>NC_136496.1:29207338-29234838 GCF_053919585.1 Euprymna scolopes | reverse complement strand
AATTAGTTAAAAATCGACTATAAAATAAATACTTGGATTTTTTTGGACTACTGTTTCCATCTTGAGTGTCATTTTAACAAGGTTTTGGTCGATGTAACCTCCGACCTTATTTAGGTGTATCTTGTTAAATTTAGGAATCTGAAAAACTGTGATGAAGGGGATAAAGTACTTGGTAAAATTTAGTTGTAAGCTACATTCTTCTGGAGGTTGAAGTTTCAATCCTTAGTGCAGCTGACACTCAAAATACAATCGCAAATTACTTAGGACTTCTACCCAGACATGGCTTACAAAACATGTTACCTCCATGGATTAAATAAAGGGTTCTGTTCGAAATTCTATGCAAATTCCTAAGTTTGAGAAAAAGATCTCTGAGTTCGACAAGATACACTTAAAGAAGATCGGTAGTTACATTTACCGAACCATTATGCAAATAACACTCAAGATGAGAACGGTGGTGCAATGAAACCCAATAATACGAATAATCAATCCTCATCTCAAAAATTCATAATCATAAAAAAGAAACGAATGAAAATTATCTTTTGGTGAAAAAAAAAAAAAAAAAGAAATATCAAGTTACAAATTGCCAACGCCTTCAGTGAAGATGACCCCCACCCCCATGTTGGAGAGTCTTCTAGTGTAAAAGTTTTTGTTTTCCCCTCAAACTGCTGGAATTTGGAATTCCCCCCCCCCCTGTATCCTGCTTCCCCTTCTGTACTTACATGCAAAAAATAAAATTCTGTGTGAACAAACATCTCGTTGCTCAACTCCCTACTTAGATAGTCTCTGTATGCATGCTCATTATTTCACAGTAGCTCTTTACGTTTCAGTGGTAATGTGCCACTTTGGAGGTGAATATGAATATATATATACTTATATATAAAAGACATCTTGTGTGAATTGGTTGTTCCCTACAAACTTCGAAACGATTGGGCCGATTATGTTTTAAAGTACAATTTTTTTTTAAAAGTACAACTTTACACAAATGTACTTTTATGTGTCTGGCAGTGTTCTTAGGTTTTGTATCAGAATGTTCCTGATAAGTATCAAAAATCGATAATCCAAAAATCTGATTAAAGAAAGAACAATCCAGTTTTGACCAAAGTTAACACTCTCATACAGCCTAACATAACAAGTGCATTGTAGTAGTTTTATTACCATACAAGCAGAAGGACCCAGCGTATAAAATCAACAGTAGGTTCTTTGATAAGACTATAACACCTTCAAAATGAATATTTCTGTTTAAAGCACAACTGAACCAAGATACTTGACTTTTGCATTTTAAATTTTAATTAAGCCATTATATAAAAATAGTTTTATAGAATCAACCGAAGGTGCTCTACAGTGCAATGTAGACTATAATGTATTGTTGACTAAGTCACTGCTAGAAGGTATATGAAGATTCCTTCCCGTGCACTGTGGCGAGTCCTTGACTAGAGCAGGCAATTAATCGATCTGATTGAAAAATAGACGATTTCACTGATTTCGATGATAATAAAAGTATGCGAAGTGTGGAACATTCGTTGATCGATCTAATTCAATCCTGGGCAACGTCCGATCTCCCTGCTATTATATATATATATATTTTTGTTCACTGTTTTGAGGAAAGAATTCCATCAAAGTGCTCGATTACAAAGAAAGAATTTCAATATAAGAACTTAATATTTATCTATTTATTTAAGACTGTACAGGAGGCCAGAAAAAACATTGGTACCGTCGGTTTCAAGCCTAACAAAAGGTACCACTAACGGTACCAATGTTTTCCTGACTTTCTGTACAGGTTTAAACATTTATATATATATATATATATATATATATATATATATATATATATATATATATATATATATATATATATAATGATTGTTCTTATTTAGCTGTAAATATTAATTGTATTGTTCCGTAAATATTACCTTTTTAAGTAATATATTAAACCTCTAAATATTAATTTACTTGTCCGTAAGTCCAGTGTCAAAAAAAAAAGAAAAAAACCATCATCATCATCACAAACATTAAATGATGAAAAACGAATTACCTCCCTTTATAGCCGCTCTTTATCAGTTAAAAATTATTAAAACCATTTCCTCTTCAAAAATTTAAAAAAAAATCATAGCTGTCTGTTTACAGTTTCAGATTGGCTATTTTATTTTATAATTAAAAAGGTCATGTTGAAAGGAGACTGTAAGTTTTTATTATAATTTCTTTATAAATAAAAAAAAAAATTGCAAGTGATCTGACATCGGTTCCTTTATAACTTATTTAAAAAAATAATAAAAAATAATGTGTTGTGTGTTGAATTTTCATTGAAAAAAATTTAAATTTTTTAAATCAATTCTTTTAGCTTCAAAAAGTTAAAAAGAAATTTGCTAAAACAATTGTTTTAAATTCATTATTTGTTTCACTGTATTTTTTACTAGCAGTTCAGCCCGGCTTTGCTCGGGCCCTATGTACTGTTCTTAACTTGCCCTACGTGTGAATACAGTTTATGTAAGATTTCAAATGTTTAAACCAAAAATTGTTTTTTTTTAACTTTGACCCCAATTTTCACCCCTCAACATTTATTATTTTGGTCTCAAATCAAAATAAAAAGTTTTACCCATGTCCAAGTTACCTACATCTAAAATTTCAAGTCCTTAGACCCAAAATTGGCGGAGGAATTTAGTAGAATGTGCAAAGATCAACTCTTACAACTTTGACCTTTTGTCAGACAAATTTTCGCCTCAAAGCTGATTAAAATGCTAGCCGCATGTCTGAATGCCCGTTATGTATAAATTTCAAATGTTTAGATCCAAAATTGGTTGAGTCGTTTGCTAGACGCCGCAATGGTTTAATCTTTGTAACTTTGACCCCTTGGCAGCTCAATTTTCGACCCAAACCGATTAAAATGCTTGCCCTACAACTGAATACTGTTTATGTAAAATTTCACATGTTTAGACCCGAAATTGGTTGAGTAATTTGGTAGAGACCCCTTTACTTTTATTTTTGGGAACTCAAATCAAATTAAAACGTTTGATCCAGGTCCAAGTAACCTACATTTAAAATTTCAAGTGTTTAGACTCAAAATTAGCGGAGGAGTTTGGTAGAGGTTTCAAAAAATAAATAATTGAACTTTGAACCCTTGACAGCCAAATTTCTGGCTGACAACTGATTAAAAAGATTTTCCCAAATCTCATTACTCCTTATTTGACAATTTCGAGTCTGTAGACTGAAAATTAACAGAGTTATTGTGTAGGGAAATGTACACACACAAACACACACAAACACACATACACACACACACACACACACAGAAATTTTCACTTTTATAGATACTATCATGGGTACCCGGTGTGCCCGGGTGTTTGGAGGTGTGTTGAGCAAAAAAAAAAAGGGGGGTAGTTGGAAGGCAGGCTTGAACCCGTACTGCAAAGAAGGAAAAGAATGTGAAAATAACGTGACGCCTTTGCTGTTACGACCACCTCCAAACCGGAAGTGACGTAGGTTTAAATTAAGGCTAGACAATCAAAAAGAGGGGATGACTTCCGAAAATATCGGTGAAAAAAGCAACCCCTCCCTGTAGAAAAGTGCCCATTTGAGGGTGAAGAAATTAATGTTTTTAGCCAATTTTTCGGTATTTGCCATCTGAAGGGTCGAGCTTCAAAACGATACTAATCTTGTGAAAATACGTCGCCTCTGTCGAAAGTTTTAGGCAGACATGTAAGCATACATACATACATACATACATACATTTATATATTGGTAACTCAAATTTTCAACCCAAACCTATTAAAAAGCTTGCCCTATCTCTAAATACCTTTCTGTAAAATTTCAAATGTTTAGACCAGAAAGAGTCTGAGTAATTTGGTAGAGACCACAGAGGTCAAATTTTTTTAACTTCGACCCCTATTATGCCTCCTTAACATTTATTGTTTTTGGCTCAAGTCAATTTATTAAGTTAGATCCATGTCCAAGGAACCTATATCTAAAATTTCAAGTGTTTATACCCAAAATTAATGGAGGAGTTTGGTAGAGTTCTCAAAGGTCAAATCGTTGAACTTTGACCACTTAACAGCCAAATTTCTGGCCGAAACCCGATCGCAACAATTTTCCCAAATCTCAGTACACTGTATATCAAATTTCGAGTCTGTAGACTTAAAATTGACAAAGTTATTGCGTAGGGAAATGTACACAAACAGACAGACACTTTCACTTTTATATATATATATATATATATATATATATATATATATATATATATAGCTAGATAGATATAGATTCATTTCATTTATAATGTGTTTTAAAAATTTTCAACTACCATGGAATTTCCACAGTTAATGTTATTTTGTTTCAACAAAAGAGCATCTTCACGGCAGTGTACTTATGTACTCGAGATAACAAACACTAGATGGAAGGTAATATTTGATATGAATTGAAAAATACGTTTTTTGATAACAATAATATTCTAAACCATATGTCTGGGAGACAAAGTAGTCACTTTATAATTACTTTCTATTTTATTACTTAATGAATGGAAACATTCACTGCGACTAAGATTCACAATTTGCCTTATTTGGGGTAGAAAAAATGTGTTTTCGATTTGTCCTTCTTTAACTTCATTGCACCTTGATAATCAGTTCCTATCACTTTTTTGTCTAATCAAACCATTTTTCTAAACGCACTCTTTACAACATCTGTTAAACTTTCATCCAATGATTTTGCTTACTTTTTCTTGTAAACTTTGGCCCCTCATTAATTGTTTTATACCCTTCCCGTGCGTCTGTGGGTGTTAAGTAGTGCCAAGTTGGTGGCTCTCATTAATGCTATTTGCGAGCTATTCCTCCCGTCCATCTTTAATTAGGCAACAAATTGATTCAGTCGGGTGGATAAAATATCCTTGCAAATGATGCAATCGACAGATCAAGGTATGAAAATCGTTTCGTTTTGATTGAAGATGGCGGATAGAAAAACAAAATTAAATATGAATGAAAAAACAAAGTTGTTTTCGTTTACGTTTTTTTCTTGGTTTCTTTTCTGTTTAATTTTCTTTCGTGCCATTATCTTTTTCATTTTGCGTTTCTCTGTTTTGCGTCATTTTTCCTTTTTCTTTCCTATTTCGTCTTCTCTCTCGTTTCCAGTTTTTCTTTTTCTTTCTCGTTTCCAGTTTTACATTTTCTTTCTCCTTTTCAGTTTTTCATCTACTCTCTCGTTTCCAGTTTTTCTTTTTTCTTTCTCCTTTTCAGTTTTTCGTTTTCTTCCTCTTTTCCAGTTTTTTTTCTTTCTTGTTTCCAGTTTTTCGTTTTCTTTCTCGTTTCCAGTTTTTCTTTTTTACTTTCCCCTTTTATCGTTTCCTTTTTTTCTTTTTCATCTTTACATTTTCATTTTGTTTTTTCTGTTTTTTTTTGTTTACTTTTACTTTTTTTACATTTTTCTTTTACATTTTTATTTTTATATTAGTTTTTTCATTTTCACTTTCTATTTTGTTTTTTTTCTATTTTATCTTATTTTCCCCTCCTTTTTGTTTTCTTTTTTTTCCAGTTTGTTTTGTTTTACTTTTTCTGTTATATCTTTTCGCTTTTTGCCATTTTTCTTTTTCTTTTCCTTTTTTTTTTGCTTTTTCGTTTTCCTTTACATTTTTTTTTTTGTTTAATATTAATTTCCAACAATATGTTGTCCAGGGAAATTAAAAACAATGATATAAGAATTAAAATAATTCTAAGATAGTGTATCCAATTTATATTCATTTTGGTGTTGTTTTCTTTTACGGATATTTCGATAAAAATTGTACAGTTTATTATAGAAACCACGTTTTCTGGAGGACTAGTATTAAAAACAAGCATCTTAGGAAAGCAAAACAAAAGAATGTCTCCTCTTCTATACACCGAATTTTACCACCGTAATCCATGGAAATGGAACAAATGGCATATTTTTCTCAAATGTTTAGAAAACTCATACTAAGTATGTACTTAATTGTGCACTTTATGGTTGAAATAAAGTCGGTTATTTTAGCTTGCATGCGCAGATCATCATATAATGATTAGATCACGCTGACAGACATTAAGAACATTTTAAAATAAATGTTTAAATTTCAACAATATTTCTCTCTGTAAATGGTGGCCGAATGGATTTGATCCTCCCTAATGGAGTCAGAGATGGCTTCTGTTGCCGGGTTCGAATCTCTCCACTAGTGTTAATTGTGACACCCTGCACTGATGATTTCTGAAAGGATGAAACGCTAGTGTCTGTAAGTATTTAACAATTGTTATACTAAATAATTATATATATAAAGAATTACAGTATTGCTACATTCCAAGATCCCAATATTTACTTTTCTTACCAAACACTTCTTCCAGTATATCGAAATCTCAGTACATTTTTTTTTTTTTTTACAAATCTGTTTTGAAGCAATCGATTATTATGTCAATATCAAATCTTCTCATGAATACACCCCTCAGAAAAATAGAATAGTTTTTAGGAGGATGTTATACAAGCAAAAAATATCTATTTTTGCTTAGAAAGAAAAAAATGCCGGAAAAAAGAAAAAAAAACTTTGTACAAGACTCAACACCGCTACCTAAACAAATATGCGACACATGAGTTTTTTCCACTTTTTTTCTGGCATTATATTGTTATACATTTTTTTCTTTCGAAGCAAATAAAATTCTATTTTTTCTGAAGAGTATATGCAAGAGAAGATTCGATATTGACATAATAATAAACGGTTGTTTCTGCATAACGAAACGGATCTATAAAAAAAATCTACCGAAATTTTAACATGCTGGAAGAGCTGTTTCATATAAAAAGTAAATATTGGAATGTAATAATACAATTATTCTTTTATATGTGCTCTGTTGTTATCTTTAGCAAACATTGAGCTTCTAAGCAAAAACGATTGCTATACACAGATAAAATATAATTGAAAAAACATATTCTACCCCCTTCCCATATATATATTTAATGTATGTATATATACATGTATATGTGCATATGTATATATCTATATATGTGTGTACATATCTATATATATGTATACATATCTATATATATGTACGTGTGTGTATGTATATGTTTATTTAGTTATTTTTTTATTTTCTTCCTTTGAAGATTGTAATGCTGAGTATGGGGTAGCCAAACCAGCTGCCAACATTGCCCCGCTTTTTATTGAAACCAACCGAGAGCTCTTTTTGGTATCCTCGCTGTTCCCTTAAGTGTGATTATCTGGATCTCTTTTGCACTTGGTTCACCAGGAATATTGGTTAGGTAGGACTTCAGGTTCTTCTTCATAAGCCCTGTAGCATCTATAGTAACTAGTATGCTTAATATATCCCTAAGATTCCAGTTTGTTTATATATATATATATATATATATATATATATATATATGCACTATGAAATCTGCGTGTATTGATATATATATATTTGAATTCTAATAAAACATTTTCTTGAAATTTTATAAACTTAAATGATAAATGTCTGTTCAACTTAGCTAGACTTTATAGTTGGACATTTAAAAAAAAACAGCAAAATAAATTGTTCAGCTATAAAACATGCACACTAATAAAAATGGGCACACACACACACACACACACACACACACACACACACACACACACACACACACATGTATATTGAATTCTACTAACCTGGAATTGAATTACAAGCATTATAATTTATGGAAGCCTGTAATTACTTCAAAATTTACTTTACGCTTGTGATTGAAAAAAAAAGAGGAGAATTTACAAGTCTATAAATATTCAAATGAATTTAAACCCAGCTCTATCACCTACCACATTATTTGCGTCAGTGTCTCCCACCAACAGGAAAAAAAACTGTGTGTGTGTATATATATATATATATATATATATATATATGAAGACAAGATTAATGCAGAAAAATAATGAAATGATGAAAAACGAAAAAGAATTTAGTGGAATGCCCCATCAAGCCATTCTGCAATAAGTCCTGGTTTACTTCTGATTAAATGTGTTCAGATTGAATATAATCAACATTTTATCGGTTCTTATCGATATGCTTATACATCAAAATAAGAAGTAAAAAGCAATCAAGAAAAATATTAGTAAAGAAGTATATATATATATATATATATATATATATATATATATATATATATATATATATATATGAACGTATATGCACACACACACACACACACACACACACACACACACACAATCTGTGTAAATATGCTTATTCAATTATATTTCACCTTTTATTCATACCAATCCTTTAATTCATGAAGCTCAGTGTAATTACAGAACATATAACAAATAAATGATAAAAGTCTATATTCCAAATTTCAACATGTTGATCATCTTACAATTTATTCCTTTAAGTATGTTGACATTCACATTTCTGGACAGCACCTGTTTTGTAGGGTAAAATCATTCATTGATTGATGAATATAATTAAATGAATGATTTCGCGCTACGAAACAGGTGCTGTTCAAAATTGTGCACGTCAGCGTACTTAAAGGAATAAATTGTAAGATGGTCAACATCTTGAAATTTAAAATATCCTTTTTTTCATTTTATTTGTTATATGATGATTGCGACGCCTTGTAAGACGAGCGGCACTCCCTCAGTCACTGAAAGTCCATGTGTCTGAAGATGACTTTTCAGTCCTGCCAGCGACTTGCACACTCTCAAGCAGACATGACATTGAAG
This sequence comes from Euprymna scolopes, assembly GCF_053919585.1. Taxonomy (NCBI): domain Eukaryota; kingdom Metazoa; phylum Mollusca; class Cephalopoda; order Sepiida; family Sepiolidae; genus Euprymna; species Euprymna scolopes. The sequence continues at coordinate 29,226,182 of NC_136496.1, read as the reverse complement.
ACGATCATTGGTTTGCAAGAAATTAACAGCACTTTCATGTGATTAAGAAGATTTGCCTTGGACAACAGAGCCTGGTCACACGCCTCACAGATCCATGATTGGGCAACAAGGTTTGGCATTTCCTACATGCTCTCTTGAGCTTCGCTCGGTCAATCGTAGCTGCTTCAAAGTGTTCTGCGCCCATGGATATCAGTAACCTCCACTGCTTGCGATCATACGCTAGAGACTCCCAACTGTCAACAGGAATATGAAAGCTCATCAGACTTTCCTTGATGCTATCACGAAAACGTTTCTTGGGCTTGTGCTGGGGTCTTTTGCCAAGAAGGAGCTCACCATAAAACAACTGTTTTGGGAGTCAATAGTCATCAAGCCGGACAAGATGACCCGCCCAACACATCTGGTTCTTAATAACAATGGTAGCAATACTGGTTATTTTGGCCTTTTTTAAGACATTTGTATCAGGGACAAAACTATACCACTTTAAACCAAGAATGTGTCTAAGGCAGTGCTGATGAAACCTCTTATAAACAGTTCCACGTGTGACCGGTACAGGGTCCATGTTTTAGAGGCTTAGTGTAAGGATGGCACTACACATGTTTGATGTACTGATATTTTAGTTGTCAGAGTTAGATCACCCTCAGACCAGACTCTATCTTGTAACCTACCAAATGCGTCTGATGTCTTGCTGACTCTCTGTTTTATTTCCACATCAAGAGTGCTATCATTTGATAAGGTACTACCAAGGTTAGAACAAATTTTTTTTACAACTTCAAGACACTTTCCATAGGCGAAGATATACATACACACATATTTAGGTGACGTGTTTTTTATTTATTGAAATGTTATTAAATAGTGGATAGTAGAAATGATCCTTGGGTCTACTTTCGGCAGCCTCATAACTCTGTCTTTCCTTTTTTTTTCCTTTACTCCTCACATTCCATGAGCGATGTTTTTGACAAAGATGGAAGAACTACTGTTGTCTGAGTCGAAATCTGTCCATCTAACACGTAGATTTATTTATATTTTGAACTTCAAGTGATAGTTTTAGCTCCTTCTGTTTAATTGCTTCATGCTTTGTCTGGAGTTATTTCCATCAAAGAAATAAATAAAAATATAAACAGGTTGTTGCTCGATGAGAACGTTTTTTGATATTCAGAAACATTTTCAAATAGTCTGTTTTGTATTTCATTCATGCTACAGTTTTAAGTTTAATGAAAACAAATTTCTTTGTTCTCTCACGAGTGAAATGCAATTTTATTTGGTTCACTGCACGTGTGAAATAATATTTTATTTGTTTATGCTTAAGTGTAAAATAGCAATTTATTTAGTTTATTACGTTTAAGTGCAAAATGACATTTTATTTGATCTGTCATGCATAAGTTTAAAATTTGATTTAAATACACTTTTTCTTTAGATTAAGATCAGACCAATATTTAATATTGGTCGATTATGCTCAAGTTTGAAATAGCATTTTATTTGACACATTGTTTGAAAAAGCATATTATTTCACCTATTGTGCTTAAATTTGAAAAAGCATATTATTTGACTTACGGTGCTTAAGTTTGAAAAAGCATTTTATTTGACCCATTGCATTTAAGTTTGAAAATACATTTTATTTAACCTATTGTATTTAAATTTGAAATAGCATTTTATTTAATCTATTATGCTTAAGTTTGGAAAAGCATATTATTTGACCCATTATGCTTAAGTTTAAAAAAAGCATATTATTTGACCTATTGTGCTTATGTTTGAAATAGCATTTTATTAATCTATTGTGCTTAAGTTTGAAAAAGCATATTATTTGATCCATTGTGCTTAAGTTTGAAATAGCATTATAATTGACCCATAATGCTTATGTTTGAAAAAGCATATTATTTGACCCATTGTGTTTAAGTTTGAAAATACATTTTGACCTATTGTGCTTAAATTTGAAATAGCATTTTATTTGACCCATTAGGCTCAAGTTTAAAAAAGCATATTATTTGACCCATTGTGCTTAAGTTTGAAATAGCATATTATTTGACCCATTATGCTCAAGTTTAAAAAAGCATATTATTTAACCCATTGTGCTTAAGTTTGAAATAGCATTTTAGTTGACCTATTTATTTATTTTGAAATAGCATTTTATTTTACCTATTTTGCTTCAGTTTGAAAAAGCATATTATTTGACCTATTGTGTTTAAGTTTGAAATAGCATTTTATTTGACCCATTATGCTTAAGTTTGAAATAGCATTTTATTTGACCCATTATGCATAAGTTTTAAATAGCATATTATTTGACCCATTATGCTTAAGTTTGAAATAGGATATTATTTTACACCCATTATGCTTAAGTTTGAAATATGATATTATTTTACACTTCTTATGCTTAAGTTTGAAATATGATATTATTTTACACCCATTATGCTTAAGTTTGAAATATATTATTTTACACTTCTTATGCTTAAGTTTGAAATATGATATTATTTTACACCCATTATGCTTAAGTTTGAAATATGATATTATTTTACACCCATTATGCTTAAGTTTGAAATATGATATTATTTTACACCCATTATGCTTAAGTTTGAAATATGATATTATTTTACACTTCTTATGCTTAAGTTTGAAATATGATATTATTTTACACTTCTTATGCTTAAATTTGAAATAGGATATTATTTTACACCCATTATGCTTAAGTTTGAAAAAGCATTTGCTTTTGACCCATTATGCCTTAACTTTAAATACCGTTTTATTTGGTTTGTCTTGCCTATAACTTTGAAATTTAATTTAAACAAAAAACGTTTCTTAATTTGTGAGATAAGGATTGGTTATTCACATTATTTGGATTCATCGGACTACTGTTTTCATCTTCCCGAGTTCGACAAGGTACACATGAAGAAGATCGTCAGGGATTACATCGATCGAAACGTTTTGAAAATGACACTCAAGATGAGAACAGAGGTCCGAGCAATCCAAATAATACGATTGATTAAAAAAAATACTTTTCTTTGGTCCATCTTGATTGAAATAGTATTTTGTTCGGTTGATTTTGCTTTATTTTGTTTGGCCCACAATGCTCAAGTTTGAAATAGCATTTTATTTCATTCATTATGATTAAGATTAAATAGTTGTTTAATTTCGTCCGTCATGCTTACATTTGGAATTTTATGTAAGTACACTTTTCGGCGCTTCTGTATGATAGACACGAAAAAGTATTTAATTTCCAATACAACAAATCCTACATTCACACTTAGCATTTCGCAAATAGTAACATATCCAAAATAATTATGGAAAACGATAAGGTAAAAAAAAATAATTATTCATGAAAACCTGTTTTCGATAAAGTTTGTATGGGGGAATAAATTTGACTGGCATTTTGGATTACGTTTTTTTTTTTTTTTTTTTTTTTTTTACACAGTGATCACCACTTATCAAGGCCCGGAAGCCACTCAGGTATAAGGGTTATTGCAAGTACATTACGTTAGTGTGGAGATTTGATGAAGTGTTTACTTAAGGGGCGGTTTATCAGGAATTTGTTTATGTTGGACTTGAAGGCATCCAAGTTGTAGTCCGGTGGGAAGCAGGCAGACGGAACAGAGTTCCACAGGCGTGCAGTTCTAAGAAAGAAGCTTTGTTCATGGAATCCGCGTTTTGATTTAGGCACAGATATAGAGTGAGGGAAATTTTTCACAGTGGATTCAGCTAGACGGGTGTTTTTCGTGAAAGATTGGCGAGGGGGGACCAGAGATTGGAGTTCAGAGGAGCACCTGCCATGGAAATAACGATAAAACAAGGATAGGCTCGCAACGTCTCTTCTGTGGGAGAGAGGTTGCAGGGTAGAGAAAAGGGCATCCCCCACTAAGCCACAAAGTCTATTTTGTACTCTGTCAAAGCAGGATAGACTGTTTTTAGCAGCTCCTGTGCAGATATGGCAACAGTATTCCATCCTTGGACGTACTTGGCTTTTATATAGATAGAGAATTGCATCAGTAGTGAGATATCTTCTGGAGTGGTAGAAGGATCCCACCATCTTTCCAGCGACCTTGGCAACAGACTTGATGTATGTGTTCCATTTCAGATCAGGAGTAAAGGTCAAACCCAGAAGCTGGTCAAAACACTGGGCCTCAACCAGACGAGAGCCATCCATCACAATTGATGCCACATGGGGATCAGAGCGTTGATGATGTAAGTTTATCACATGACGTAAGCAACAGAACTTAATTATCTCCCCTGTCAACTTATCTTTTTTTTTTTAAAGGTAGCATAATACAGTGATTTCGTTTCCTTTCACAAATGTCTTTTTTCTATAATAATTATTTTTCTACCTTACCGTTTTACATAATTCTTGGATATATTATTATTTTCGACCTGGTAATTACGTAGGTACCATTGGTTTTCACTTGAAATTCAATATTTCTTGTTTTTAAAATATAGAAACGCCCACTTTTCTTTAGTTTGTCATGATGTCTTCAAGGCCAACGTTAACAAATTCCTAATGAACCGCCCTCTTAAGTAAACACTTCATTAAATCACCACACCAACGTACTGTACTTGCAATAACCCTTATCCCTGAGTGGCTTCCGGGCCTTGATAAGTGGTGACCACCGTGTAAAAAAAAAAAAAAAGATTGAAAAGCATTTTACGAGTGCCTTTTATAAGTTTCCAGACGTTTTTGCACAGGCATTTAAAATTGTTGTAGACACGTGAAAATTAAGTATGTCATTGCTATAGCTCTGATCAGATGACTGACCAATCTTTATGATTTCAGGTTCAAAAGAACAGCTACAGCAAGAATTGGAATACACCCTACTAAAGCTGATTATCACAGCTGGTGAATTAAAAAAAAATGCAATCTGGACATGAAGACACTGTAATAAAACGATATGCAATAAAATGTATAATTTTCATTTTAAACCAGTTGAGACTAGTGACTTGGTAACTCTGGATTTCAGAAGAAATTATAACTTAAACATGTATGCACATAAGTAGCCAATAATGTTTGTATAAATAAAGAAAATTATACAATAACTGTGTGTGTGTGTGTGTATATATATATATATATATATATATACACACACACACACATATATATATATATATATATTCAAATTTTCGATAGTATTGGAATGTTATCTTTGACAAATCAAAGAAGCACACAATTGTTTACAGGTTTTAAACTTGGAAAAATGTCACAGAAATGTTTAGAATGCTTCAGACTGCCTTTAGACCATCTTGCATGAATCGAGCATCAGTTTTTGAGTGGCATTCGAGATTCAAGGAAGGCAGGAGTCTGTGAGGGATGATGAGAGGTGTGGGAGGAGTAAGGAAGTCAGAACACCAAAGTTGATTCGCCAAATAAAGAATTTCATGGATAAGGAACGTCTTGTGTCTATAGAAAAGAATAAGTAAACAGTTTGATGTCAGTGTGGGAGCTTTACACACAAGTATTCGCAGGGAATTGGAGATGTGGAAGATTTGGGCAAAGTTTGTCCCAAGTGTGCCCAGAGAAGATCAGACTATTTGACAAAGATGGGCATCAAGACAGCTCCTCACCCTTCCTATAGTCCATACCTTGCTCCTTGTGGCTTATGGTTATTCCCTAAGCTCAAGGAAAACTTTAAAGGCTGTCGTTATGAGACAATAGAGGAGATGAAAAAGGGTGTGACGAGGGTCATTGACATGCTTACACAAGAGGACTTCCATTGGGTCTCTAGAAATTAGTGGAAGAGCGCACCAAGTGCATTGAAGCCGAAGGAGATTACTTCGAAGGGAACTAAAGTAAATGTGTGTACTATCAATAAAATTGCCCATATGAAAAAAAGTTTGGAAACTTATTGAAGGTACCTCGTATTTGGTCTATTGTGCTAAACTTATTTTATTCGATCCGTCATGCGTAAATTTTAAATTTGATTTAAATACACTTTTATTTAGTCTGTCATAATTGAAACATCCATTTTGTTTGCTCAGGTTTTAAATAGTGTTTGTGCCAGTCTGCCACACATAAGCTCTAAATACCATTTCCATGGATAAACATCCTATCTGAATAGACGTATCTTAGGAATATCCGTTGTTGTTTTTGTTTTGCGTGTCTCTTTATCGTTGGTGTTCACTGCATCAGCTTTTTTTTTTCCTTGCCCTTGAGACATGCATTCCCACGACGACGACCACAACCACGATCACCACAAACAGTGAGGACCTGTTGTTGACAATAACAATACCTGCAAAATAAATCCACCAGCACCAATAACACTGACCTTAAGCTAGTCAAAACAAACACACCAGCCACGTAATGTTGATATTAAGCTAGCATTGTTTCCCAGAAAAATGGAGGACTCGATTTGTTTTCTTGCATTGTGTATTGTTATGGTGGCATAGACAAGACGGGGTGGGTTCTGTGGATAACACGGTTGTGAACTTCTAATTTGGGGGGGGGTTTCATGGGGACATAGGCCCTCTGGGAACAGCAACAAGCATGGATTCTTTTATTTTGTTTCTTGTTTATCTGTTTTGCTGATATTACCTTATCGGTAATGAAGGTTAACCCTTTTTAATCTCTTTGTCACTCCCAAAACAACATTATCTAGTCTTTATGAGTCATCAAGAGAAATATTTCATTGTCTATCTTTCTCTCTCTCTCTCTCTCTCTCTCTCTCTCTCTCTCTCTCTCATATATATATATATATATATATATATATATATATATATATATATATATATATATATATATAAGTGTCTGTCTGTGTGTGTGCATTTCCCTATCAAACTACTCTGTCAATTTTCGGTCTACAGACTCGAGATTTGACATAAGGGGTATTGAGATTTGGGAAAAACTTTTTAATCCGTTTTCAGACAGAAATTTGGTTGTCAAGGGGGCAAAATTCAACGATTTGACCTTTGAAAACTCTACCAAACACCTCTGCCAATTTTGGGTCAAAACACTTGAAATTTTAAATGTAGGTTACACAGACATGGATCTCTTTAATTTGATTTGAGCACAAAACAAAATAAATGTCAAGGAGTCAAAATTGGAGTCAATGTTTAAAAAAAAATTGACTTTGATCTTTATAAGATAGTGCTCAGTAACAACTAATGCTGTATCATTATATTATTCTCATTTTAAACCAGTTGAGACTAGTGACTTGGTAACTCTGGATTTCAGAAGAAATTATAACTTAAACATGTATGCACATATGTAACCAATAATGTTTGTATAAATAAAGAAAATTATACAATAACTCTCTCCTTCTCTCTCTCTCCCTCTCTCTTTCTCTCTCTCTCTCTCTCTCTCTCTCTCTCTATATATATATATATATATATATATATATATATATATATATATATTGAGTAAGATGATTGATAATTTATAATTAAAATTAAAAATCAGTTTCACAAGGAAGAACAAACAAAATCAATAAATTGTACGATCGTTTCGGAAACGATGTTATTATTGAGATAGACAATAAGTCTTGGACAATAATTTTATCATATAGTTTTTTGAAACAAAGTCTCCTCATCAGCAAATGGGTGGGTTTGTTTTTAAGACATCAAAAATAAATCTAGCATTTTTTTTAAAGTAAGGCAGATGTATCTTTTAATGGTTCGCCTTCTAAAAGTCGTAAGTATCATCGCCAAAGCATTCATTTGGTTGGTAATTAATTTTAATTATAAATTATCAATCATCTTACTCAATATTAAAATAGTTCTAGGATATATATGACTATCGAGCTTATTATATATCTACATTACAACGAGCACTGTTTTCTTAAATTTTAATTGTATTAATGAATTTACTAATACATTAAAATATACTCTGCTCTTCAGACTGTTGTTCCAATCCCCTTAATATATATATATATATATATATATATATATATATATATATATATATATATATATATATACAGTGGGGAAAATAAGTGTTGGACACATCCCATTATTCTTTATTTAACATATTTTTTATGCAGCGAATGACGCGACAATTTAACAAGAAATAGTTACTCATTTAACAATTACAAATAACTTTAGAAATTGGAACATTTTAATGCATAACAAAAATTATATAATAAAAACGAGAATAGCCTGGAAAAAAAGTGTTGGACACACTAACACAATTTCATCTAATATTTAGTTGAAAACCCCTTATTGGCTATTACAGCTTCGAGGCGTTTTCTATACGACGAAACTAATTTGTGACAACGTTCAGGCGAGATTTTGGCCCACTCTTCAACACATACTTTCTTCAAATCCTGAATATTACGTGGATCTCGCTGGTGGACCATGATTTTGAGCTCTCTCCATAGATTTTCTATAGGATTTAAGTCTGGGGACTGACTGGACCACTTAAGAACATTTATTTTGTTCTGTACGAACCAATCGGGGTTATTCTAGTAGTATGTTTGGGATCATTATCTTGTTGAAAGATCCATCCCTGTCACATACCTAACGCATTGGAAGCAGGCAAGAGATCATTTTCAAGAATTTCCCGATATTTGGCTGCATTCATCTTTCCATCTATAATATGAAGTGGCCCAGTACCATTTGAAGAGAAGCATCCCCAGAGCATGAAATTTCCACCACCAAACTTTACAGTGGGGAGGGTGTTCCTGGAATCGTGCGCTGTGCCATCTCTTCTCCATACACGACGTACAGAGTTAATGTCGAAAAGTTCAATTTTCGTCTCATCAGACCAGATCACATTCTTCCAGTAATCATCTGTTTTAAATAAGTGGTCTCTTGCAAACTCCAGACAAGCATTAACATGACATTTTTTTTTGTAATGGTGTCTTTCGAGGTGTACGCGATTTAAGACCGTTGCGTCGGAGTACATTACTAATCGTTGGTTTCGTTACTACTATCCCTCCTTTTTCCAAATCTTTCTGAAGTTCGCCTCGTGTTGTTCTCGGTTGCTGCTGAACTTTTCGTACAATCTTCCTCACTGCTCGATCCGACATCTTGCGAGGAGCTCCGATGCGCGGACGGTTCACGGTTGAGTCATGCACCTTCCATTTCCTAATAAGGTTTCCTATGGTGCTTACAAGAATTTTGAATTGAGCAGATATACGCCGATAACCAATTCCATTCTTGTGCTCGGCAATACTTTTATCACGGACGACTTGAGAGAATTCTTTACGTTTACTCATCCTTAGAACCTTCACGCGTGATGGCTTACTGGTGACTAACGTGTTCCAATACTTTCCAACGACGTAGAGTATGGTTGTGCTGAAAGAAAAGAGAACTCTTTAACTTCCGCTTGTACCTTCCGGAAGTGAATTACTTCCCTTGACTTTTTCTTTCCTTCTTTCTTTCCAGCATTATTTATAAAAAAATAATAATAAGATATAATTTAAAACAATGTGTCCAACACTTTTTTTCCAGGCTATTCTCGTTTTTGTTATATAATTTTTGTTATGCATTAAAATATTCCAATTTCTAAAGTTATTTGTCATTGTTAAATGAGTAACTATTTCTTGTTACATTTTCGCGTTATTCGCTGCATTAGAAATGTGTTAAATAAAGAATAATGGGATGTGTCCAACACTTATTTTCCCCACTGTATATATAATGTAATATTTTGGATAGTATTGGAATGTTATCTTTGACAAATCAGAGAAGCACACAGTTGTTTACCGGAAAGTGTTATTTAGCATCTGACTCTTTGATATGCACTCTGCAATTCAAAAATTAAAAATAGCAAACACTAAAGAATTATCCGAAGTCCGGAGATAATCGAGATAGAATCATTGCACGTCAACTCTCTCTCTCTCTCTCTCTCTCTCTCTCTCTCTCTATATATATATATATATATATATATATATATATAAAATAAAATCCGATCCCGCATTTTGCTAATTCCTACCCTCTGATGAGAAAGAAAGTATTTCTTCGAAACTCCGCGGATTAAGGACTATTCACTTATCTAGTGTTTCCTTTTCAGATTAAATATGTTTTTAACTCATTTTAAAGTGTTTTTTAACATGTTTTAATAACTGTTTGCTCGTATATATATATATATATATATATATATATATATATATATATATATATATATATATAATATACAAGTGTGTGGACCGGTCTCTACCAAACTACTTTGTCAATGTTTGGTCTATAGACTGAAAATAAAAATAGCTAAGAGGTCAAAATTAAAAAATTAGAACTTAGCAGGCATATGTTGACTAAGTGTGTTACTTTTATACCAGCACAAATATAGAACATTATTTTTTAATATTTGATATGCATATGGACTTAGCTCAAATGGTACTGAATAATGCTGGTTTTTTATTTCGATTCTAGCTGATGGCACCCAAATCATATTTTTTCTTAAACTATTGAAATCACTACTATATATTGGGTACAATGTAATAATCAATAGAGAATTGCCTCTGTTATAATAAATATAAAATCTGCATCAATTAAATTACAGATGTGTGTCGTTCATGGATGGAACACCGCTATTTCTATACCAATACTGAATGATTTTCCAAAGACTCATCAGAAAAAAACAAAGTTTTCAAAAATAAAAATGCATAGTGATGTAACAGATAAAATCACCCCCCCCACACACACACACAAAAAACAACTCACACCTAACCAAACTCCAGTTTTGTAACTGTTTTCTACTGTTGGCAGCCATCTTGGCTTATATATACACAATTTCTCAGGATGTTTATTTATTTATTTATTTTTTTACTTTTTCTAAATTTATTTATTTTTTGGTAATTATTTCATTTTTTGCATACATTTATAATTTAGTAAATTAACTAATTGTTCCACACGCTCAAATCCTCTATATATCAAGTTTCCTGTTTGTTTATTTTGCTTATGCAATACTCTTAACGATGGGTGAGGTTTTGTGCCTCAATTCATTAAATAGGATACATTTGATAAACCCTTTTCTTGTCCGAAAATATTTTTCCTGTTTTTGTTTGTGCTAATTAATTCTTTTGAATCTAAGTGTACGGCCACGTTTTTCTACATATTTAAATGCAGTAAGAGAATTTCTTTTGAGCGCACAAATCGAAAGAGGAATGCTTTCCGCATTTATACAGCGAAATTGCCTCCTAAGTCAGGCGTCTTAAGCGAGGGCTTTGGTTTGCCAGAGATAAATTGCCTCCGTCCTTATCTGTTTTTACTAAGGAATTAAACTGTAAATCAGACAAGCTCCAAATTTGTCAACTTCTGTCTTTCCTAGTCTCTTTCGTCCCTACCCACTAAAGAAACGGTTTTAAGGAAACGTTCTGCTGACGTGTCCAGTGAATATGTCCATTGATGGTGCTTCATCTGCATGATAAGGTTGTCTACTTCAACTGCGCTGTCTGAATTTACTTGGAAAAAATTATATATATATATATATATATATATATATATATATATATATATATAAGAGAAAAGAAATTAAAACTGTAAATTAAAATTTACAATTCAATTTATTGTTTGACAGAGTACTCCTGAAAACAATTTTCAAAGTTCCTATTCTGCGGAGTTTCAAACAATGCTGTTCTTCTCATCAGAGGACAGAAAGAAATCAGCAAATTATAATTGTAACAAGGTTAGAATTTGCTGGTTGAGGCATTATATGAAATTACAATTTATGATCGTCATGATTTGTAAAATGTTCCTGTCTGTTAAAAAACGTGTGAAGAAATGTGAAAAACATGTAGAAAATGTGGAAAAGAACAAAAAAAACCTGGAATAACATTCCTGCATGTTTGAAGACTCTATCTGTGGCAATCCGAAAAGTGAAAGAGAATTCTTTCAAAGGAATCCAGTAGTAAGAATTTGAAATCTAATGGGTAATATAATCCAGTAGGAAAAAATTGAAAAAAAATCAGCTGAAATTGCTAAAAATTGTTCCTTCAATCAATCAATCTGGTGCAGGTAGGATTTTCTGCAGTCAACATCTATATAATTATAAAACCCCACATCTGGTTTACAACTTCCGGTAGCGCATGCATACATAAATGTAAATCCATAACAGCATAAAAAAATAAACACAAATTGCTACTTTTGCAGAATTTTACCTGCACACTAAAATATTAATTTATTCTCCGTTTTTAATACGCCTTTCTTAAAAAATATTCATACATTTTCTTCTACACTACCAACATAAATAAATAACCCCGAAAATATGTTTTTTTTAATTTGCGTAACAAATAAATAATCAATGCGACAATAAAACGTATTGTTTTACTGTGTACGTTTTCAGCGACCCAATTGTTTCCTTTCTCGCGTTTAAATTATCCAAATAAACAATTGTTAATACTTTCTGCATTTTTTTTTTACATCGTTCATTTCCGTATTACGTTTAAGTTATTTTAATGCAACTTTCTTACAAATAAATCTACTTTAACCTATTGACAACCAGAAGAGCATTTTACGACGGCGATTTACTCACCGTCTTCCTTTTTTGTTTAATTTATTCTCCATTTTTTAATACACCTTTCTTAAAAAACATTCATACATTTTCTTCTACACTACCAACATAAATAAATAACCCCGAAAATATGTTGTTTTTTTTTTAATTTGCATTAAAAATAAATAATCAATGCGACAATAAGTAAGTTGACATGCACAATTCTTGACATTCGTAGCACAAAATCATTCATTTAATTATCAATCAATGAATTTATTTCACCGTTAACTTATTAGAGGAAAAAGCATAATCATTTTTTTTTTCTTCTGATGAGTAAAGGGCGAAATAAATTCATTGATTGATATAATAATTAAATAAATGATTTCGTGCTACGAAGCAGGTGTCAAACATTGTGCATGTCAGCTTGCTTAACAATAAAGGCGAAGATGTTCAACATCTGGAAATTTGGAATATAGAATTTTGTCATTTATTTGGTATATGCTCTTTAATTATATCGATCTTCATAAATTAAAGGATTGGTATATCAATAACAGGTGAGATATAGTTGAAGAAATATATTTATACGTACATTGTAATCAATAATTATTCTTTTATACCATTAGTGTTTCATGCTTATGTAATCATCAGTGTAGGTGGTGAGAATTCCTGCCGGTCGTGATAATTGAACCCAGAATATATATATATATATATATATATATATATATATATATATATATATATATATATATATATATATATATATATATAAAGAAATAAAAATTACAATAAGTTTACCAAGGTAATCAAAATGGTAAACTTAAAATATATTATAAATATTAAAGAGTTAATATTTACTTGATTCTTCCGGCCTTGGCAGACGTGTTTTAAATATTCTCTCCAGTGCTTTTTCTGTGCACATTTGAACTTTTCTTTTAATGATTTTGAACTCATTCCATTTGTGAATTTTTCCAAGGAATTCTGCCTTTTGGATCATTTTGGACCATCTTCCAGTTACTTGATTCCTTTGGAACTTACCTGTTGGATTGGAAGTTTTTAATTCGACCGTGTTTGGATTTTACCATTCTTGGATTTTTTACCCTTCACCGGACTATCCATTCATGTGAAATCATTTTATCATTTTTTCTTTTACCTCCTATTCCCCTTACCTCACCCTTTTTTTTAACCAAGTAAGATCTGTGACTTACTTGTGGTTTCATTAAATATTTTTACATGCAAAATCCGATCTTGCATTTTGCTAATTCCTGCCCTCTGATGAGAAGGAGAGTATTTCTTCGAAACTCCGCGGATTAAGGACTATCCACTTATCTTGTGCTTCCTTTTTTAAAATTAAATATGTTTTTAACTCTTTTTCAAGATGTTTTTTAACATGTTTTATTAATCATTTGTTATATATATATACTCTGTTCTAAACTTTCGTTTCGGACACTTTTAGACCCTCTAAATATTTAGTTAGTGATTGTTTTGGGGGTGGGGGTTATAACCCCCCCCCCATGTAGTATATGCACGGGTTGATCCACATAGACTCCCCTTAATGTATAGTGTTAATTGGATATATATAACATTAGTTTGATATTCCATCGATAACATCGGTTTCACTAAAACAATTTGATTAAACTGTCATTCGTTCTTTGCTTTTATTTTTTCTTTCCTTTCATTCGCTGTTTATTTTTTCTTTGTTTTTCCTTTTCTAATTTCTGTTTCTATAGTTTCCTTTTCCCTTCTTCGTTGCATTTTATTCCTTTCCTCTCCTTTTTTTTTTCAATCTCTCCTCCTTTCCATCTGTTTTCTTTCTTTCTTTTCTCAAAGAAAAAATAAGGTTTCCGATTTTGTGAATATGCTTTAATTTTGCACACCTGTCGCAGGTGCAGTTTGTAATTCGGAAACAAATATACGTTCGCTGTTTTGATTACTGCACTCTTACTCTTTACTGATATTCTGACATTTATACTCAAGAGTATCCGCACACACACACACACACACACACACACGAAGTCTATGTAATCATTTCAATGCATGTATATATTATCACTTACAAAGAAAGCGAATGAAGGCTCCTCTTTCTCTCTCTCTCTCTCTCTCTCTCTCTCTCTCTCTATATATATATATATATATATATATATATATATATATATATATATATATATTACGGTTTTATATGCTTGGTTTTCCCTTTCTCCCTTTAGTTCTTATCTTTCTCTTTCTTTCCCCTTACCCCCCCCCCCCCCCGCGTTCAAAGTTATACACATCTTACACTCTTCCCTTCTTTTCCACCTTCTCCCTCTCTCTCTCTCTCTCTCTCTCTCTCTATATATATATATATATATATATATATATATATATATATATATATATATATTCCTATCCGTGTCTGGTTGAATATTTTAAACTCCACCTCGGCCCTTACCATCTTCCAATGTTTCTTAAATCTTGAAACTAAACTTAAATGTTGTCGAATTAGAATTGCAATTCCGCCCCCCCCCCATTACCGCTTTTTCTAATATCGTTTTTTCAATCATAATAACTGTTTCTGTAAAGTCTGATGAAGTTACTGGGTCGTTGATATGATTTGGTAACCAAAACATGTGTAACTAAGCAGATAAAATGGTAATAAAAAATATATATTTGCTCTGCAATAGTATTGAGCACTTTATTCAGGTTTTTACTAATTACCATTTTTGCTATATATGTATGTGTGTGTGAAGTGTGTGTGTAAGTGAGGCAACTCTCAACCTATATACACAACAAATTTTTGATCTACAGGTTTGAAATTTGGTATATTGGTATATAGAATATTCAGATGTGTGGAAAACTTTTTAATCGGTTTTCATCTGGAAAAAAGAGCTGCTAATCAGTATGTGAGGGTCATCGGATTTTTAGCTGTTTGCTAACTGTTTCACGACTGTATATGCGTGAATCGTTCTTGTTAAGATTTTTTAAACACATTTTAAAGATCGTTTAAAGCTGGCCTAATGGTTATCGTACTTACTGCCTTTCTGGTTTTGGTTTCGATCTTGGCTTCAGCATTCTTTTTTACCTACAAGAAGTGAACTGTTTAAACCAAACATAATATTCACATGTTTTAGTTTCTATATGAATTAAAATAGAATATTTATGTATATTTTACGACCAGGCAATGCCAGGCTGCCTGTTATATATTAGTGTTAGGATGATTAATCAGTATCGGGAATCTGAAAAATCGGAAAATTTGAAGGTATCGGAATCGGAAAAATTGATGCCTATTTTCCGATGCCAAAACGATTCTTTTAATTGTCTTTGTTTTTATTTGATTTTGTGTAAAGTAAAATCTTCCATTGCTGGTAATAATTATAAAATAATAAATATTTATTGATTTTAAAATTATAGTAAAGCTAAAATCGATAGATCACTCCCAAACAGGGTATTTTGATGTTTAGGAAAATATCTGCATATTTAACGTGTTGTTTTACTAAAATCAGGGGAACTAACAATCTTGTAGTTAAATAATTAGAGATTTATAAAGAATCTGTATCGGTAATTGTATTGGAATCGGGAATTTAGCATGGAATCAGTAATTGTATCGGAATCGGGAAAAATGTTGGAATCGTCCCATCACTAATATATATATATATATATATATATATATAAATATATATATATATATATATATATATATATATATATATATATATATATAGCAAAGTTTCTTTATATATATATATATATATATATATATATAGCAAAGTTTCTTTATATATATATATATATATATATATATATATATATAGCAAAGTTTCTTTATATATATATATATATATATATATACATAGCAACGTTTCTTTATGTATATATATATATATATATATATATATATATATACATAGCAACGTTTCTTCATGTATATATATATATATATATATATATATACATAGCAACGTTTCTTTATGTATATATATATATAGCAACGTTTCTTTATATATTTATATATATATATATATATTTATATATATATATATATATATATATATATATATATAGCAACGTTTCTTTACATATATATATTTATATATATATAGCAACGTTTCTTTATATATATATATATATATATATATATATATATATATATATATATATATATATAGCAACGTTTCTTTACATATATGTATTTCTTTATATATATATAGCAACGTTTCTTTATATATATACACTTGTGCCCGATATTATTCATACCCCTCGGATCTTTGAGATTTCTATAAGAATGTTGCTCAAACCAGAAGGTAAACAATCTTAAAGGGATTTCAAACAATAAATCAAGCATAAGCATTTAATTTAAACTCAACAAATAAATAAATTATGCAAGTTTGAAACATTATACAAAGAAAAACAATAATGGCACTAGTTCAAAATTATTCATACCTCTCTTACTAATAGTCAATAGCATGCCCTTTATTCTTAATAACTGCCTGTAGCCGTTTTGGATATTTATCAACAAGGTTTTTACAAGCATCAACACTGATTTCTGACCATTCTTCAATGCAGTAGTACTCCAAATCCCTCAGATTTCGAGGTTTCCGCTTTTTAACCTCAGTTTTCAATATGTGCCAGAGGTTTTCGATAGGGTTCAGGTCGGGACTCTGGCTAGGCCATTCCAAAACATTAATTTGATTATCCTCAAACCATTTCTTGACTATTTTGGCAGTATGTTTTGGATCATAATCCTGTTGAAGGACCCAGTTTGGTCCTAAATGGAGCTTCGCCGCATCCTGTCTAATGTTTTTCTGGAGTATCTCCAAATATTGCTCCTTCTACATGGTTCCATCTATCTTGATCAAACTACCTGGACCACTAGCCGAAAAGGAGCCCCAAAACATTAGGCTACCACCACCATGTTTCACCGTGGGTATGGTGTTCTTTGGGTTGTAAGCTTCTCCTTTCTTCCTCCAAACGTAAGAAGCATCCATATGGCCAAACAATTCAATTTTTGTTTCGTCAGTCTACAAAATACTTGAGAAAACGGACTCTGGAGAATTCACATGGGCCCTAGCAAACTTTAGACGTGCTGCAAGGTGTTTTCCGGTGTGCAGTGGAGTCCTTCGTGGTCTTCTTCCTTTCAGACCATTTTCATGCAGAGTCCTTTGCAATGTTTGCCTTGATATTTTTATGCCAGAAGACTCCAGATTTTCTTAAATGTCCTTAGTAGTGGTGTTTGGATTTGCATTAACACTTCTTACAATGTTCCTGGTGGCTCTAGCAGACAGTTTCCTTTTCCTTCCTCTACAAATCAAGTTGTTTGTTGTGTGGTGGCTCTGGAATTTTTTGATGATGCTCTGTACTGTTGCTGTAGGGACCTCAAATTTCTTGGAAATTGACTTGTAACCTAAACCATCCTTATGTAAATTCACAATTTTAGTCCTAAGATCATTACTAAGCTCTTTTTTCTTCCCAATTCTAATAATTTTTATTCTTTTATTGGTTTTCAGTTGATATCATTTTAATTTCTGAAAAATGCAAAAAACGAAATGAAATTAATCAAAGGTTGTATAAAAGCATTCAAAATAAGAATCAAACAAGAAACAAACAGTCAGAAACTCGATTAATACTGAAAAAATAAGGGGGTATGATTATTTTTGAACATTGCAGATTTTATAAATAGCTGTATATTTCTTTTATTACAAGTATCCCGAGATTCTAAAATGACGAAAATGATCAGAAGAGGTTTATTAAGAATATGTATCAATATGGACGTAAACAATAAATTCTTACAAAGTTACACCTAATAAACTCAATTTTCAAGAGGGGGTATGAATAATATCGGGCACAAGTGTATATATTTATATAGCAACGTTTCTTTATATATATATATATATATAGCAACGTTTCTTTATATATATATTTATTTATATATATATATATATTTACCATTTTGAATCGTGCTCATTCTGATCTTCACCTGAAAATCTTGGAGACCACTCAAGTTCGTTTGAAGCGACCTCTTTGTAAACAGAAGGAATGTATCTTAGGTTTGAATGTGGTTAGCCTCTTTATAATACATAAGTTTATTTCCAATATATAGTGTTTCCCCAATGTTTTTTTTTCATCCCCTTGATTTTAATCCTTCTTGGGCTTATCTTGCTTTTGAAAATAAAATAAATCCCTCTATCCAGCTCTAGAAAAGTAAGGGCGAAACCGGTCAGCTGGCCTCCCTAATATTTCTAATATGACAAAACTTCTATATTCAAAATTCTAATTGTCTGTCTTGCGGTTTATTTCTTTCAGTATGTAAAACTATTCAATTTTTGACCACACATGTTTCGTATGGCAGAAACAATATAAATATTATGTCAATTTTGAAATCTTTTCCACCATGACTCATTGAAACAATAAGAACTCTTTAACTATAAAACAAAATAAAAATAATATCGGAATGATTATATGAATAATAAAAAAAAAAATCGTAACAGTGGTTGCTCTACCTATCCTTAGGATAGGTTTACTGTTTTTAGGGATCGA
>NC_136496.1:29139838-29202338 GCF_053919585.1 Euprymna scolopes | reverse complement strand
TCGAAAATTTTTAGTTACCAATATATAAATGTATGTATGTATGTCTGTTTTCATGTCTGCCTTAAACTTTCAATAGAGGCGACGGATTTCACCAAGATCAGTATCGTTTTAAAGTTCCACTTTCATACGACAAATATCGAAAAATTGGCTAAAAACATTAATACCTTCCCCTTCACTTAGACACTTTTCTACAAGGGGGGGGTCACTTTTTTCACCGATATTTTTTAAAGTTATCCTCTCCTTTAGATTGTCTCACCTTAATTTAAAAAAAATGTCGCTTTCGGTTTGGCGGTGGTTGTAACAGCATAAACGTTAGGTTTTACCCCGTTCTTTTCCTCCTTTGCGGTACGGGTTCGAGCCTGCCTTCCTACTACCACTTTTTTTTTTTTTTTGCTCAACATACACATCCAAACACCCGGACAAGGCCGGGCTGAAATGCTAGTATATATATATATATATATATATATATATATATATATATATATATATATATATATATATATTACTTATCACTGTATAATGTTAAATTTTATACTAGATAGATTGTATAAATAGTTCCATTGAACGATTTGTAAAACGTTGAGTATCGAATGCTGCAGGTAGTCTTGAGAATATATACCAGAAAGAACAGTCGGTAATAAGTCATGCACCATCCATTATTACTATGCAATCCCTACAGCCACGTACCTAGAGAACAGAGCCATAAAACTTAACATCGTTATATGAGACAAGAAGGAGAAAGAAGCAACCTTAGTAGAAGTCAGTGTCTCCAATGAGGCTGGATTAAACAGAGCTAAGAGGGATAAGATAACGAAACACCAAGCTTTTATGTACGACATGAAAAGAAACTGGAATCTGAGGAAGATTTCTATCATTTTAGCAATGATAGGAGCAACTGAACTCCTGAGAATGAATTTGTAAAATGACTTGGCAAATATACTTGGTGAACCAAGTGCAAGCGAGATTCAAACAATTGCACACAAAGGGACATCAGAATCTTAAAAAGATCTCTTGGTATGAGCATCTGAGTTAGTAGGTGAAGATTTGGCATTCAGTAGGATGCCCCATTCCCAGCTTAAACAAATTGATAAGAATATTTAAAAAAAAAAAAGAGAGATTCTACTTTGTAATCGATCATCACCCATCATACGTACTGCTTTGATAAAGCTAATATTTTTCTGGGTAGTACCAAAATTGAGTTTTTTTGTACGAAAAATCCAATAACACGCAGCAAATATGAGTTTATTACCATTTCTATGAAAATAGTGTACATTGTATTTTAAATATAGAACTGACCCAAATGAGATAAATGAATAATTACTAATAAATACTCAGAAAGTAATATTGTGCTAACTTTCGTTTTCCTTTTTGTTCTGAGGTAGTTAACATCCCTATATTCATGATAATATGGATTCGTCTGACCCTATGTAAGTCAGACATTTCTGCCGTCGAGTGGAGAGCACACACACAGTTTAACAGGACTCTTTCACCTTAATATTGTGACCCCTAAGCAGGACAACAACACTTATTTTTTTCCTTTAGTTCTCATATTCCATGGTCAATGTTTTTGACACAAGGAAAGAATTGCTGGTTTTTGCGTTGAAATCTATCAATTTCAAACTTACATTAGCTAGTTTTGACCTTTATGTAGAATTCTTTTTCTTTTTTTTTTTTTTTTTTTGTAGTTTAATATTAAGTGGCTTCATGCCTTGTTTCAAGCCACTTCCATAAAAAGAAAGCTGGCTTGCCTATGAAAAATATTTTGGCCAAGAATTTTTGCAATCACATAGAAATTAAATCGAATTAAACGTTTTTCTTCTAAACAACATGCACCAGCGCTAAATGAGAGGAAATGGCGTTTCAGAATGATATATTGTGTTTCGATAAATTACGAAATAAGTTAGATTTTTAAAACACATACTATTATTTTTTTTAGATTCGTGTGCATTTCTGAAATTGGTGTGGTATAATGGAGTGGTTACAGGTGTGAAACGTGGATTCGGCATGCCAGGTTCAAATTCTGGGGGAGCTACCACATAGTTTTCAATAATACTTTGGAAAACATATGAATCCATATATCCCGTCTTCTAATTAAGAGTTTCTATTTACTTGCCTCTCCACGAGAGCAGAGTTAGACAGCAATGTCATTTTTTAATGCGGGGATGGGATGGAGTGGGGTGGGAGTGGAGGAACAAAAATATAAATTGTCTTAGTTGTGAAGGGTTTAATAGTAGAGTAGACTAATCTCTAAAGCCTTGGTAGTGCAACTCGTTTAAGAGACAGAAAAAAAAAACATTACCATTTCTCTGCTCATTACTGCTTTGTTTCATCAAAACATGTATGTTTTGTGGAAGGGGGGGAGAGATTTGTGTTTCTATGGAGAAGTCGAAGTTAGGGTTTGGAGTCAGGTTCTATTTGTTCTTTTTATAATATTTCCGTGTTTTTTTTGTTTTTTTTTGTTTTTCTGTTTCCTTTTTTGTATTTTTTATTGAATTTAACAAAAAAATAATTTTCGTTTGATTTCGTTGTCCCATAGCAATATTTTACCCCTTCCTATTCTGATCTGGAGGAGGGGAGTCAGCAGGGGGGTTAATCGGCTATTTCTTTGTCATTGTTAATAGCAGACAAAAACCCGAAATCATCTTCCACTGGGACACAACATTAATGGCCACCAGACAAAATATTGTAGACGGTTTCTTTTTATTCATATCCTTGTTTTAAACACACCAGCACGCATGTGCGTGTATATATATATATATATATATATATATATATATATATATTATTTACTATAATAATTATTAAATACCTAAAGACACTAGTGTTTCATCCTTTCGGGAATCATCAGCACGGGTGTCACGATTAACGCCATTCGAGAGATTCGAACCCTGGCAACAGAAGTCATGTCTGGCTTGATTAGCAATAACCCTAACCATTCGGTACCGTCAACCGCGAGAGATACAGTTGAAATTAAACAGTTATTTTTTTATTAAATGCTTTTAACGTCAGTCTAAGTGATCTACTCATGATATGACGATCTAGGCATATGAGCTAAGTTGACCGACTTTATTACAACTGAAAGTGCTCAACGATTAGAAACAAGGTTCTTAAAGGGGCTGGCATTATTTTTTACTATAATAATTATTAAATACATACAGGTACTAGTGTTTCATCCTTTCGGGAATCATCAGTGCAGAGTGTCACGATTAATGCCAGTTGAGACATTCGAGTGTGTGTGTGTGTGTGTCTGTGTCTGATAATAATGATGGAAATAGTATCCCGACGAGGTAGATAAAAGAGGAACAAACCAAGTTATGTGTTCATCGATGTTTCTTTTTTATTGCATTCATCCAGACAAAGTCTAGCAATAAAGACGAAACGTTGATGAACACACAACTTGGTTTGTTCTTTATGTGTGTGTGTGTGTGTGTGTGTGTGTGTGTATATATATATATATATATATATATATATATATATATATAATGTATGTATGTATGTGTGTGTGTGTGGGGGGGTTCGAGCTACTGACTATTGACTGGATGGTTGTGGGTTCGATCTCATGCTTGGGATGAGTGTTAATCTAGACACACTAAAGAGCTGTGATGCAGCGAAATAGTTTGTCTATAGATGACTACATAAGCCTCCCTTCAGGGTTAAGCACTGTTGTTTAATAAAATCCCTTGCTAATACTATTTGCGAATAAACAAATAAAGCACTATACGAGTTATGCTTAAGTTTGTTTTCTATAAAAGCTTTTATATATCATCTACTAGTGGCATCTGTCCCGGTGGCCTGATGGTTTGAGCTACCAACTATTCATTCGTAGTGTACAGCAGTCCCGACCTTAACCCTTGACCTTGAAAAATGGTGTGCACCATTCCCTAGGTTTGGTCATGATCGGGTCAGCGGTGTGGGTTATAGGGAAGTTCCACACACACACACACACACACACACATATACACACACGTGAACGCTACTACTTTATATACATAGATTTATAGCTAGTATTGCAGTATCTACCTATCTTTAAGAACTTTGTTTTATTAATACCTACACTTGAATACAGAATTGGAAAAAATCTTATTTCAAAAGTGTGTATGTGTGTGTGTGTGTGTATATATATATATATATATATATATATATATATATAGACAATAGTTAAAATGTTTTCCTCCAAAACAAAAGAAATCCACCAATCTCGGCTTAACAATATATTTGTATTTCGTTTTTGCTACTCAATAAAATCCAAGAAAATGACCCAAATTCTCGTTAGTCGTAGACAAAATGGCCACTGCTTATGTTGGAAAATCAAATGTTCACTTAATGCTTTTTGTACTATTTCCCCCCCCCCATACCTTTCTCTTGCGGTGCATGTTTCCTTTCTTTTTTTTTTTTCTTTTTTTTTTTTTAACTGAATGGCTAAGCGATCGCCGGCCGCATTTGTCTCAAGGAAAATGTTTGTCTACTTTGTGTATAAGTATTAATACCTGTTTTTGTTTAAAGGTCTATTTTATCAACTTATAAGCAGCTTATGAAGGTATGAGATGACTAGACAGAAGGATTACCTTCTTTTCTCTATTTTCTTTGCACTCTACCTTTCACTTTTCCTTTTCATTCTCTTTTGTTTTTCTCTTCTCTCTCTCTCTTTCTCTCCTCATATCTCTATCTTTACATTTCTTTCATTTTTTTTTCCAGTTCTCACATTTCGATTCTCTTCTTTTCTCTCTTTCCAATTCTCTAATTTCTCTTCTCTTTCCATTTCTTGCAATATCAGCTTCACTCTCCCTTGGTTTTTCTGTGCTCTCTTCCTCTATCTTCTCCGTAACTCCTTTATTTCTCTTCCTTTCTATTTTTCTCGTTTTACTATTCTCTCTCTCTCTCTCTCTTTCTCTCTCTCTCTCTCTCTCTTTCCATTTCTCTAACTCTCACACTCCTTATGTTTACTTCTATGTTCTCTCTTTTTCCCTTGCTCTCTTCTTATTTCTCATGTTTTCATCCTCAACCATTTTTTTCCTTTCTGTACCCCCCTCTCTCTCCCCCTCTCCCCCCCTCTCTCCCTCTCTCCTCTCTTTCTCCATTAATCAGTAACCTTTCTTTTTCTATTAATATTTTCCTCTCTTTTTGCATTTTCATGTTTATCTCTTTTAATACTCCCCTATTTGTTCACATAACTTAAACTCTTCCATTTCTGCTCCGATTCCAACTGAACTTTTAAGAATCAAATAAAGACAAATAATAAAATAAATAATTCCAGGTTCATTTCAATTAATCTGAACCTGCTGATCCTGTTTGCAACAACCGCCATCTATAATATAAATCTCACCTGTCTGTTTAAATGTATGTATGAATATATGTATGTATGTTTGTATGTCTTGCAAAAACTTTCAACAAAGGCGACAGATTTTAACGAGATCGGTATCATATTGAAGCTCGACCCTTCAGACAAAATATTAATTCCTTCACCCTCAACTGAGCACTTTTCTACAGGGAGGAGTCGCTTTTTTTGCCGATATTTTCAAAAGTGATCGCCTCTCTTCGATTGCCTAGCCTTAATTTAAACATACGTCACTTCCGATTTGACAATGGGCGCAACAGCTAACACGTCACATTTTTTTTCACTTTCTTTTCCTTCTTCGCAGTACGGGTTCGAGCCTGTCTGCATACTACCACTTTTTTTTTTTTTGGTCAACACCCACCTACAAACACCCGGGCAATGTCGTGCACCCAGGCTAGTTCATAATAAAAATCTCACCTGTCTGTTTAGATGTATGTATGTATGTCTGCCTAAAACTTTTGACAAGAGGCGACGGATTTTCACAAAATCTGTATCATTTTGAAGATCGATGTCTCGGACGACAAATATCGAAAAATTACTCAAAAACATTAATTCCTTTACCCTCAACTGAGCAGTTTTCTACAAGGAGGGGCCGATTTTTGCAAGTCATCGTATTGCTGTGATTGACTTTGCCTAATTCTAATGTTCCGAACTTCTGTTCGTGTCATGGAGTAGCAGTAAGACGTCAGATTTTCTTTCACTTTTTTTTTCTGCCTTTGAGTCACAGATTCGATCTGCTCTCCCTACTACCACTTTTTTTTGTTTTGTTTTTACTCAACACACACGTCTATACACCCGAACACCCAGGCTAGTATGAACTAAAGTCGAATATGTATATGAAGAAGGCAAATTTTCCTGAAATATCATACCATCACACTGATGAAAGTAAGAACACAATACAATGTGATAGAAATATATTAAAAAGCATATATGAGGTGAATCTTCATAACTCACCCCACTATTATATGTCTTACTTTGCTTCAGTTTGTGTCAACCTAGGGAAGCACTACTAAAACAACTGTATACCCCCCCCTTTAGCTTTGTATAGAAATGATGTTGATAATGGCAATATTCAAACAATGATAAACACTGTTCGGAGTTAGCATCTCACTTGCTCCATCTTTTGAGTATTTTAAGGTTACTACCGTTTCTATCCAGGGTATTGAGCACCTTGGATTATGGTTCCTGGGCAACATTAACAAAAGGACAGAGTAGTTTTGTATCCTACATGACACTGCGTTTAAATGCACCTGTTTAATCTAAGATATTGAACATTTGTAAAATTAAGGCAGCCTCCAGAGCATTACTAAAACAAATGTCTCCTCTCATTTATTTTGTAGAGGCAACAATGAATTAAATCCAGAGTTCGCGTCTACTAATTTTAAAATTTGAATTTGAAAAATACACCTGCTCTGTCTAGAATATTGAGACCTTATGCTCTATTCAAGTACAGCACAATCACATTGACATACCGGTTCTCGCCAGATCACCAAAGTTAAGCAACTTTGAGTCTGGCCAGTACCAGATGGGTGACCATTTGCGAAGGCTAGGTGCTGTATGTACTTTCTGGGAAGGTTGGGTGTGGGACCAGCAACCTCACCCCGGAAAAAGAACTCCACGCTACAAAAGCATCTACAAAGTTGTGGACGGCCTATGACCCCCCCCCCCCCTGGGCTCAAGGCTATGGATGGAGATAGATGCTCTATCTAGGGTATTGAACACTTTAGATTATGATTCCTGGGTAACTTCTTTTTTTGAATCAAATCAATTGATTGCTTACTCTTGTTAGGGACCCTCCCCTCGTAGTGTACTGGGAGGAAGCTTCACATGTCTCCTTACAGTGACTTAGTTCACAATACATTGTAGTCTACATTGCACTGTAGAGAACCTATTGTAGATTTTATGAAATTATCTGTAAATAATGGCTTTACTTAAAGCTTAAAATGCAAAAGTCAAGTATCATAGTTCAATTGTGCTCTAGACAGAAACAGTAATTTCAAATGCGCCCCTGTCTTATTAAAAGAATCTACAGTTGACTTTATAAACTGGGCTTTTCTGCTCGTGCAGTGATAAAACTTCTTAGCTACATTTGCAATGTTAGGTTGTATAAAAGTGTTAACTTGGGCAAAATTAGACTTCCTTCTTTAATTGGGTTTTCTTGATTATCAATTTTCGATACTCAGAGGCATTCCAATACAAATCCTGCATAAGAGCACTCCCAGACACACCAAGTACCTTCGTGTGTAATTTTTAAAAATTGGTCCAGCCGTTTCTGAGTTCATAGGGAACAAACTCTCTCACACACAAATTTCCGTATATATATATATATATATATATTTATTTTAATAATTATTAAATGCCTACAGACACTAGTGTTTCATCCTTTTGGGAATCATCAGTACAGGGTGTCATGATTAACACCAGTCGATAGATTCAAACCCGGCAACGAAGCCATCTCTGACTCCATTAGCAAGAACCAAATCCATTCGGCCACTATTAACCGCGAGAAATATTGTTGAAATTTAAACATTTATTTTTAAATATTTTTAACGTCTGTTTATATATATACAGTCCTGGTCAAAATCATAAGAACACTTAAGAAAGTAAGTGTTTATGCATATTATCGAATTTTTAATCAAACAAATCGTTGAAACCATTGCCAAAAGGGAAAATATGATGGGAAAAAAAAATGAAATCTGCTTCATTCGAAACCTTAACCCTGATCTAATAATTATTTTTTAAAAAACAAACATTTTCACCTGGTCAAAATGATACTTTAATAAAATCGGCAAGTTTTGAAAAAATGAATGCGAAAAGTTTTCTATGTTACTAAAAACAACTTGTTAGTGGATAAAAACATCTTACTAAATTATAAATGGCAAAAGGGAAACCATTATCAGAGTTTGAGAGAGGAAGGATATTTGAGCTTAATAGGGGTGGACTCTCCCATACATCCATTGCAAATGAAGTGAATCGTAGCAAAACGGGCATCACAAATTTTTTAAGAAATCCAGATCAATATGGGCACAAAAAGAGTTCAGGTCGACCAAAAAAAAATAACCCC
Source organism: Euprymna scolopes (assembly GCF_053919585.1). Classification (NCBI taxonomy): domain Eukaryota; kingdom Metazoa; phylum Mollusca; class Cephalopoda; order Sepiida; family Sepiolidae; genus Euprymna; species Euprymna scolopes. The sequence goes on along the minus strand of NC_136496.1, from coordinate 29,193,939 downwards.
ATCACTGGATCGCCGTATCAGAAGAAGTTTAAAAAAAAAACTCCAGTATAAGCTCAAGTCATTTGAAAAGCCAAACAGCAGCAGAATGCAGGCCTAAAACCATCAGAAGGCATCTGAAAATGAAGGGTTTCAATCATTTAAAGCGACTGCAGAAACCACGTCTGTTTGAACAGCACAAAACTAACCGACTTAAATATGTCGACAAATACCAGACTTGGGATAAAGAGAAGTGGGAAAATGTAATTTTCTCCGATGAGAAAAAGTTTAATCTAGATGGTCCAGATGGATTTCAACACTATTGGCATGATAAAAATTTGGCCAAAGAGACTTTTTCAACTCGGCATAGTAGAGGAGGGTCTATAATGATCTGGGGTGCTTTCTCGTCAGCTGGGACCCGAAAGTTGCAAGTAGTGAAAGGCCGGCAAACATCATTGAAGTACATTTCAATGCTTGAAAATGCTTCTATCAGGACTGAAGGTCCACATCTATGTGGAAGAAATTGGATTTTCCAGCAAGACAATGCTGTGATACACACTTCTCGACAAGCACGAGAATACTTTTCTTCAAATAATATAGAATTGTTAAATCATCCAGCATGTTCTCCGGACCTCAATCCCATTGAAAATCTTTGTGGATGGATGGCAAAAGAAGTGTTCAAGGATGGAACCCAGTATGATTGGATAAAGGAACTTTCTGATTCAGTTTTCAGTACATGGGATAACATTCCTTCGCAACTGATAAAAAAACTTAGTCGCAAGCATGCCGAAGAGAATTTTTGAAGTAATTCGTAATAATGGAGGCTATACTAAATACTGAGACCCTTTTTAGTAATTTATAATTGCCTTTTGTTAGATAAAAATTATCAGTGGTCTTATCATTTTGACCAGGTGAAAATGTTTGTTTTTTAAAAAATAATTATTAGATCAGGGTTAAGGTTTCGAATGAAGCAGATTTCATTTTTTTCCATCATATTTTCTCTTTTGGCAATGGTTTCAACGATTTGTTTGATTAAAAATTCGATAATATGCGTAAACGCTTACTTTCTTAAGTGGTCTTATGATTTTTACCAGGACTATATATATATATATATATATATATATATATATATATATATATATATATATATATATATATATAAAATTATTATTATTATTATTCGAAGACGGACTTAAAGTAATTTATTTTGAATGTCATTCCTTTTATTGTGTAAAATATAGATTCTGCATTTTTCTGTCTCTTTTATTATTTTTATACCAAAATAAAAAAAAAAACTATAAAACATACACCACCTGCCACTCCATCATATTTCTCATTTTCATAATTTAAAATATCTAATTTTTACCTCCCCCTTCACGGTCAACCCCTTAGCCCCACCCTGATGAAACATATGTTGAAGTTCATTTCAAGACTTGCAGACACTCAAATGTCTCTCCTTTCTGCAGCTGTCGTCAAATTTTACCATTTTATTTATTATTTTCAGATTTGGAATCAAAATTTTCTTCTTTTTTTTCTTAAGTCATATTTGGTGTGCTATTTTTAGTGTTGGGTTCACCATTCATCAAGGCTAAAAACCACTCAAGGATTGCTAGTTAAAAGAGAGAGAGTACAAAGTGGACCTTTACTTACAGCTTTTTAAAAGAAATTACGGCACTAACCCTAAGGCAGGTTTAACTGGCTTCTTCCAAAGGATAAAGTTCCATGGGAATATGAAATTCACAAGCAGTCCCCTGTTGCATGTATATCCTCGTTAGGAGAGATGATGATGTTATGTTTTTGCACCTCTTGTAAGGGAAGTGTCGACATTTTCCTACATACATCGTCTGGTATTACCAAATTAGTCACCCATCTTGTGCTGACCGGGCTCAACGTTGCTTAACTTTGATGATCTAACATGAGCAGGTGTGTCAACATAATTATGTCCTATTTTTATTAGTAGTAGTAGTAGTAAAATTTAGTAATATTAGTAGTAGTATAAAATTGACACGCAATCTCTAGTCACATGCACATCCCTGTTAGGGAAGTCCCTCAGAGGGTCCATCCTGGGCCCAACTCTCTTCCTGATCTACATCAATGATCTCCCAAAGCACATACTTAAATCATTCGTTGACATCTATGCTGACGTCACTACCATCTATGGAAGCACATCAAAGGCTGTAAATGACCAAGTCCTCTCTGATTCTCTCTCCTCTGATCTTGAGCGCGTGGTACAATGGGGGAAGAGGTGGCTGGTTACTTTTAATGCATCTAAAACCATGCTCCTCTATTGACATCATCAATGCTCTGATCCCCATCTGACATCAAATGAAATGGATGGCTCTCATCTTGGAGAAGCTTCATGTTTTCACACGCTTTTGGGCTTGGCCTTTACTCCTGATCTGAAATGGAACACGTTTGCCAAGGTCGCTGGAAGAATAGTGGGATCATTCTACCGCTCCAGGAGATATCTCACTGCTGATGCAATTCTCTATCTATACAAAAGCCAAGTACGTCCAGGGATGGAGTATTGTTGCCACATCTGGGCAGAAGCTGCTAGAAGCAGCTTATCCTGCCTTGACAGAGTTCAAAATAGACTTTGTAACTTAGTGGGGGATGCCCTTTTCTGTTCCCTGCAACCTCTTTCCCACAGAAGGTACGTTGCGAGTCTGTCTTTGTTTTAGTGCTCGCCTGAGCTCCAATCTCTGGTCCCCCCTCACCAATCTTTCTCGATAAACACCAGCCTAGCTGAAACCACTGTCAATAATTTTCCCCACTTTTTAACTGTGCCTAAATCAAAATGTAGATTCCATGAACAATGCTTCTTTCTTAGAACTGCACACCTGTGGAACTCTCTTCCGTTTGCCTGTTTCTCAGCTGACTACAACTTGGTTGTCTTCAAGTCCAACATAAACAAATTCTTGATGAACTGCCCCCTTAAGTAATCCAATTTACCAAATTTCCATCAATAACGACTACTACGATATAATCCCATTGATTACTGATCACCCAATGACCCTTATCCTCGAGTGACCTCAGGGTCTTGATAAGTGGTGATTCCTTTGTAAAAAAAAAAAGAAGACAATGTTGTAGGGAGGTGTCGACGTCTACCTACATACAGCAACTTATTTGTGCTCTTTCCAAAACATTATTAATGACAGGTCGCAGAATCTCTGTATTTCAATTTATCTCCCTAATTTGTTCTTGATGTTTTCCCTCAATTCTTGCAGGGTTTTAAGTTTGACGTTTCGAGATCTGCCAGCTTGCGGAAAGAAATTAGGGAGTTACAGTACAATCCAATGATTCTGCGGTCTTTCATAAATAATGTTTTAGAAAGAGCATAAATATGCGAGGTTGAAAATGGGCAACATTTTTAAAGACATTATTTTTCACAAATAAAGATTGTTTGAATTTTGCTTTTTGTTTTTAAAACATTTTCTAACGTTTTATTCAGATTGTGTTCAAATTACAGAAAAGATATCATCAAAAATAAAGAATCTGTTCAAGTTCAAACCCCATGAGTGACTTTTTGGACACCCTGTATATATTGAAATACAAGATCATCAGCTTTAATAGCAACACACAAACAAAACCGTAATAGAAATATATATATATATATATATATATATATAAAAAAAAAAATTAATATTATTATTTAAACAGAACACATAGGTGGATTTAATTGCTCATGGCCCAAATGAAATACTTGCTGATTTCCTAATTCTTTAAAATTAAACCAAGTAATAAATTAACAAATAAAAAAGATGATAATCATAATAAACAAAGAAACATTATACATCAATATATTCAAATAAGATAATGATTAGAAAACTAAGCCTTGTTTTATTCTACATCTATCGTCCCTCAATTTTATTTTTATTTCCAAGTTTATTTTACATTTCCATCCTAATGTATCCTAAGCTAGACGAATTCCCCTATATCAGTAACTTAGCTCCCGTCTCTTCTGATGAGAAGCATTAGGTTTTGAAATGTCTAAGTATAAAGAGCATTTATAGCTCCTCTTACCAATGATGTTTTCATCCTCATTGAACTGACAAATAGTCCATATATACACATATCTACTTTATCTTGTCTATTACTTTCTTATATATATATACATATATATATATATATATATATATATATATATATATATATATATATATATATATAGAGAGAGAGAGAGAGAGAGAGAGAGAGAGAGAGAGAGAGAGAGAGAGAAAGAGAGAAATTTTCCTTTCTCCTCTTCTGATGAAAAGCATCAGACTTCGAAATACCTAGTTATAAAGAGTGTTTATAACCCCTATTTCTATTAATGTTTCTACATATTGAACTTGAACTGACAAATAAATTCACATATACCTATATTTTGTCTTAAATTTCATTTTATGTTATGCTCCACCCCATATGTTGAGCTTCTTATATCCTAATATGCCTCTATATAAAGAATCTATCTATATTCTCTAATTCCATCTGATGTGTATATATATATATATATATATATATATATATATATATATATATATAAGTTTATATTTACTTACTTTTAAATACATATAATCTTCAACTTTTTAGAAATTTATTGGCGTCGGCTTAACTCTTAACCTTTAAAGACTTTACTTATATAAAGTTTTTAATGTATATATTTTTCGATGGCTATGGCTAATTAAGATTTTCGCGATTTTCGCCTGAGTAACAAGATGATATTTCTTTTATTTAAATCAAATTTTTTTTATGGCCGACATTTTTAGTTCCTCAGAATAATTTTGTGCAAAAAAAAAAAAAAAGTCCAGCTGTTGGCCTTTTAGTAATTTCCAAATAAATATCTTATTTTATGAGTTCATAGGAAGATGAAGAGGATCTGTGATCACCCTTCTTAAGCTTTAACAAACCGTATTTCATAAATTAACACTTTGCTGCTGGACCTTTTGAAACGGGGATAGTATGTAAATGTTACTTTTTCAGTGTCTGCCTGTATCGTGTCTTGTGAAGAAAACTAATAGGGTTACAAGGACCTATTACTTGTGGCAGCGGGCCGATAGGTGAGTTGCCAATCGATTCCCTAGATATACGAAAGCCTTCTACGCTAATAGTTTCTTCCCTAGAACTCCTAGACTTTGGAATTCCCGTGTGGGTTCCTGCTTCCCCAACTGTACTTACATGCAGAAGTTGAAGTGTAATGTGAACAGACATCTTGCTGCTCAACTGCCTACATAGTATCATAGTATCCCTGCAACTTATGTCTTTGATAGTAGCCTCTACATCAAAGTAGCACTGTGCCTTGTTTAGGGTTAAAAAAAAAAAAGGCAGACACAATGCAAAGAAATAATGGCAGAATTAAAGAAATGACAAACATTGTTAAAACGAGAGATATCAAAATACGAGGTGGCTTCAATAAGTTTCCAGACTTTTTTGTACACATATTTAAATTGTTGTAAACTCTTGAAAATTGAGTATGTGATTGCTATACATCCTATGAGATGACCGACTAACTGTTCTGATTTCAGGTTCAAATGAACAACTACAGCAGGAATTGGAATACATCCTACTAAAGCCTGATTGTCACATCTGGTGAATTTCAAAAATGCAATCTAGATGTGAGGTCACTTTAGTAAAACGATATGTAATGAAAATTGGAGAAAATGCAACAGAAACGTATGGAATGCTTCAGACTGCTTTTGGATCATCCTGCATGAATCGAGCATCAGTTTTTGAGTGACATAAGAGATTCAAGGAAGGCTGAGAGTATGTGAGGAATGATAAGAGGTGTGGGAGGAATACGGAAGTTAGAATAAATTGGCCAAATAAAGAATTTCATAGATAAGGACCGTCGTGTGTCTATAGAGACAATAAGTGCACAGTTTGATGTCAGTGTGGGAACTGTACACACAATTATTCTCAAGGAACTGAAGATGCGGAAGATTTGTGTGAAATTTGTCCCAAAAGTGATCCATCATTGTCACAGACTATTTGATGAAGATAGGCATCAAGACAGTTCCTCACCCTCACTATAGTCCAGACCTTGCTCCCTGTGACTTTTGGTAATTCCCTAAGCTTAAGGAAAATCTTAAGGGTTGTCATTATGAGACAATTGAGGAAATGAAAGAGGCTGTGACGAGGATCATTGACACGCTCACACAAGAGGACTTGTATGGGGTCTTCCAGAAGTTGCTGGAATTGTACAACAAGTGCATTACAGCTGAAGGAGATTACTTCAAAGGGGACTTTAATTTTATGTGTACTATCAATAAAAGTGCTTATACTATAAAAGTCTGGAAAATTATTTAAGGTACCTCGTATTTTACTTAGCACAGGAAATCGATAAATCGTAAAGCAATGGAAATTGCATAACTGGATCATTTCAGAGTGAACAGAGGCGCCTGACGAGATTGAAGTTTAAGCATCCTTGATATGCCTTAGATTGATCCAGGTGATATAGATCGGATCTGATGCTGAAACAGATAGCCGAACACTGATGGGCACCAGAGCAAGTAGCTGAATGTGATGGGAACTGGAACAGGTAGCTGGACGTCAATGGCCACTGGAGCAGGTCGATAAATGTCAATGGTCAATGGAATAGGTAGCTGGATGTCAGTGGACATTGGAACATTGGAACTGGTAGCTGGATATAGACAGGCACTGGAACAAGTAGCTTGACATAGATGGGCACCAGAGCAAGGAGGCGAATGTTGACTGGCACCAGAACAAAGAGGCAGACGGCACTAGAGTAAGAAGGCAGACATCAATGGTTACTGGAGCAAGGACGTGCACGTCGATGCTATTTCATCTTCAAGGTGTCCTCTTCAGGACTAACTTTCAAACTATTAATGCAATTCAGACCACTCTTAAGAATGACTCACAAACTACTTGAATGCGATACAACTTTTCACTCCCTACTGCTGTCTGCATTTTGAGACTACCTTCTCAACCCTTCTAATCTCTGCTCCTGCTTCAACTACTCCTTCGTGCAACACCTACTCCAGTGGTTCCAGCTTCCAACTTTGTGAAATTTCAGATATACGCGATTTTTGGTAAATTTTAGCAATAGGTATTAGACATTCCTGTTTTTTTAGGGGATATTCTAAATGTGCTTCAAGAGGCATAATATGGGCGATCGATGATCGATGCCTCCGTTCAGTTTCGAAAGAAAAAGGATACCCCTGTGTAATTGTGAGGCAAGAGTCACGTAATTCTTAACCACACCTCTCCTGAATCGACACTGTTTGGGTCCAGTGGCAAGGAGAAGACCAGGACGACAATGCTGAGATGAGCAGAGAGTACATACAGCACTTGAAAGTCCCAAATGGCCACCCATTTAGTACTGACCAGGCTCACCGTTGCTTAACTTCAGTGATCTAGCGGGGAACCGGTGTATCAGCATGATTATGCCGTATATTATACCTATATATATATATATATATATATATATGGCCTGGATAATATGGGCACAACGTTTCATTTTAAAATTCAAATGCTTCAAACTTCCATTGATTCTGAACTATAATAATGAAATATCAGTTCAGCAAATTTCTTCTTAAAACTGTTCTGCATTAAATTTCAGATATTTTTTTTAGAATCAAAATCATTTAACGGATTTTGATCCAAATTGGAACAAGAATTTTAGACATACGATTTAGCAGGATTCTATCTTTGTTTTAATGTTTATAAAGTAACAAACATATTGCAAAACTCTTCGAGAAAATCATTTTACATTTTTTTCTAGTTGTAATTTATAGTTGGTTTCTACTATTATGTAAAAAAAAAAAAAAAACCCCAGCTGGGCCGATTTTTATGAAATTTCGTACAAAGTTACTATATGTGCCTGGCTGTGATCTTAGATAGGTTTTGTATTGGAATGTCTTTGATAAGTATCAATAATTGATAATCGAAAAAATCCGATGAAAAAAGGAACAAGCGATTTTGACCAAAGTGCATTTCAGAAGTTTTATTACGACACAAACCGAAAGTCTCTACATATAAAATCGACAGTAGGTTCTTTGATATGACTGGGGTGCATTCAAAATGAATGTTTCCGTTTAAAGCACAATTGAATCATGATACTTGACTTTTACATTTTAAACTTTAGTTCAACCCATTCTATATGAAAAAGAATTTTATAAAATCAACAGTAGATTCTCTACAGTGCAATGTAGACGACAGTGTATTGTGAACTAAGTCACTGTGATAGGCATGTGAGCTTGGTCCCGATGGACCATGATGGGTCCCCAACTAGAGCAGGCAATCAATCGATTCGATTGAAAAATGGGCGATTTCACCGATTTTTATGACAATAAAAATATGGGAGCGTGAAACATTCGTTGATCATCATTCAATCTTGGGCAACGTCGGGTCGCCCTGCTAGTTATATAGTAACGTTTGAAAAAGAAAATGTACAAATTTTGCTTTTACTTGCATCTTTCCTAACAGGGAGTAGACTGATGATAAATTCTTAAATCATCATTATGATCATATAATATTTTCAGGACACTAAATCGATATGGTGTGGCTCTATTCCTTGTAATTATAAAGGTGGGAGGGGGGGTTATTTGATGAGGTTGTAGACAAACATGGGCATTGAATTACAACCATGAGATCAAAATATTGTATGTATTTGTTGATAAGTCTCAGAGGTTGCCAAAATAATGACATTTTCCTGCATTTAATGTTGCAGGTGAGTACACACGAGACATATTTTTATTGATATCGATCTCATTCTACAGGCATATATATATATATATATATATATATATATATATATATATATATATATATATATATATATATATAGGGTATATCCGATGCCTCTGTTCAGTCTCGAAAGACAAAGGATGCCCGCTTGTGAGGCAAGGGTTGTGCAATCCCAACCACACCTCTCCTGAATTGGCACTGCTTGAGTCCAGTAGCAAGGAAAACTTCAGGACGGCTGGGAACAATACCGGGATACGCAGAGAGCACGTACAGCATCTATAAGTCCCAACTGGTCACCCATCTGATACTAGCCAGGCTCATTGTTGCTTAACTTCAGTGATCTGACGGGAACCGGTGTGTCCATCGTGATTATGCCGTATAATTAGGTATATTTAAGCAGCATATTCTCATTGAGACAAGTGTTATTGAAAAGCACGGAAGGTTTCTGTTTCACCATTTTCTTTTTTACCTTCTCCAATCACCGAATAATTTTTTTTTGCGTTTTTCTCAAAATTGTTTAGGTTGGATCCATATGTTTCTTTAGCGAGCGCTTTCGATAGGAATACTTCCATCATCCTCAGGCATATTGTGTTGTAAAAATTATGTTTTTAATTATATATATATATATATACATATTTTTGTCACGGTCACATGGTGGCTTATTGCGAGTTTTTTTTTTTTTTCTATTTATTTTAAAAGAAAATACAACTTTGTTATATATGAGTCGTGGAATTTCATTCATCTGCAAAAGATCTAGCTAATTTGCATATTCTTTTAAACATTCATTTTAATTAATTTCCTATAAGTATTTTCGGTTTTCTTATGAGATGATCATCTTTAGTTAAGTATTACGTGTAATTATATTCATGCAGATATTCTATATGATTTATACTTGCATAAGACTTGTGTAAAAAGTTTATAGTAAACACAAAATTGTTTCCATATATATTTATGTATACGTATATATTTTTGTTTAACAAATTTTCCCTACCAACTAACTGTGTTAGTTTTTGACCTACAGACATGACACTTTATATATAAGGTATTCTTTATATTTGGGTTTTAGCGGGGGAAAATCAGTGCAAAAGTGTGAAAATTAAAAAAATAGAATTTGCTAGGTGAAGGTCGAACGAATACACATGCGTAACGTAATAGCTATTGGTTCATGTTTTGATTTTTAGCCTTGCAGCAAACATTTTTTCAAGAAAATTTACAAATCATTTTTTGTCAAGAAATGTGAAAAAAAAAAAAAAAAATAAGCAGAAAAAATGCTACCTCATCCTTCCATCACCTAAAAAATAATTTAAAAAATTACATTTTTTATACAAAAAAATAAACAAACAAAAATGTCGATTTCAGCGTTTCAATATTTGAACAATGCTCGGCTTAATCTGGTGATTGCCAGTCGAGCCATAACCATAATTGACGGGAAATTCCTAGGATCCGGGTCAAATTCTGCAAGAGTACTCACTTTATATACACACAAGTATACAACATATACGTTTATTAAAAACACTAGAGAGATACGAGCCTGTACAAAAAAGAGAGGAATATTATAACGACTAGACGATACACGGGCTCGAACGCATACAAGACACACGTATATACAGACCCCGGCTATAGAACGCAGACGAGTTTAGTTGGTTTTGAAATTGCTGCTCAGACTGCCAAAATTGATATTTCAACATGATCTGACGTTGGTTTATTTAATCTCTTGTGAATTTGAGTCTGAACTTGAGTTCAACACGTTAAAATGTGCAAACTGAAATACGCGGATGACAACACTAACGCACCTGCTGTCAGAGCTTCAGGCTTCCTTTAATTGCATGTCATCTGCGTACTCTCGGTTTGAAATGACAATCAACTACTAGAAGAATAAAACATTGTTTCAAATCCCAAGTATATATATCTATAAATATAAAAGCGAAAATGTATGTATGTGTGTTCGCTTTTTCTGTGTGTCTACAAAAGGCTTCTTTCAGAAAAGCGGTCGCTCGCTTCACAACTTTTTAAAACTTTTTATATCACATATAAATCGTAATATCTCACAGTTCACAACGAAGTTCGCCTGTCTATTTAATTTGCTCGATTTCGGGAAGATAAATATTCAACATTTGTCGCTCGCCGCATGTGGGTTAGTCTTTTTCCTATAACATCTTGGGGGAGGGGAAAAAAGCGCTCAGCAGTAAATGAATACTATCCCGCAGTCAAACTTGACCTCATTAACTCATTAAAACGAGCACCTGCTAAATCCAAGTAATTAAATAAATTCAAACGTGTTTCCGTTAGCATCTCGCGGTGGGACAATAGTTAAAGTCGCACGTTTTTTTTTTTTTTCACAACTTTGCCTCAAGGGTTCAGGTTCGATACTCATACTTACTTTCTTTTAACCCCCCCCCCCACACACACGCACCTCAAAACACCCGGGCAACGCCGGGTACCCCTCGCTAGTATATATATAAAAAAAATTGGATAACTTCAATCATAATAAATAGCACAAAGATCAAACAAGTGAATCAATTTCAATATTTTGGAAGCATATACAACCTGTAACGGTAAAATAATAAGTCTCTTTACTTCTGCAAAACTCAATCATGTTCTGCAAAGTCAAACAATTTTCCTCTACAAAACAATCAAACGAATCACCATGCATAAATATTTGAAGATAGAAAGAACTTGAAGCATGAAAACATTTTTCCAAAATTATTGGATTCAGCATGAAATTCCACAAAAATGGTTGATATGCTGTAAAAGAAAAACAAATAAACCAAACCAAACACAATAAATAAATATTTGGAGATATAAAGAAGTTGAAGTATAAAAATATTGTTAAAAAAAATCCATGTTACTTGTTCTAGTCGTAATTTTTAATTAATGGAACAAGTCGTCCATTACTGTCTGTTGATTCAACCACGTTTAATATTTATTATGTTTCTGTGCATATTCAAAGCAAGAACGACTTCTTAATTGTTTTATTTTACCATCTAATTTACATAACGTGTCCATACACACCACAAACACCTGTGTAAATTAGATCACAAAATAAGTCTCTTTTTACGTATATATTATTATTGTGGATAATGTCAGATACAATGTAGAAGTAAATTATTATTTTTATTTATGCAAGTCTGAACAGTTCATGAAAATTGAGTCTGAACTTGAGTTCAACACGTTAAAATATCATATTTAAGACTTAAAGTTAAAATATAAGCGTATAAATCACTAATCAACAGATCCTGGCCACTCTTGGCCAAGGGAAGAGTCTATATTGTATGTGTATACAGTATCATGAAAACTGAAATAATTTCTGAAATAATAATAATTTGGGAAACTACTTTCTGCAATTCTTATAAAATTCATGAAAATAGTCTAATATATAAAAGGCTATATTTCTGTCTGTCTCCATATTTTCAAACTCTGTCTCTTCCAAAACTAAAAGTTGCAGAGCAGCAATAGGGTCTCAAATTATTGGATTTTTCGGGCAGTTCTTTCCTGGGTCTTTAGCCGGTTAAAATAGTTTTTAAGAGGCCAAAATTGGGCCAAAATTGGGCCAAAATTGGGCCAAAATTGAAAAAACCTTATATATTTTGTACATTCAGCTTAGTTTATTTTTAATTGCTAATTGTTTCGTATACGTGACACGTTGGTACAGTGGTAACATTACCAGCTTTGAATGCTACAGTTTCGATTCTAGCTGATGGCACTCAAATACTTTTTTTCTTTTTTTTTTTTTTTGAAATCGCGACTCTACAATAATATATACTAAATCTGGACAAATTAAAATATCATATTCAAGCGTATATTACGCCTGGGCAAAGTCGGGCGTCCTCGCCGCTATTTCGTTATATATACATACAAAGAAATACTGTCTGTTCGTTATCTTTTATCCTTAGGACAAAACTGACTCTTCTTTTCATTCTTTAAAGTCCTTATTGCTGTTTATGATCTTTTAATAACTTTTTCTAACATTAGCGTTTGTAAGAAAAGTTATTTTGTTTCAGAATTTTTTTTATAAGATGCATCATTACTATTCTTATGTTTTGGAATTTTTGAGATGAGGATTCATAATTTTTATTATTTGCATTATTCAGACCATTGTTCTCATCTTGTGCGTTATTTTCACAACTTTTCAACCAATGTGACCTTTACCTTCTTTAGGTGTATCTTGTCGAACTCCGGAATCTTTTTGCCAAACTCTGGACTCTTTTTGCCAAAATCCAGAATCTTTTTGCCAAACTCCGGAATCTTTTTGCAAAACTCCGGAATCTTTTTGCCAAACTCTGGAATCTTTTTGCCAAACTCTGGAATCTTTTTGCCAAGCTCCAGAATCTTTTTGCCAAACTCCAGAATTTTTTTGCCAAACTCCGGAATCTTTTTGCCAAACTCCGGAATCTTTTTGCCAAACTCCGGAATCTTTTTGCCAAACTCCGGAATCTTTTTGCCAAACTCCGGAATCTTTTTGCCAAACGCCGGAATCTTTTTGCCAAACGCCGGAATCTTTTTGCCAAACTCCGGAATTTTTGTAGTGAAGTCAAGAATCTTCACGGCATTGCAAACTGAAGCAAATATATTCAATCCACGAAGGTGGCATGTAGTGATGGGACGATTCCAATATTTTTCCCAATTCCGATTTAACTACCGATTCCATAGAAAATTCCAGATTCCGATACAATGACAAATCTCTAAATATTAAACTATAGTGTTGCTATTTTTCGCGATTGCCGTAACAACAACAACAACAAACACATGTTAAATGTGCGACAATGATGATCTATAGATGTTAGTTTTACTGGTAATTAAAAATCAATAAATATTTAAAATAAAATACGTATCATATACGTTTGAAGCCAAAACAACGCAGTATTACAAAATAAACAGATATTTATTTTGTAATAATGCATTGTTTTGGCTTCAAACGTATATGATACGTATTTTATTTTATTCAAACTCAACCAGCGCTTCTAAGGAACAAAAATCTTAACAAATATTTATTATTTTATTATTACTACCAAGATTTTGGAAGATTTTGTTTTAAACAAAATCAAATAAAAAAGGAGAAAAGAATGGTTTTGCCATCACAAATTTTTTTTAATATCGATACTGATTCTGATACTTTATTTTTACACAGGAATCACCACTTATCAAGGCCTGGAGGCCACTCAAGAATAAGGGTTAATGGGTATACATTAGTCAATGTGATTATAGCCTAGTAAACATAAATAGTGTGAATTATGTAAATTGGATTAGTTCATCAAGAATTTGTTTACGTTGGACTTGAGGACAATCAGATTATAGTCAGCTGGAAAGCAGGCAATCGGAAGAGAGTTCCACAGGCGTGCAGTTCTAAGAAAGAAACTTTGTTCATGGAATCTACATTTAGGTTTAGGCACAGATAAAGAGTGTGGGAAATTATTGCGAGTGTTTTTCGTGAAAGTTTGCCGAGCCAAAAAAGTTCCGATTTTTGTGATTCCCGATTCCAATTAACCGTCCCAAAACTAGTAGCATGCTCTCATTCTGTCAACCAGGACTGTCTAGAAGTCTTAAATAAATTACGATACTGAAACTACAATTGCAAATTACTTAAGCCTTCTACTAGGTCATGGCTGACAGAACAAATAAAGAGTTTCATTCGAATTCCATGCAGATTCTCTAGTTCAACAGAAAAATTCTCGAGTTGGACAAGGTGTACATCAAATACGTTCCTAGGGTCGCTGGAAAAATGGTGGGATCCTTCTATCGATCCAGTAGATATCTTACTGCTGATGCAATTCTCTACCTATATAAGAACCAGGTGTGTCCAAGGATGGAGTATTGTTGCCACATCTGGGCAGAAACAGATGTTAGGAACCTGTCTCTGCTTTATGGTTATTTTCATGGAAAGTACTCGTCTGAGCTCCAATCTATCATCCCCCTCTCCAAACTTTCATGAGAAACATTCGTCTAGCTGAAAACACTATCAATAATTTCCCTCACTCTTTATCTGTGCCTAAACCTAAACGTAGATTCAATGAACAAAGCTTCTTTCTTAGAACTGCTCGCCTGTGGAATTCTCTTCCGTTTGCCTGCTTTCCAACTGATTACAATATGGTCGTCTTCAAGTCCAATGTAAACAAGTTCTTAATGAGCCGTTCCCCTTAAGGACTCCAATTTACCAAATTTACACTATATAATGAATAAATTAAAGGATCATGTTTAAGTGTACTTTACAATCTGGTAACACCGTGCGGTTTATTTAAAATGGCATTTTCACCCCCAAACAAGGTACAGTGCCACTTTGATGTAGGGGCTACTATCAGGGACATTTGCAAGGATACTATGTAGGGAGTTGAGCAGCAAGATGTCTTTTTACATTACACTTGAACTTCTGCATGTCAGTACAGTTGGGGAAGCAGGAGCTCAGAAGGGAATTCCAAAGTCTAGTAGTTCTGGGGAAGAAACTATTAGAGTAGAAGGCTTTCTTACATCTAGGGATCTCTACTGTGTAGGGGTGGGATTTTGCTGCTTGTCCGGTTTGTCGGGTGTATTTACGTCGAGGGGGCACAAGAACTTGTAGTTTTTTGGAGCATTCACCATTAAAAGACTTGTAGAATAGGCAGAGGGATGCAACATTTCGTCGATGGGACGGAGACGGAGGTTGAAGCTTAGATAACAGTTCAGGACCTATTAGGTTGGTGACTCTCTTTTGAAGCCTTTCCAGGAGGGAGAAACTAGTAGCAGATGCACCAGCCCAGATGGCTTTCTAATATTTGTTTGTGTGTGTGTGAGAATTAAAATGCATCAATCAATGATTGCTGGTGTCTGACAAAAGAATTGATGGCAATTAACGCAGCCATTAAAGTAGAAAGATGGGTCAGTGAGTGCGTGTCGCTAGTTAGCCGTTTTTAACGAAACTCGACCGAATGTTGCAAACTCAATTGAATTTCAATTGTTTATAATTAAATTCTGCCCGATGTTCATTATTAACGAAGATCAAAAGACATCTTGATGAGTTTTGATTCCAAAGGTCACACAGATACGCATCTGTGAAACACATGGAATGATGGCGGTTCCTTGTCAATTATAGTTGCTTGTGTTTGAGAATATCAATAGAATTGCAATTTAAGGCTGAAAATAAAATATCTATATATTTACACGAATGTCTGCTTATAATAGAACATGAAACTCAACTTCTCCAAAAGAGAACAGGATCAAATCAAATCAAAGCAACAGACCTTCCATGGAAGGTGCTCGTCTGAACTCCAATCTCTGGTCCCCCCCTCGCTAATCTTTCACGAAAAACACCCGTCTAGCTGAATCCACTGTGAAAAATTTCCCCCACTCTATATCTGTGCCTAAATCAAAACGCGGATTTCATGAACAAAGCTTCTTTCTTAGAACTGCACGCCTGTGGAACTCTGTTTGTCTGCCTGCTTCCCACCGGACTACAACTTGGATGTCTTCAAGTCTAATGTTAACAAATTCCTAATGAACCGCCCCCTTAAGTAAACACGTCATCAAATATCCACACTAACGTAATGTACTTGCAATAACCCTTATCCCTGAGTGGCTTCCGGGCCTTGATAAGTGGTGATCACTGTGTAAAAAAAAAAAAAAAAAAAACTACTGAGAAAAAGCTACTGAGCTCTTTTTCGAGTACAAGGTTTTTGGGGTTTTTTTTGTCTTTCAGATAGAATTTTAGTTTTTTTTTTTTTTTTTTTTTTTTTGTCTTTCAGATAGAATTTTACAACAATAATAAACAATTAAAATGGCTTAATAAAATCGTGACTATTTCCCCCAACTCCCCATCTCTGCCCAAATCTAAACGCAGATTCCATGAATAAAACTTCTTTGCTAGAACTGCACGGCTGTGAAACTCTGTTCCACTTGCCTGCTTTCCAGCTGACTATGGTCGTCTTCAAGTCCAATGTGAACAAGTTCCTGTTAAGCTATCCCCTTAAAAATCAAGTTATATCAAATCTCCATCCCTAACGATTACTATGCTGTTGTCTCCATGACTATCGTGCACCTATTAACCCTTATTTTTCAGTGACTTCCAGGCCTTGATAAGTGATGACTCCCTAGTCACAGATAATTTCAATGTGGTCACACTACCTGCCAATACCTGCCAACTGTTTTGTGGATATTGTCAGCCGATTTTATTCAATATCGTAATTTCCTATAATATTTCCGATAAGTCATTCTCTCCAAAATAATCACGTCCATATGCATATAAAAAGTTAAAAAATAACATCGTTTAACATATAAATGAATATTTGCGCATGCATAAAAGAACACTTTAAGTTGACTTACACCTGCCAAGTTTCAATTTTTTTAAATTTTACCCCTTAGCACCTATTTTTACCAGCTAAAAACCAAATCGAATTTTTTCCACAGGCCTGAATCCCCTATATATCAATTTTCGAGTCTGCACAATTGACAGAGGAGTTTGGTAGAGATCATTCCTCACACAGACAAGATCACCTTTATATATATATATATATATATATATATATATATATATATATATATATATAATGTTCTATATATATAAAAGGCAAAATGTGTGTGCCGATTTTTTGTATGTCCAGAAAAGGCTTTTTTTTTCGGAGGGTTCTCCGTAGTGTTACTACTTTGTAGAACTTTTTATATACCGTCTAGATCGTAATATCTAGGATTTGCGAACGTGCATCGCATCTAGATTTATTTACATCGACTTTTACAAAATTCTTGCTATTTCAGCCTCTCTCGTGTTGGTTCGGCTTTTTCGTATAAATAAAGTGAAACTAGGAGTAAACTAAGAAACGTTCAGAAAGCAGTGAGCTTTTGATCAATGCGGTTCAGTTGGACACTCTTCTTTTTATTGGGAGATGGTTTACCCTCCCAAACATCTTGAGGAAACAAAACCAGAAAAACTACTTCGCAGCCAAAGTTGGGTAAGCAAACCCCAAAAAACTGCCTCGCAGTAAAAGTTAACTGCGGGATTTCATTCACTCTATGGCGTGATATTTGACCTCATTAAATTCACGCACCTGTCAAATTCAGTTTTTAATCCTTAAATTAAAACGCCTTTCAGTTACTCTCACTTGCTGGCCGAGCGGTAGCATGTCAGGATTTTTCACACTTTCTTTTCCACCTTCGCCTCAAGTCTTTGGGTTCGATCTTACCTACCTACCAAAACTTTTTTTTCCATCATGTTCCCTGTTTTTTTTTTGTGTTTTTGTTTTTCCGATTTTTAAAAAAAGTTTAACATCATTTTTTTTTTATTTTATCATATTTAAACAAGGTTATTATTCTGCCCATTTTGTCTTGATCTGCACACACCTTCAAACACCCGGGCAACGCCAGGCACCTCCGCTAGTATATAATAAATATGAAATCTGCATAAATTAAAATATCATATTTAAGCGTATTTTATGATCGGCCATGCTGGACGGCCTTATATATACTGGTTGTTTAAATATGATATTTTCATATTTATTATTATAGAACCAATACTTTATTGATTGTTCTATTATACCCAATATATCGTAGTGATTTTCAAAAGTTTCAAAATAATATGACTCGGGTGCAACCAGCTAAAATCGAAACCAAAACAATTAGCGTTCTAGCCTCATTCGTTACCATTTGAGCTATCCTCAGATGGATTAGAAATAATTTAAAATGAACCGACTTTAACATATAAATGTATATTTGCAGCTTCGTAGACGAGCATTGTAAGTCAACTTACGTCAGCCATTTTCCTCTTGTTTTAACTTGAGACTTACGCTATTTCTGTTTCTGAGTAAATAAACGCTTTAAAATAAGTTAAAATACACAAAAACTTATCCAGGTAGGTAGAGAATAACTTGTCTTACCATTAATAACATTTATTTGTTATATATATATATATATCATCAAATACTTTTGCAAGCAAAATCCGATCCCGCATTTTGCTAATTCCTACCCTCTGATGAGAAGGAAACTACTTCTTCGAAACTCCGCGGATTAAGGACTATCCACTTATCTAGTGTTTCCTTTTCAGATTAAATATGTTTTTTTTACTCTTTTTCAATGTGTTTTTTAACATGTTTTATTAACTGTTTGCTCGTGTATATATATATATATATATATATATATATATATATATATATATATATATATATATATATATATATATATATATATATGTATATGGGAGAACTCAATGTGACGGCGATCATCTGAAAAGATGCAGCAATCATCATCATCATATATATATATATATATATATATATATATATATATAGTTTTTTCCTTTCTCGTTTTGTTGTTTATACTGCAAAAATACACATTCATTTTATGAGGGTGCTAAACCCTATCCCCTGAGCAACACCAGATAACCCTACTGTTATATATGCGTGTCTGTGTCTATTTTGGATGGAGAGAACGTTCTGGAAATGATATTTAAAATGTTCAAACCCAATTGGGCATATCTGCTTCCTGTTGAGAAGACAATAGTAAGGTCAGTTGACTGACTTTTTTTTTTCAGTTGGAGTTTTCTCCCTTATCCGGCGTTGAGGAAACTGTCATCTGAAACCGAGTGAATGATTTGAACAGATATATTTTTGAGGGTGGGGTGAGGGGGGGTCGTTTTCCATCATTTGTTTTCTATTTGTGTTGTTATTTATTTATTTGTTTGCCCTATCTTTTTCACTGACATTTGACCTTTTTAAAAATGAGTCATGATAAGTTTCAATCAGATCTTTATTTATTTTTAACCCCGACAATAAATATGTCAAGAAAGAATTGTTTTGTTTTCCCTGTTTTTTTTAAAAAAAAAAAAAAAAAAAAAAAAGGTTAATTTCTATTTCAGTCACGTAAATTATTTAGAGTGAAATGGATTTCCGTATGGTTTCTGCATTACTCACAGCAGCTTATTTTTACTTGAATCATGTTTTAGTAAACATTATATATATATATATATATATATATATATATATATATATATATATATATATATATATATATATATATATATATATATATATATATATACGTGACCTGGCAAGGCCACAGGGGAGACACCCCTTCCCCCCAAAAAATACCTAAGCAAAATTCATCCTAAAGCAACAAAACTAAATCTACCCTGCCAGGACACTATACATACAAATGTAGGCAATTTGGGCCTATTTTTTTGGTTTAAAAATATAGGTTCTTTTTTACCAATTGTCATAAAATTTTAGCCATAGAATAGTATTAGAATTTCCAAAAAGCCTGTAACTTTTCATGTAGTTTCGTCCCATAGAACTAAAGATATGAGCATTCTGATATTCAATTTGGCTACGAGTATATATACGCCACATTTTTTGGCAATTTTATAAAGTCCAAATCCCAGCAACTATTGATCAAGATTTAACAAATGATGGCTCGTTGGAAAGGTAATTACCTGAATTGTATAGAGGGCTATGTGACCTTTGCCCTTTAGGTCGCACATTAAGATCATCCATCAACCAGAGCCTATTTTTGGCACTTTTTTACAACCAAAAATATTTGAATCATAGTCATTTGTTTTCCTAGTTTTGCATATGAATTACAAAATATCTGATGTTTCAAAACATCTAGCGTTGATAGAGGGGAGACTAAAACTTGCTGCTATGGTTTCAAATGATCTCAAATAACAACAAGGGGAGACTTGATTCCAAATATTTCTCAAATGTTATATCGCCCCTCTTTGATTTTCATACATAAAGTAAATTTCACAGTGTATAAGGATTATTTTATACTGGAGATATTCATAACCGTACCTATTTCCAAAAGACGGGAGATATAAAATATGAGAAATATTTGGAATCAAGTCTCCCCTTGCTCTTATTTCAGATCATTTGAAACCATAGCAGCAAGCTTTAGTTTCCCCTTCACCAAAGCCAGAGTTTTCGGGGATATATATATATATATATATATATATATATATATATATATATATATATATATATATATATATATATATATATACAGTATTTTTTCTCTATGGCATATTTCATTAAAATAGATGTTTTTTTTTTTTTTTTTCAATTTAATTCTTTTTCGATCCTTTCAAAATTCCGAATCACAGCCCTCACTTTCGGGCGGAAACTGGCTAATGTAATTAACTAACCAATGAAGAAGAAAAAAAACAAACTTTATAAATTGTTCAAAACCAGTTAGATTAATTTATCCCTGACGATGAATCCTGAAGGATTAGAAAGTATTGGACTTAAGATAAATATGGTGATTACATCAGCCAGTTCTCGCTAGAATTGAAGACTGATATTCGGAAGTTGGAAAGGATCGAAAATAGAATTTTATGGACAAAAACGTCTAATTTAATACGCATATGTGTGTAATATATATATATATATATATATATATATATATATATATATACGCATATGTGTGTAATATATATATATATATATATATATATACGCATATGTGTGTAATATATATATATATATATATATATATACGCATATGTGTGTAATATATATATATATATATATATATATATATACGCATATGTGTGTAATATATATATATATATATATATATATATATATACGCATATGTGTGTAATATATATATATATATATATATATATACGCATATGTGTGTAATATATATATATATATATATATATATACGCATATGTGTGTAATATATATATATACGCATATGTGTGTAATATATATATATACGCATATGTGTGTAATATATATATATATATACGCATATGTGTGTAATATATATATATATATACGCATATGTGTGTAATATATATATATATATATACGCATATGTGTGTAATATATATATATATACGCATGTGTGTAATATATATATATACGCATATGTGTGTAATATATATATATACGCATATATGTGTAATATATATATGAATATGTGTGTAATATATATATACGCATATGTGTGTAATATATATATATACGCATATGTGTGTAATATGTATATATATATACGCATATGTGTGTAATATATATATATATACGCATATGTGTGTAATATATATATATATACGCATATGTGTGTAATATATATATATATACGCATATGTGTGTAATATATATAAGCACATGTGTGTTATATATATACGCATATGTGTGTAATATATATATATATATATACACGCATATGTGTGTAATATATATATACGCATATTTGTGTAATATATATATATATACGCATATTTGTGTAATATATATATATACATATATATGCATACGCATGTGTGATATATATATATATATGCATACGCATATGTGTGATATATATATATATATATATATATATATATATATATATATATATATATATATATATATATATACACACTAGCATGAGTAGCCGGCGATGTCCGGGTCGACATGAAGTCCGTTTAGAACAAACCTGCTATACTAAGGATATTAATCATTTTCATCGTGGGCAACGTCGATAACCCCACAAGAATTTCAAAAATAAAAGAGCGATAAAAACATGTAAATGTAATCGCCCCCAAAAAGAAGTAAATGATACCCTCTCCACCAGGTATTTCGGCAGAATGGATACAAAGAGAAGAAACTATTCTTAAGATATTGAGCACTTTTTGTTGCTCGCGCGCTGGACCCCCCCCCCTGCCAAAAAAATAAATAAAATAAAAATAAATGAATCGAAACCACTTTTGTTTCAATAAAAATAGCAGCGAGTGCCGGAGCAACTGAAAAAAAAAGTCTTGTAGGCAGACTCCAACCTGAAAAGCGAATAAAGAGAAAAGCTAATTTGCCCACTGTAGAAATAATAACGTCATAAACATTAACGAGTTTGAAAAATTTAAGAAGTGGAATTCCTTTTTATTGGCTTGTTTTTTTGTTTTTGTGTTTTATCCACTGGCTTTTTTTTTCATAAATAAAAGAAATTTTCGACTTGTTTCTTTTTTAGGTGGGGGGGAGGTCAATTCCCGGAACCCTCAAAGATTCTGTATAGTCATTTCAAGAATAATGTAAACAAACAAATGAGATCTTTTCGTTTATTCGTAAATGTTTTATTTATTTATTGATTGATATTTAAAAATAAAGCAAAACATGTTTCTGTTTACACGAAATTATTTTTTCACGCTAGAAACTTATTGCGATTACCAAATTATTTTATGTGGGGTAGAGTTTGCTTTTTGTATCTTTCGAACTTCGAAACATAAAAAAAAAAAAAAAAAAAAAACTCGTCAGGGAAACTAACTTTACCCGTTTCTAAAAAAGAATCGATGTCAGAAATAATAATTCCAAATAAATTATATTAAATATATTATCAATATAATTATTATTTAAAGTTGATGAAATAACAATCTTAAATAGAAATCATAAAATGACATACAGCTATTTAATAAAATTTATTTTCCTTAATATATATATGCAAATGAGGTAATCTTTTAATCGTATATTTTGAAAGAACCATACTATATATAGAAATTAATGAACTATTAAAGTAGTGGACCTTTTGCATATATTAATCAAATTGTGAACAAACAAACAGACAGAAATACAAATTTATATATATATATATATATATATATATATATATATATATATATATATACGCACATGTGTGTAATATATTTATATATATGCATATGTGTGTAATATATGTACGCATATGTATGTAATATATATATATATATAAATATATATATATATGTATATATATACACGTATGCATGTAATATATATACGCATATGTGTGTTATAAATATACGCATATGTGTTATATACACACGTATATGTGGATGTGAGAGTATGTGTATCCGCTGCCTGCTGTCCACATATGTGTGTGAGAGCATGCAGCTGTATATATATGTCGATGTATGCGTTCATGAGTATTAGCATCTGTATATGCGCTTGCATGTATGCGTGGGGGTGCAGGTATGTCTGAATCAATATGCGCATATAGGCCTGTGTATACGCCTCCTTGGGGGTATGGGTGTCGATGTGTGTATGAGCGCATCCATGTTTATGCACACGTACCCAATTTAGCACCTTAAGGAAAATTTTACGTCAGCGGGAGCAGCGCGGGTGTCTATGCATACATGCGCTCACATGTGCATATATTTGCACGCCAGGGCGGAGATGTATGAGTAAATGGGAACGTTTTTTTTAAGTATATATGTGTGTACGTGCGCTTGTGTGTGATCGCGCGCGGCTGCTGGCTGACCCTCTCCAAACAATTAACAACAAATAAAAACCAAATAAAAAAAACCCAAATCATAGTCCCCCCCCCGCCTCCAACCTAAGCGAACAACCAACAGGTCAAGACATACTCATCAAGAAATCATCTCACCAATGAGACGCCAAAAACTTTAACATTAAGACTCGAATTTTAAAGTAACCCCTTCCTCCTACTCCCACATTTCCCCTTCCCCCTCCATATATCCCTATGCCCTCAGCCACACCAGAAATGGACTTCCCAGACCCTCCCCCACAAGGTCCTTAAACTCCAAAGCTAAAACATTACCGACATACCAAGCACCCCCTCCCACCTTTCCCCCTTGTTCCCTTCCTCTTTTTCCGCTCTTCGCGCACCCCTCACCTGACATCATCCCATCATAACAAACATTTCTGTAAAAGTGTGAGGAAGTTACAGACGGCCCCCCCAAAAAAAACGGCCGAGTAGCTGAAACAATAATGTAACTTAACAGAAAGATACGGTAATAAAAAATAAAATATATGTATGTGCGTGTGTGGGGGGTGTAATATATATATGATATCCAGAATGTTAGGTCATTTGTAGTAAGATTGCATTTTATTAGTCATCGACTATTCGGAGAAATTAGTAAGTCACAATTCAAAGAAAGACAAAAAAAATCAATGGAGACCGAACGTTTTTTTTTTTATTTTAAATAACTTCTCAATTTATTTGAACTTATCGATGATCATCTCTATTAAAGTTGTGTTATCGATTTACCGATCGAAAATCGCCACAAAAGATGAACAATTACTTGCATACACGCACACGGTACAAAGGAAAGAGTGTGAGATTTTTTTTCTATTTTTATTTTACGTTTTGAAATTTTTTAACACAATCAGATAGATTCTTACGACACGTCAGTTTACTTTTTGTATTTTTTTTCTTTTTGTGTATAATTTTATTTTAGCTGGGAATTGGACATCCTACTGGATGCCAAACACTAATCCACTAACCGATAGATTATTTTCGGATTCTAACAGTCTTTTTAAGTGCAATTTTGTATATATATATATATGTTGCACTTAGTTCATCGGATATATTTACCAGGTAGTTTTAAAAATTAATTTACATGATTCTGGTTGCTCCTAGGATTCCAGTTTTTTTTCCATGTTGTACAGAAGACCTTGGTATTTCGTTATCTCGGCTCTGTTTAACCTAGTATCATTCAGGACAGTAAGTTCTACCAGGGTTGTTTCTTTTTCCTTCTAATTTCATATCACTATGTTAGTAACAATAAAAAAATGCTGTTTTAAACTAAAACATGACATACAGAAAATGCTAGTTCATATGTATCATGGAAAACCAAAAATACCATTTAAGGTTTACCATGGTAAACCAATGGATGGATATAGCACAAGGATCTTAAAATATCATTTAAGGTTTACCATGGTAAATCAATTGACGGACATAGCACAAAGATCTAAAAAAATACCATTTCAAATTTATTATGGTAAACCAATGGACGGGCGTAGCATGAGGATTAAAAAAAAATACCATTTTCGTTTTACCATGGTAAACCAGTGGAGTGATATAACACAAGGATCTAAAAAATACCATTCCAATTTTACCATGGTAAATTAACAAACTGACATAGCACAAGCATCTAAAAATACCATTTCATTTTTAAGTAGGAGAGATCAATGAAAATACCATGTCAAATTTACCATGGTAAACCAATGGACGGACATAACACAAAGATCTAAAATACTATTTCAGATTCTCATAGTAAATGAATAGGCGGACATAGCACAAGTATTTTAAAATACCATTTAAGGTTTACCATGGTAAACCAATGGATAGACATAGCACAAGGATCTAAAAAATACTATTTAAGATTTACCATGGTAAACCAATGGATGGACATAGCACAAGGATCTAAAAAATACTATTTAAGATTTACCATGGTAAACCAATGGATGGACATAGCACAAGGATCTTAAAATACCATTATGGTTTACCATGGTATATCAATGGATGGACATAGCACAAGTATCTTAAAATACCATTTAAGGTTTACCATGGTAAACGAATGGACGAACATAGCACAAAGATCTAAAAAATACCATTTCAAATTTACTATGATAAATCAATGGGCGGACGTAGCACAAAGATCTAAAAAATACCATTTAAGATTTACCATGGTAAACCAATGGATGGACATAGCACAAGGATCTAAAAAATACTATTTAAGATTTACCATGGTAAACCAATGGATAGACATAGCACAAGGATCTAAAAAATACTATTTAAGATTTACCATGGTAAACCAATGGATGGACATAGCACAAGGATCTTAAAATACCATTATGGTTTACCATGGTATATCAATGGATGGACATAGCACAAGTATCTTAAAATACCATTTAAGGTTTACCATGGTAAACGAATGGACGAACATAGCACAAAGATCTAAAAAATACCATTTCAAATTTACTATGATAAATCAATGGGCGGACGTAGCACAAAGATCTAAAAAATACCATTTAAGATTTACCATGGTAAACCAATGGATGGACATAGCACAAGGATCTAAAAAATACTATTTAAGATTTACCATGGTAAACCAATGGATAGACATAGCACAAGGATCTAAAAAATACTATTTAAGATTTACCATGGTAAACCAATGGATGGACATAGCACAAGGATCTTAAAATACCATTATGGTTTACCATGGTATATCAATGGATGGACATAGCACAAGTATCTTAAAATACCATTTAAGGTTTACCATGGTAAACGAATGGACGAACATAGCACAAAGATCTAAAAAATACCATTTCAAATTTACTATGATAAATCAATGGGCGGACGTAGCACAAAGATCTAAAAAATACCATTTAAGATTTACCATGGTAAACCAATGGATGGACATAGCACAAGGATCTAAAAAATACTATTTAAGATTTACCATGGTAAACCAATGGATGGTCATGGCACAAGGATCTTAAAATACCATTATGGTTTACTATGGTAAATCAATGGACAAACATAGCACAAGGATCTAAAAAATACCATTCCAAATTTACAACTGACACCATTTCATTTTTAAGTAGGAGAGATCAATGAAAATACCATTTCAAATTTACTATGGTAAACCAATGGACGGACATAACACAAAGATCTAAAATACCATTTCAGATTCTCATAGTAAACGAATGGACAGACATAGCACAAGGTTCTAAAAAATATCATTTCAGATTACCATAGTAAACTAGTGGACGGACATAGCACAGGAATCTAAAAATACCATTTTCTAATTTATCATGGTAAACCAATTGACGGACATAGCACAAGGATCTAAAAATACCATTTCAGATTTAAATAGGAGAAATCAACGAAAATACCATTTCAAATTTACCATGGTAAACCAACG
Organism: Euprymna scolopes; assembly: GCF_053919585.1. Lineage (NCBI taxonomy): Eukaryota > Metazoa > Mollusca > Cephalopoda > Sepiida > Sepiolidae > Euprymna > Euprymna scolopes. The sequence continues at coordinate 29,166,698 of NC_136496.1, read as the reverse complement.
GACTGATATAACATAAGCATCTAAAAAAATACCATTTCTGATTTACCATGGTAAACCAATGGAGAGACATAGCACAAGAATCTAAAGATGCCATTTGAAATTTAATCATGAATAACAAAAATGCTATTTCAATTTTACCATCGTAAAGCAACTAACAGATATAGCCTCATCTAGAAATGTATGGAAGAGTCTTAAAATGCTATTTCAACGTTAAGCATGATAGAAACTCGAAAATGCTATTTCAACCTTAAGCATGATAGAAACTCGAAAATGCTATTTCAACCTTAAGCATGATAGAAACTCGAAAATGCTATTTCAACATTAAGCATGATAGAAACTCGAAAATGCTATTTCAACCTTAAGCATGATAGAAACTCGAAAATGCTATTTCAACCTTAAGCTAGGCTAACCAATGCGATTGATATTTGAAAGTGTGTGCACACGACAGAGCAAGAGAGTGAAAGAGAGGGGAGGTAATTTTTATTTCTGTCCTAATCTAGACTGCCATTTTTGGACAGCGCTGCATTTTTTCCATACTTAAACTGAACCTGTGTTTAACTCTGTCCTCTTGAGGAGGCACTTGAATAGGTACATAGCTTCTTAAAAAGACATAGCAAAAGTATTGATAAATTCTGTTTCAAATGGAGTCATGATTGATGGATGGAAAATGTTATTGTGAATTTGCTATGATAGACTAACTGACGGAGGCAACAACAGCATCGAAAACTGCTATTTCATATTTAATGAGGGCGGACTAAGGAAAATGCTATTTCAAAATTTGCATTTCCGTGTTTATTTCATGCTTAAGTTCGAAATTACATTTTGTTGGTCTTCCATGCTTAATACTAACTTAAGCAGAAAAGATCAACTTTTTTATTTTTACATAATAGTCACCACTTATCAAGGCCCAGAAACCACTCGGGGGATAAGGGTTATTGCGTGTACAGTAATCAATGGGATAATATCTCCTTAATCGTTAGTAATGGTGATTTGATAAAGTGTCTTACTTAAGGGGCGGTTTATCAGGAATTTGTTTATGTTGGACTTGAAGACATCCAAGTTGTAGTGAGGTGGGAAACAGGCAAACGGAAGAGAGTTCCACAGGCGTGCAGTTCTAAGAAAGAAGCTTTGTTCATGGAATCTACGTTTTGATTTAGGCACAGATATAGAGTGGGGAAAATTATTGACAGTGGTTTCAGCTAGACGGGTGTTTCTCATGAAAGATTGGTGAAGGGGGACCAGAGATTGGAGTTCAGACGAGCACCTGCCATGGATGTAATGATAAAACAAAGACAGGCTCGCAGCATCTCTTCTGTGGGAGAGAGGTTGTAGGGAAAAGAAAAGGGCATCCTCCATTAAGCCACGAAGTCTATTTTGTACTCTCTCAAGGCAGGATAGGCTGTTTTTAGCAGCTCCTGCCCAGATGTGGCAGCAGTACTCCATCTTTGGACGTACGTGACTTTTATATAAATAGAGAATTGCATCAGCAGTGAGATATCTTCTGCCGCGGTAGAAGGATCCCACCATTTTCCCAGCGACCTTGGCAACAGACTTGATGTACATGTTCCATTTAAGACCAGGAGTAAAGGTCAATCCCAGAAGCTTGTGAAAACATGGAGCCTCCCCAAGACGCGAGCCATCCATTTCAACTGATGCCAGATGGAGATCAGAGCGTTGATGATGTAAAGATAGGAGCTTGGTTTTAGATGCATTAAAAGTAACCAGCCACCTCTTCCCCCACTGTACCACGCACTCAAGATCAGAGGAGAGAGAATCAGAGAGAACTAGAGTACTTTTTCATTTACGTCCTTTGATGTGTTGCCATAGATGATCGTGTCATTAGCATAGATGTCAACGAATGATTTAAGTATGTGTTTTGGGAGATCATCGATGTAGATCAGGAAGAGAGTTGGGCCCAGGATGGACCCCTGAGGGACTCCAGCATTAATACTGTGGGCCTCTGATTTCTGCCGATAAACCACTACTCTTATGAGCCTATCAGAGAAAAATGATTGATTTATTTAGCATCACTTTTCCCTTTGTTCAGGAATCAGGCATTTTATATGATGTAAGTTCTTACAGTCAGCATATCAGCAGTCTCCAATATGGTCTTGTTTAATCATTTACCTTCAAGTTGTCCTTGCCGGTCTATCTTCCTGCAATTTAGGACATTCATGCTTTTGCAACGATTTGATGGACATTTCACAAGGAAAGTGCTTATTTCTAACTTAAGCATGAAAGGTGACTCCTTCTATTCATTTAGCGTCACTTTTTCCCTTGTTTAGGGTTCACACATTTTCTTTCGCACGGTCCAGCAGATCAGCCGTGTCAAAATTCCACTCTCTGTGATCTTGACTAATCACTTGCTTTCTAGTTTTTCCCTCGACGGCCAACCTTCCTGCGATTTATGGCATCCATGCTTCTGCACGGATGGCTATATGCAAATAGAGAAATGTAAGAAAGCCTTCTACTCCAATAGTTTCTTCCCCAGAACTGTTAGGCTTTGGAACTCCCTTCCGGGATTCTGCTTTCCCAACTGTACTGACATGCAGAAGTTCAAATGTAATGTGAACAGACATCTTGCTGCTCATCTCCCTTTATAATACCCTTGCAACTTATGTCCCTGATAGTAGCAGTTTAGGACATCGATGCTTTTGCAACAGTTTATCCAGGAGAATTAACGTGTAACATAGCGCGGATGGCTATATGCACATACAGAGCTGTGAGCGAAATGACGTCACGGTATGAAAAAAAAGACTATAAAAAGGAGAGAGAGCATGTTCGAGAAGACAATCACAAAGATGCAGATGACATTTTTTTTTTTTTTTTTTTACACAGGATTCACCACTTATTAAGGCCCAGAGGCCACTCGAGGATAGGGTTAATGAGTATACATTAGCCAATGTGATTATAGCATAGTAAACATAAGTAGTGGGAATTTTGTCAAATTAAGTATAAAATTATTTTTTGATTTTTGCCAGGTTTAAGTTTTAGAGATGATTGGTCGGATTATGTGACTTTTTTTTTACACAGGTATCAACACATTATCAAGGCCAAGAGGCCACTCGAGGATAAGGGTTAAAGAGTGTACAGTAGAAATTGGACAATATAGTAATCAATTCGGTAAATTTGTTAACGTATATGGAACGGCTCATCAGGAACTTGTTCACGTTAGGCTTGAACACAACCATATTGTAGTCAGCCGGAAAGCAGGAAAACGGAAGACAATTCCACGGGCGTGCAGTTCTAAAAAAAGAAGCTTTGTTCATGGAATCTATGTTTAGGTTTAGGCACAGATAAAGTGTGGGGGGAATTATTGATAGTGTTTTCAGCTAGACGAGTGTTTCTTGTGAAAGTTTGACGAGGGGGGGCATAGACTGAAGCTCAGTCACTTTCCATGAAAATAATGATACAGCAGAGACAAACTCACAACATCTCTTCTGTAAGATAGAGGTTGCACGGAAGAAAAAAGGGCATCTCTTATGAGGCTACGAAGTCTATTTTGAACTCTATCAAGGCAGGGCAAGTCCTTTCTAGCAGCTCCTGCCCAGATGTGGCAACAGTATTCCATCCTTGGACGTATCTGGCTCTTATATAGATAGAGAATTACGTCAGCAGTGAGATATCTACTGGATTGATAGAAAGATCCCACCATTTTTCCAGCGCCCTTGGCAACAGATTTGATGTACGTGTTCCATTTAAGATCAGGAGTAATGGTCAAGCCCAGTGTTCAAGAAGACGATCATATGAGTGACGTCACAACCGTAACGAGAAGTGATGCATGATGGGAGAATGAGGAAATAAATGTCGTTGTTACAAAAAAAAGGGTTAGAGTTATTCTTTGTCTTGGTCTTCTTTGCTGCGTACATTGCTGCAGCATGTTAGGTCTACAACAAAAATGCTATTTCAAACTTAAGCATGATAATTCAACAAAAATGCTATTTGAAAATTAAATTTGCTGGATGAATGAAAATATTATTTCAAAACTAAGGATGAAAGTCCAAGGCAAATGCCTTTTCAAAATAGTGCATGACAAACGCAGGAAAATATTATTTCAAAATTAAGGATGAAAGTCCAAGGCAAATGCCTTTTCAAAATAGTGCATGACAAACGCAGGAAAATATTATTTCAAAATTAAGGATGAAAGTCCAAGGCAAATGCCTTTTCAAAATAGTGTATGACAGACGCAGGAAAATATTATTTCAAAATTAAGGATGAAAGTCCAAGGCAAATGCCTTTTCAAAATAGTGTATGACAGACACAGGAAAATATTTTTTCGAAACATGGAAGACTAAAACATTGAGGACATTGTCAAGGTTGTTGGAAAGAAGGTGGGCTCCCTCTACCATGCTAGAAAATTACTCACACCAGAGAGTATTCTATATTTTTACAATGCTACAATTCGCCCATCCATTGGAGTATTGTTGCCACCTCTAGGCTGGTGCATCTGCTACTAGTTTCTCTAGGGTCCAAAAAGAGTTTCAGATCTAATAGTTCCCGCACTATTGGCTAAGCATGAACCATGCTCCCACCTCTATCCCATCGCATTCTTGTACCTGTTTTACAAGTACTTTAATGGATTGTGCTCTGATGAACTCACAGCACTTGTGCCCTCTTTGACTTACATAACCTTCGGCTAACCTAAAAAGCGTCAAGATCCTGCCTGTTCATTGTTGAGGTTCATAGATGCCGTAAATCTTTCTACTCTTAAGAGTTTTTTTCTTTTAGCCTGCTAGATTTTGAAGTTCCCTTCCTGCTTCCCTGACTGTACTACCATGCAGACGTTTAAATGTAATGTGAACAGACATCTCACTGCTCAAATTCACACAATCCCCCATTATACACGATCCAAAATAGTGTCCCCTTACGTGTAAGTGATTGTTTTCCATCAGTTGTTTGTTATTAAAAAAAAAATTAATTCTTAAAACTTATCTTACAATGAGTGTTTTTTTCTAGATTTTGATTTGAATTTTATAAAAGTTTCGTTAAAATTGTACAATAATTATTCAAGAATATTGTTTACATTTTTCAATTAATTTTTCATTGAAATTGTTTTCAATTTAAATTAATTTTTCATTGAAATTATTTCCATTTAAAATTAATTTTTTGTTGAAATTGTTTTCAATTTAAATTAATTTTTCATTGAAATTATTTCCATTTAAAATTAATTTTTCATTAAAATTGTTTTCATTTAAAATTAATTTTTCATTGAAAATTAATTTTTCATTAAAATTGTTTTCATTTAAAATTAATTTTTCATTGAAATTGTTTTCATTTTTCAATTAATTTTTCATTAAAATTGTTTACATTTTTAAATTAATTTTTCATTGAAATCGTTTTCATTTTTTCAATTAAATTTCTTAGTGAAATTGTTATTATTTTTTCAATTAACTTTTGTTTGAATTAGCTTTGTACTGACAGAAATAATATATTTTTCATTGGAAAAATTGGCCAGCGTTTTTACAAAAATAAATAAATAAATAAATAAATAAATAAGCTACGAAACTTTGTTTTGCCACCTTCCAACGACAGCATACTGCATAAGTACTCAATTCGTGTGTGAGAAAGTGGTCATGGTCGTTCCGGATGCAACCGTGGCTGTTTAATGTATCAGCTGATGTCACTTTCATAGTTTAATCACTTTTTTTTTTTTTTTTTTTTTTTTTCGAAGGTTGACTCCGTTCAAATCTATTATAGATCAGAGTTGTGTTAAAGATTCGTGTTGATAATCTGTTCAGTGCAATACACACTCGATTTTATCGCAATTGTGTGTACACAAAGTGCAGCAAAGGCATAAACGGCTGTTGTTATTTCTCGAATGCGCGTTCTTTGGTCACACCTGTGCATGTCGGCATTGTCCTTGGTACTGAATCACCTCGGGTTAGACTTTTTATATTGACAAATGCAAATTTCTGTATGTGCGTCCAGATGACCTTCTGGCACCGGACAGGGTGAGGTCTGCCACAACAGATGATGCAACTGTCTCTAATTCCCAGTAATAGGCTGATGTCAAACCCAATTATCTTTACAATTGTTGAATGCAAAAATCAATTACATGCAACTGTGTGTTTCTAGGTCTCTTGAGCAGCGCAGTGTTATTGCTAAACTTGTTTTAAGAAGCTAAATGATTGGATGTAAATTTTCACAACAACAACAAAAAAAAACAGTTTACAAAACTTGTAAGTTCTCAATATAAGAACTAAATGTCTTTGAGTATGGTCATTTTCAAGTCTAATGTTAACAAATATCCGACAAGTCGTCATGTGAATTAATCATAGTTCTCAACTCATTCTTAACAGCGTCCCATCATCTAACTGAAAATGTCACTGACCTTTATCCTCGAGTAGCTCTTGGCCTTTGTAAATGTTAAAGAATCAGTTGCAAAAATTTTGACAAAAAGAATTGGCAAAATCCTCTATAAAACCTAAATATCTTCAGGGATGGTCGTTTTCAAATCACGTAATAGCAAAATGTAGAATTGTCCATCTCTCTCTCTTGAAGTTACGTTTTTATACAACATGGTTGTTTTCAAGTCTAATGTCAACAAATATCTGTCAAGTCACCTTGTGAAGTAATCATAGTTCACAATCCTTTCATACCACTTCTATCATTCAACTGAAAATCTCATCGTTTACTATGTATGCTCGATTACATGGCATTTGTAAATATTCAATTTCACTCAATTCTTGTATTAATTGCCGGTGGCCTTCAGGTAGAATGCTAGCGTACAAAATCAAGGATAACTTTGTGACTGGGTTTGAATCTCTCAATCAGTACTAATTATTATTTCTACACTGATAATTGCATAATCATGAAACACTGGTGCCTGTAGGTATTAAAATATCTTTATTTGAAAAAATATATACATATTTTTAGTCATGTGCAAGCGACTCCATAAGTCACTCCGTCGATCGGTCAGTTGGTTGGTCAGTCTGTCTGTCGGTCTGTCCGTAACACTTTTGTGCTTGGCCTTTTTGGTTAAGATCAAAGGTCTGTTGCTAATAGTTTGGATCAGTCCAAGGCTTTCGATAGCGTAGACCATCGGTTCCTGGGATCTGTGCTGGAGGCAGCCGGATTTAATCTGACTTCCGCAAGTGGATCTCTGTACAGTATGACAGGCCGATGGTAGTGGTACAGATCAATGGTAAGCTGTCAGAGTTTTTTGCCATCTCCTGGTCGGTGCGACAGGGTTGTCCGCTGTCACCTCTCTTGTACGTCCTGGCATTGGAACCCCTCCTTCGTAAGTTAAGGGACGAGGCGACTGCACCAGTCCTGCGCAGGATAGCTCTCCCTGGAGGCACACGAGCCAGGGTTTCCATGTTCGCTGATGACGTTATTGTGTTTGTGTCTTGCCCGATGAACATTCAAGTGGTCGCCGAGGCCCTTGCTCGATACGAAGAAGTTACGGGGATCGTCTTCAATTGCAGTAAGTCAGTGGGTCTGCGGTTGGGTACCTGGACCAGAGTAAATTCGCTTCCGGGCATCTTCAGTTGGACTGACGGCCCGCTCCGGATCCTTAGTGTGTGGTTCGGACCGGGTCTCCAGCTGAAGAAAAACTGGTCGGAAGTAGAAACCAAGGTTGAATCCTCTGTCAAACGACGAACCAGCTTACAGGAGCACCTCTACACACTCTTGTGAAACGAGGGTAAGCATTATGTTTGCAGAGAGTTCTGTGTTCAAAATCCGAGTGAGGGAGGCTTGAGACTGCCCGATCTCCTGTGTCACAAGCACGCAGAGAGGTTGGCCTTCCTGAACCGTTCGTTGTACATAGATGTTTCATGGGTCACTGCGGTTGGAAGCTCGTTTTCCAATCTCACACCCGACCCCTCGGTCAAAGCTCGACGGAGACCGAGAGGGGAACAAACATTCTACGCCGAATGCCGGTCCACACTTAGAGCGTTGCTGGGGACCAGTGTCCTCGAACAGTCTAGGAACAGGCTTTATCGGGAGCTAGTGGGGCGTAGCACAAAGGAACCGCTAGTGAAACAGATGGGGATGTTGTTAGAGGAGGTCCACTCCCAGTGGATTTGGGCGCTGGGACGGGGCTTTCTTACAAACTCAGAATTTTCCCTCACCTGGTGACTTGTCCGGAACGCACTGCCCCTCCTTGAAGAATTCAATCTGTACAATGAAGAAACCTGGGTCTACTGCCTGCGCTGCGACGAGGACATGAGGGAAACAGCCGGTCATGCCTTTTTCCGCTGCACCAGGCTCAAGACCCTCCTAGAGTACGTCAACGAGGTAATGGCTCGCATTGATGCCAATTGCTGGCTTGAACTCGACGAGTCATATTTTGTAGAGAACATAGATCCGCCGCTGCCTAGGGAGAAAAGAATGGTTTTTCTAGCGATACTAGCAGTATAATCACATGATTATTGATAATGTAACCATGTAATTGAAATTTAATTTAAATTAACCACACGTAGTCGCTTTCCTATCAAATATTCATCGAAAAATGGTAGGTACAGACAAAATGAATGCCGACGCTCAAAGTGTATACACATTTTGACCCCTCCCTTTACTTAAAAATTCACCAAAAATCAGGAAATTAACCAATTTTAAATGAAAATTTCAGTATTTATCAAATAATGATCGCAGAATATAATGAACTAATTATTTTTACTTAACTCTTAGTGAAAATGTTTTATTTTGTTTAAACAAAAAATACCTTTACTAAAGTTATGGTTTTCAGTAGTAAATAAAAAACGCAAGCATTTATTTTTGCTTTTTTTATATGAATAAAGCATCGTAATTTGTAACAATAAAAAATAATTTTTACAGGAACATTACGAAAAAAGCCCCTAAAGTCCGTATTAATGAATTCGATATAACTCGAAGAAAAATGAATTTCTCGCATACTATTCAGGAAATGAAAGATTCAATTAGATTCCTATTTCAGTCACCTAAGTTATTTAGGGTAAAATGAGTTTAGGAATTTATAGCCAAACCTAAATATTTTTTTTTTGCTTAAAAAAAAATAGCATATATACAGTAAGTTAGGTAATTTTTGCATAGAATGCTCTGCTTTACGGTTGTTGTAAAAATTTCGTTCCCTTTTAAATTCGGTACAATTTTACATTACGTCCAGCTCATCGTTCACATTCGACACGTCAACTTTTATAGCTTTTCGGGTATGCTGACAAGGTTAGGGGGTGCCTATTCCGAAAGCCGTTCTTAACATGGGTAGATTGGAGTGTTTATTCATTGTAAACGTACCCGACAACCTATAAATGTCGACATTTCCAATGTGAATGGTAAGCTGGACTTATGTAAAAAATAACAAAAAGATATACGAAACTGACTTTTTCGTTTAAAAATGGAATTATTTCCCTTTCGTTATTAACTTTTTTTTTTTTTTTAAATATTTTGTGTTTTATATACATAAAGTACAATTGTTGAATATTACTGTTTTGATTATATTCGTTTTTTGGGGGAGCACAATTAAAAAATTAAGAAAGATTAAAACAGAGCGAAATTTAAGTTTCCGTTCCATTTTTACAACAACCGTAAAACAGCGCAAACTCAGCAAGTTTTATCGTAATTTATAAGCATAATGTTGAAACACTAAATCAACATTTTATTTATTTTTTTGCATAATTAATGATGGAAGTATTTTTCTGTTTATTTTCTGAACATCTGTTAAAAAAAAATCATTTGTACATTCTCTTGAAAAAAAGAATTAAACTTTTCTCTACTTTCACCTAACTATTTACAGTGTTCATGTAAAGCATTCATCTGTTCTTTTTATAATAAAAAATTCCGTTTTCAAAGAGAAACGTTTACTGCCAAATTTCTTTAAAAAAAAAAAAGTTTTCCTGAAAAAAAAACTTTCACCTAACAATTAATGGTAAAAAATTAATCTTTTTTTGGGGGAAAAAAATAACAACTTTTATTGATTAAAAAAAATTGCAATAAATAATAAAAGTAAATAAACGAACAAAATGCAATTTTTCTTGAGGAATGTGTTCCATTTTAACAAACTGAGCCACAACAATGCGTGGCCGGGTACAGCTAGTATATATATAATTATTTATAATAGTAATTATTAAATTCTCCATCCGAGTTTCCTTCCACACACAAACATATATATATGTGTGTGTGTGTATATATATATGTCAGGTCATGTCATGTGCTACTGGTACCATGTAACCCAGTACTACCTGCCTCATGGTCGAGTCACCGGCGACTAAACTGGTTCCCCCACCAGACTTGTTTGGTGAGGAGGGCGGATAGTCTCCCTGAAGGATTAAAAACAAGACCTTCCAAAGGGCGAATGAACTCTTTTTCTGGGTCAACGGCCAACTAGCACCGTGTATATTTTTGTGTGTGTATATGTGTATTGGGGTGGAGAGGACTCCCGTAAGCAGTGATGAAGGCAACCTTTCTAGGAGAAGCAAATCTCTGATTTACAAAACCATAAAGCGGAAGACCATTACCCGCATTAAGCTGGTCTGCAGTTTAATTTGTTGCTGGCTATCTTGCTCTTGCTTGTTGCTGGATCTGAACATTTTGAACCGAGAGAGAGACTTAGCTGTCGTACAAAGTTAAGACTCTGTAACATCATATTTGTATAGATGCTCCCTCAGGCATTTGGGCTCATGGATTTTAAATGTCTGACGGAGTGGCACTCGTCTGACAAGACGTTGCAATCATCATATATATATATATATATATATATATATATATATATATATATATATATAATCACGTTGACACACCGGTTCTCATCAGATCACCAAAGTTAAGTAATGTTGAGTCTGGCTAGTACCAGATGGGTGACCATTTGTGAATTCTGGGTGCTGTATGTGCTTTCCGCTTATCTCGGCATTGCTTCCAGTCGTCCTGAACCTCCACTTGCCACTGGTATTCAACATTGTCGACTCAGGAGAGATGTGGTTGGAGATTGCGCAACACTTGCCACAAAAATTTCATGCGCAGGCACCCTTACTGTGGATATCCATAGTCTGTCAAAACTGAAGGAAACCTTTACATGTGTGTGTGTGTGTGCGCGGTGAAGGAAACTTGGATGGAGAGCTAAACAGCATAGCTCTCCATCTGAGTTTCTTTCTACACACAGTACACACTCATCTACGGCTACACAACACTGATCTTCATCTTGTGTATATATTCTTGAACTTGGGAATCTTCACAGTTGATTGGTTTTGTTACGTGCTTCTGCACTGTGAGAAAGAATACATCTGCAAATTAGTAACCCTAATCGTACCCGGTGGTTGGTGGGGGGTGTAAACGTAGCCCACTGACGTCATAGATTGGAATGGTGATGACGCTGGTGGTTAACCCCCTGTGTTTTTTGTGCCTATAACTTGAACCAAGAGAACAAGAACATCTGAACCCACGTTGGGTGAACACCATTACAGTACAGAAACATGCATGTCGACTTTCTAAAACGCATGTATTGGACAAAATGTTATATCTTTCACACAATTGATTTATGACGAAGTCTTTAAAAAATGTAAGAATAGATTTCATTTTGTTTCTATTGTATTAAAAAATAATTGAAAAAAAAAAAAAAAAAAACGCCATCCTAACCTGATTCATTCGAGTACACATCTAAATACATTTTTTTTTGTTTGTTTTTTACAATTCATATATTCTGGGGGTTGACTTGTACACTAGACAGTTCAATATTTGAAATCAATTATTGATTACCGTCTTTAACTTATTGTCGTTATCATTACTATATTGGTTTACTATTCTCGTTTTGTTGTTATTGTTTTTCCTTTTCTTGCGTGGGTTTATCTTTGCTTAGATGAAACTCAAATTGTATTTTTTTTTTTTTTTTTACAATTAGATAACTTTTTCGTTTCGAGGTTTTTTTTTTCAATTTATCTATTATTTTATCCATTATTATACTCAGGCTGAGTCAATAAACATTTGTTTACCAGAGACTTTTTCTTTCTTATATACTAGCCTGGGTGCCCGGTGTTGCCCGAGTGTTTGGAGGTGTGTGTTAAGCAAAAAAAAAAAAAAAACAGTTGTAGTAGGCAGGCAGGCTCGAACTCGTGACGTGAAGGTGGAAAAGAAAGTGAAAGGAAATCTGACATCTTACTGCTACGCCATAACGCGACCAGAAGTTCAAAACGTTAAAATTAGACAACGTCAATCCAACCGATTTGATGACTTGCAAGAATGGCTTGCAAAAATTCGACTCCTCCTTGTAGAAAACTGCCCAGTTGGGGGTGAAGGCATTGATGTTTTTGGCTACTTTTTCGATAGTCGTCATCTGAGATGACGACCTTCAAAATGATACTGATCTCGTGAAAACCCGTCGCCTCTGTCAAGAGTTTTAGGCCGATATACAAACATACACACATACAAACATTTAAACAGACAGGTGAGATTTATATTATAGATTTTAGTCACACAAAATACATGTTAACATATTCCCTCGTTTTGGAATTGAGTTTGATAAAAACTGCCATTTTAATTGTCTTATTCTACGCAATTAACTCTTCTTGTTTCTGAAGTCTTCTCAGTGTTGTTTCATCCTTCATTTTAATTTATACAGTAGCTATCACTCTCAATTCTGTCTCCCTCTCTCTCTCTGTGTCTCACACTTTGTTAACATTCGAATATATATATATATATATGTAATCATTTAAAGACTAGTTAGATGTATTACAGATGTTCATTGTCGCTAGACAAGCATATATATTATAATAAAGTTATATTACTGTTTGTTGTTTTGTTTGTTCACAACATACGTCATATATGACGTCATAGCAGATTACGTTATATATGTATATGGTTTTGACATGCCAATGTCAGGTATATACAACTAGAATATATATATATATATATATATATATATATATATATATATATGATTTTTCAGAATGTGAGAGATTATATAATAAATTTCACAGCCAAACAACGTTGCAGCCCACAAGAGCCATACAGTCAATGAACCTGAAGTTAAAGACACGAGTTTCGCCCTCATTTGAGCTCATCAGTTAAACACATTACAACTCAGGATTACAACTGAGCCTCTTGCATGCGAGGCAAGCACTCTGCCAACTGAGAAAACGCCCCGCACACAAGAAATTCTATTAACTAACACAGATCAAGCAACCTGCACCGAAATCCGACTTTAAAATGAATCTACTTCATCTCAACAAGATATGCGGTCATCCAACCAGCTAATAACCCCAAGCCGATGTCTCACAAGTAGGAGTTTCAACTCGAAAGGACGATGCCATCCAGCAATGCTAACCTAGCGAGCAATTAATGATAGGATTTTTCAGAATATGCGAGATTATATAAATTAAATTTCACAGCCAAACAACGTCGCAGCCCACAAGAGCCATACAGTCAATAAATACATATATTATTTTTTATATTATTATATATTATATTATATTATTTATATATTTTCGTACATTTATAAGCTACAATCAACATCCAAATGAATGCTTTGGCGATAATTACGGTTTTCAAAAGGCAAACAATTAATAGATACGTCTGCCTTACTTAAAAATTGCTAGGTTTATTTATGGTGTCTTTTACATATAAAAAACCCACTCAATACTTTTGCTGATGAGGAGACTTTGTTTAAAAAAAACTATTTGTCAAAATTATAGTCCGTGGCTTAATGTCTATCACAATAAAAACAACGTTTCCGAAACGATCCTACAAATTATTGACTTTGTTGTTGTTCCTTCTTATGAAACAGATTTTTAATTTTTAATTCTAATTTGAATTTTAAATTATCAATCACATTACTAAATAAATATATATATATATATATATATATATATATATATATATATATATATATATATATATATATACGTAAGGTTGACAAGAAAGTTTTTGCAGTTTTTAACTTTTATATGACCATCTTTCATCTCAAATAAAAAATTTATTGATCAAAATAAGCACCATCAGAATCAACCCACTTTTGCCAACGCCAAACAAGTGTATTATGTGAGTAATGGAAAAATCTTGCGTTCTGGTGGCGATGAAGTTTGCTAAAGGTGTTTTTGATATCACTTTGGTTTTTGAAGCATTTCTTACACAGAAAGTTGTCTAGATGCTCGAAAAAGTGGTAGTCTGTAGGTAAGAAGTCTGGAGAGTATGGCAGATGAGGCAGAGTTTCATAGCCGAATTTGTGTAACTTCAGTAGGGTTGGTTTAGCAACATGCGGTCGGGTATATATACATTATTCCTTATTGGAATTTTTTATTTTTGAGATGAGCATTGTATTGTATGTTGTGCACCAATAAAAAGATAAGATGAGACTAATAGTCCGAAATAAAATAAAATTAACATGTGGTCGGGTGTTGTCATGGAGGAGAATCGGGCCTTTTTTCTTGACTAATATTGGGTATTGTTGTCGAAGTTTCTGATGCATTTCATCCATTTGTTGACAGTACTTTTCCAGCATAATGGTTTTTGCCTGCATTAAAAAAAACAACTATAATGGATGAGATCAGTCGCAGATTACTAAATTTTCAGCATGACCTTCTTTTGATGCAACTCTGGCTTCGGGAAGTGTCGTGGATCTTCATCGACATCTAACCACTAAGCTGAGTGTCGCCAGTTGTCATAAAGAGCCCACTTTTCATTGCAAGTCACAACCCGGTCAAGAAACGGGTCGTTCTTGTTGCGTAAAAAAAGACACTTCATCACAGCGTTTCTTTTGGTTGTCATTCGATTTGTGAGGCCCCAATTTTAAAGTTTTTTTTTTGTCTTTCTAATAGTTGTCTGTGGATTGGCTTTGACTAAGGCTCTTAATTGATCGTTGTCAGCATCCGATGGCCGATCACTATGCTCATCATCTTCAAGACTGTCGCTGCCACAAAATTTCGTAAACAACCATTTTGTTGTGTGTCCAGTAGTTGGTTCCTGGGCCAAACGCTTTGTTGGTATCGCCAGTTGTTTCAGCAGCTTTTCAGCCTAGCTTGAATAGAAATAAGAAAAGTGTGCAAATTTGCTTTTTTTATATCTTGTATTCAACGTTCTGAGAAGTAGACATAATTGTATTAAAACGATTATAATTTAAACGATTAGATAGAGCAGAAAACGCTTTTTAAAATGATATATAAAGTAAAGTAATTATAACAAAAACGTATTTGAAATCAAAATTAAAAATTCTGCGAAAACATTCGTCTACCTTATATATATATATATATATATATATATATATATATATATATATATATATATACTAGCAAAAGTACCCGTCGCTGACTGGATTCAAAAACAGCCTACAGAAAATGGACTCTGATTTATGAAAGTATGATAGGTTATGAAAAGGAAGGGGTGTAAAGAGATAGCTTCGAATTTGGGGTTATCAAAACCAAAGCAAAATATGATGAAAGTAAAAATAAAATAGATAAACCCCATAATTTATTATGCCATACCTGTTCACACTGAAACACTTATCACAATATTCTGTGGATCTATATTAAAAAACCTTCTTAAACTTTGTGACATATTTCCATTCTATGGAGGTCAGGTGCGAACGAAAACCCCATAATTTTATTATACCATATTTCTTCAAGCTGAAACATAATCATCAAAGTATACTTACGCAGATAGATATGAAAAGTCTTTGTTAAAGTTTGTGCCTATTTCCATTCTATGGAGGCCAGGCGCGAACACAGACCCCCACAATTTTATTATACCATCCCTATTTAAGTTAAAACGTACTTATCAAAGTATTATTATGTACATCTATATCAGAAACACTTGTAAACGTTTTTTTTTTTTTTAAATTTTTAAATTTTTTATTTCCATACTTTGTGGACCAGGTTCGTATGCAGACCCCACAATTTTAATGAATCATCATTCTGCCAGATCAAACATACCCATTCATGAAAAAAAAACGCTATCACAACTTACCCACACTAGAATTTTCACGGTCCGTTGTTCTATCATTGTTGCTAACTGACGACATGGAAAAAATGATTTTACCGATGATAGATAAATTAAAATAACAGTTCTAATTATCGATTATCGGTAATTATTGGGGGTATTCTGAGACAAAACTTAACTACAATCACTCTCAGACTTATACACTAAAGTTCTGTAAATTTTAAAGAAAATCTTGTCAGCCATTTCGGAGTCTATAAGGAATGAACTCACACACACACACACACACACACACACACACACACACACACACACACACACACACAGACAGACAGACAGAGAGGCAAAGTTGCATTTATATAATTGTAGAGATAGAGATAAAACAAAATCAAAAATAAATGGTCACAAATTTAATAACTAATACTTGGTTGACGTTCCCTTTGCTGTTTTTAATGCTAGGACACTTCTAGGCATGGCATTGATCAGTTGATGAATATCATCTTGAGGAATTTCTTGCCACATTAATGCTAAAAGTTGAAGCTTAGAAAATAACTTCCTTTTCTTTTTGCAAAGGTTCCGGTCTAATATGCGCCAAAGGTTTTCAATTGGGT
Organism: Euprymna scolopes; assembly: GCF_053919585.1. Taxonomy (NCBI): domain Eukaryota; kingdom Metazoa; phylum Mollusca; class Cephalopoda; order Sepiida; family Sepiolidae; genus Euprymna; species Euprymna scolopes. The sequence continues at coordinate 29,150,250 of NC_136496.1, read as the reverse complement.
TCATATCTGGGGACTGACTTGGCCATAGAAGTTTATTAATCCCAATGTTGTTTCGCCCTGGATGTAATATTGAAACATATTTAGTAGAATTGATGTTTCCTTCACACTCCACCAGGTCTGAGCGACCATCACCACAAATTGCACGCCACACCATAACTGAGAACCCCCCTCCCATGTGTCAGCATCGGCTAGTCTTCTTAAGTCAAACTTTTGCTGAGAGAGCCTCCATATCCATACTCTTCCACTGTCAGAAAATAATGTAAATCGTGACTCATCAGAGAAAATGACATTGGTCCAAAAGGTCATAAATCTCTCCACCATCTCACAAGATCAATCTTTTCTGCGCTTGATATTGGCAGGACGAAAAAGAGGTTATCATCGTGCAGCTCTACTATAGTAGCCCAGCTTGTGAAGATACCTGACATCTGGTCTGCGACTGATACCAGCTTGCATTGCAATGTCAGAGGCTTTGCACCGAGGATACTCTTCAACCTTTCTTTTCATAAAATGCAAGGTTCTTTTAGAAGTTCTGGAGTTACCTAGATGAGGTTTTGTGCACTCCTTGTCCTCTCTTGTGAATTGTATGATCACTCTATTAATGGTAAAACGGGTATTGAAAGATTTTCTGCTGTTTTGCATTGACTAAGACCACCTTCGTGTTGACTTACGATTCGTCCTTGCAGAAATTTTGATAGCTCTCATGCTCCTTTGGATCATGGCATGCTTCAACGTTGTTGGATGCAATTTTAATGAGATAATCAAAGTTATGTCAGTACTATTCTTATCTGTAAACATAGATACGTATATACTAATCTTAGGAAAAATATTTATCTTAGTGACTATTTTTTTTCTATCATGGCTATTTATATTTTATATATATATAAAGGGAGAGGTAATAATAATGACACTGCACCCAGCATTATTTAAATTTTTAATAACATATGTTGAAACTATAACAAAAAAGCTCAACAATTTTATTTTATTTATTTATTTTTTTTTATTACATTTTCACCCCAAACAAGGCAAATTGCCACTTTGGTGTAGGGGGCTACTATCAGGGGCAACATCTACCGGGGTACTATGTAGGGATTTGGACAGCAAGGTGTCGGTTCACGTTACACTTGAACTTCTGCACGTCAGTACTGTTGGGGAAGCAGGGACCTGGAATGGAATTCCAGAGTCTAGTGGTTCTGGGGAAGAAACTATTGGAGTAAAAAGATCTTTTACATCTAGGGATCTCTACAGTGTGGGGGTGGGATTTAGCAGCCTGTCGGGTTTGTCGAGGGTGCTCACGTCGTGGGGGCACAAGTGATTGCAGTTCGTCAGAGCATTAATATTAATAATAATTGCACTGTGCTCAGCTTTATAATAATATTTTTTAATAACAAATATATAAGTGTTTAAGAAAGCTGATAGCAATGTCACTGTCTTGGATTCGTATTTGTTGATTTTTTTTTTTTTTTTTACTTTTGGTTTGTTTTCATTTTGAAAAAGAGGTTTACTCTCGAAATTATCAAGATTAGATAAATCATCCAGATTATATTTAACAGTAAGTCCATATTCACTGATTTATATATGAAAAATCTTTTGAAAATTAATAGATTATGAAGATTTGTAATTTAAATGCTGCCTTTGGTTGTCTGTTTTTGTTCATCTCTCACGTCATTTCACGATTCTGGTATCCTACATTGCTATCAGCCTTCTTCAACCCTCGAATAACATTATTATCGTTATTGTGATTATCATTACTATTACTAATACGAACTAGTAATAAAAATATATTATTTATTTTATTCTTTTTATAATACTAAAGCTGATTGAATCAACGTTTGTTTCCTTAAGACTTTTTTTTGCATATAATTTAATGCATTAAATACATACTAAATTATTTCTCAGTTTTGGGATTGAGTTATGTTTAAAAAGACTTTTGCTTTAATTGTTCTCATTAGCTGCAATTTGTACTGAAATCAAAAATTCACCAATCTCTTACTAAGATTTTATATATCACTTTCACACTCTCTTTGTTGGAGCCCTGGATCTTATTTCACGCAGTATCTATTATTTTCGCTTCCATGCTTTTCTCTCTGTATGTCTCTATTAACTGTTTGGAGGATAAGTTATTTGCACAACTTGGGCGCTGTTGAAATGAATGGCTCCCATCTTGATGAAACCTTCTGCCTTGACAAGCTACTAAGACTGACCTTCACTCCAAATCTGAAATGGAAATCTTACAACCAAATCTGTTGCTGAATTCGCTGGAAAAATGTTGGGATCTTTCTACCAATCCAAAAGGTATCTCGCTCCTGATGCAATCCTCTTTTCTTTTTTTTTTTTTTTTTTTTACATGGGTGTCACCACTTATCAAGGCCCAGAGGCCACTCGAGGATAAGGGTTAATAGGTATACATTAGTCATTGTGATTTTAGCATAGTAAACAGTGGGAATTTTGTAACTTGGATTACTTAGAGGGACGATTCAATTACAACTTGTTCACATTGGACTTTTTCTTTTTCTTTTTTTTTTTCATAGGTATCAACACATTATCAAGGCTAAGAGGCCACTCAAGGATAAGGGTTAAAGAGTGTACAGTAGAAATTGGACAATATAATAATCATTGGTAATGAGAATTTGTTAAATTTGATAACTTATATGGAACGGCTCATCAAGAACTTATTTACGTTAGACTTGAAGACAACCATATTGTAGTCAGCCGGAAAGCAGGAAAACGGAAGACAATTCCACAGGCGTACAGTTCTAATAAAAAATCTTTGTTCATGGAATCTACGTTTAGGTTTAGGCACAGATAAAGAGTGGGGGGAATTATTGATAGTGTTTACAGCTAGACGAGTGTTTCTTATAAAAGCCAAATTCATCCTAAGATGGAGTACTGTTTCCGCATCCAGAGAAATGCTGCTCGGAGCATTCTTTCCTTGCTCGACAAGGTACAAAACCACCTTCGAAATCTAATGCCTTTTTGCCTTCCTACTTCCTCTTTGTCACAGAAGAGAAGTTGCGAGTCTATCTTTGCTCTTTTGTTGATCAACTCGTGAGAAGTCGTGAGAGCAGTCTCCCAAATGCGTGGCTAGAAATCCAACAATTGTCAAAGGTCACAATCCTCATTCTCAACTCGGGCTGCTTTTATACAGCCTATCTTCCACATTTGCATGTGTGCGGCGAGATTTTGCGAGACGACAGCATATAAAACCACAGGCGCTATCTTTAATCTCTCTCTCTCTCTCTGTCTTTATCGCCCAACCTCACCCAATGCACACGCGTGATAAGACTTCTGTTTTCCTTAACTTAAGACAACACGTTATTTTTCATTGTAGATGCTCGACTGAGCTTCAATCTATAATCCCCTTCCTTCATGTAAAAAATTCATAACAAAAACTCGTCTAGCTACAACCACTTTCAATAATTTCTCTCTCTCTCTCTCTCTCTCTCTCTCTCTCTCTGTCTCTCTCTCGCTCTCTATACCTACAACTAAGCAAAACCTCCACAGGCATAGTTTCTTTCCTAGAATTGCCCGTCTGTGAAACACAATACCATAGGGTTGCTTACTAGCTAATTACAACAGCACATTAGTCAAAAGGCCAAAAACTTTCTCTCAGCTCTGTATAAACAAAAGCGACTTGTGTTCAATTAATCGTATACAATGACTTTTTTTTTTTACAATAGACATTGTGTTTTGGCATTATTTAATTTTTCAAGGTTTTTAAGACACTGTATCTTTAAAGAAATTTTAGTTGTTTTAATTGGTTTTCATTGATTTTATTTTCTCTGAAGAATTTTTAGATTAGCCTTTTGTATTTTATTTGATCATTTTTATTTATGTCATTGTTTTTTTTTACCCCCTTCCTCCCCACATCCTTTCAACTCCATTCGATTCCTTGTCCTGCTTTGAATTAATATATTTCTATCCATTTATTCTATTTTCCTTTCGAATTTAACTATATTTCTTTTTTTTTGTTTTTTGTTCGCCATTTATTTTTTTAAATCAGTTCCAAGTGACCAATTTCTTTCTGATCAACCCCCACATTGTCTAAGCGTTCGACTCTCATTATAAAGACATTCATTATTATATATTTTTTCAAACTTTGTAGATAAAAATCCTAAAAAATAATGGACTTGTGTTTTTAGCTTTCTCTCCAAGTTTTCCTTTGAAATTTAATCGTTTTGCTTTTATCTAATTTTATATCGAGAATTATGCTTTATCTGATTTAATATGAAGTTATTAAATATTATTATGCACAATTATTGTTATATTTTAAAAAATGGATTGACCATAGTTAAAGGGAACTCAAAGGTTCCCTTTTTATTGGCTGCTATACTGAAATGCAGAGGAAGAGCCTACTTTTTTTCTCCTCTCCCGACAAAAGAGAGATTGGACCTAGTAATTCACACTTTTCTCAATAACTACGTCTTGGATTTTGTAAAAAATTTTGCACAAACAGGGTGAAAGTAAATTTTTGTAAGAATGAATTTTTCGGGATAACTCTGGTTGCTCCCCTAGAGGTCATTATAGGGGTCAAATTGCCCCCAAATCGTTCGTCCATTCATTTGTTTGTGCATTTCTCAAGAACCACTCCTTGAATGTTTTTTTTTAAATTTTACACAAACATTAGTCATGATGAAAGTAAATTCTTCACGTGTGGAGAGGGACCCTGCATGCTCGGCTTGTTCTTTTGAGATTAATCCAATTACTAGTGATAGGACAATTTCAATACTTTTCCTTGATTCCGATACAATTACAGATTCTGTTCTAAATTCATAATTCCGAAACAACTACAAATACAAATCCTTTTTAAATTTCGAAATGTTTAGCTACAGAGTTATTTTTGTTTTTAATTTTTAGATTACCATAAAAACCTATGTAATATGTGCATATATTTTTGCAAACTTAAAAAAATGCACTTGTAAGGAGGGATATATCTATATAATTATAAAGCTCAAATGATCTTGTAACGATGTATGTAACCCACTTTCCGGTTTACGACATCCGGTTATGCATGCGCGCATAACCTGCGCACTGAAACATTAACGTTATTATTTGGAAATTATTATTTAACATGGGAAGAGTGGGGTTTAAAATAACTTAAACGTAATACAGAAATGAACGATGTAAAAAAAAAAAAAGCAGACAGTATTAACAATTGTTTATTTGGATAATTTAAATGCGAAAAAAACAAAAAACAAAGAACAATTGGGACGCTGAAATATTAAGGTTATTATTTCGAAATGATGGTAGTGAATGGTTATGATGGTGATGATTGGGCTGAATTCGATTACTTAAGAAAGCGACTCAACAAGAATTTATTTACATTAGACTTGAAAACAATCAGGTTGTAGTCAGTTTGAAAGCAGCCTAGTAGTATCGTGTTTCACAGATGGGCAGGTATAGGAAAGAAACTTTGTTGGTTCTAGGTAGAGAGAGAGAGAGAGAGAGAGAGAGAGAGACAGGGAAATTATTGACTGATTCTACCTAGACAAGTTTTTTGTGAATGTTTAGAGAGGAGAGAAGGCATAGATTGAAACTCAGTCGAGCACCTGCCATATAGGGCGGTAAATCATTTGGTATTGAGCCGGAAAACACCCGAGTAGATTAGGGTGTGTTTAGGGTTTAAAAAAATAGGGTTCGATTTTGCCCGATTCAAAAGCTGTACTCTTACCAAATGATTTATCGGCCTGTATGGTAAGTTCTCGACTGAGCTTCAATCTATAGTCCCCCTCATAAAGCATTCATGGAAAAAACTTGTGTAGCTACAATCACTGTCAATATTTTCCCCCCCCCTCTCTCTGCCTAAAACTAAACGATACTTCCATGAGCTAAGTTTCTTTCCAAGAACTGTTCGTTTATGGAACACAATACTGAGGGGCGGCTTCCCTGCTTAATACAACATGGTCGTTTTTAAGTTCAATGTAAACAAATATCAATCATTTTATACTAGTTTCAAAGTAGTGCTCTAAGCTGACTTCATAGTTGTTTACTATTCCAGAGGGCTACTCGTGTCTTTGAACCAAAGAGCTTTGAAGAATAAAATATAAATGTTATTATGTAAAAACTTCATTGGCGTAAATGATGTAACTTATAACTACTATTATATAAAAGGCACTTTGTGTGTGTGAGTGTGTTTGTGTGCGTGCGTGTGGGTGTGTGTGCATGTGCATGTGTGTGTGAGTTCCTTCCTCATAGGCTGAGCCATTTCGGAAACTATCTTTTGCAAATTTCACAAAAAGCTAATTTATACTTCTGGCAGTGTTCTTAGATATGTTTTTTTACACAGAAATTCATCCAGGCAAGTATCCAAAATAAAAATAAAAAAAATATGATCTTAAAAATAGTTTTTCTTTTTTTATAGATAAGAATTTTTACAGGGGAATATATTACGTTACACCGGTGTAACCTTGACCGGTGTAACGTGAAATATTCTCCCATAAAATTCTTCTTTTTTTTTTATCTATAAAGTGACTTTTCCAGGGCACAGTCATCGTCAAGCTCAAGTATCAACTGACATGATATTAGAAACAAACACTGACGAAATTTGATGAACGGCATAATTATTATTATTTAAATTTTTTTTTTTTTTTGCAAATTAGTTCGCCAGGCAAATTACTCCCCGTAATATTCAATAGAGGACTGAATCTATAATAATACATATACAATCTGCATAAATTAAAATATCATGTTTAAGCATATTGTATGACCGGGCAACGCCAGGCATCCAGTAAGTTGAATATAAATCATAATCAGCCACGTCTACTTCGATTATTATTTGCTATCTAGAAGTTATATTTAGTTTTAGTTCTAAAAATGGTGGGAAAACTATTGACAGTAGCTAGACGAGTTTTTGTTGTGAATGTTTTGCAAGGGATGAGACCATAGATTTAAAGCAAAGTTAAGAACCTGCCACATAGGCCGGTAAATCATTTGGTACGGTGCAGCATTTGAATTGAACAAAAACAGTTTAGGTTAGAGTTAGGTTCAAAAGCTCTGCCAGTACCTATTAGCTGCACTGGGATTTCACGTTGACATAAAAGTTTCACTGTTTAAAATATCTCCCTTGATTTGATGAATTTCATTCAAACTTGTTGTCTTCTGCCAGCTGATTGGATAATCACTTCAGCATCTTCCAGCTGCTTATGTAATCTGGCGGGAGATGCCGCTGTGAAGTTGCTGAAAATTGGGTTGAAACCAGATAAGTATCAAGCAATCATAATAATACCAATAATTATAGGTGCACTAGGTATTATCCTGAAAAAAATTTTTGGGGGGGTGGGGGTAAGACTAGGAGGAATCGGAATCAAAGAGAAGATTAAGACCATACGATGCACAGCAATGATAAATACGGCCAAAATCTTCAGAAAAATTCTCAAATGGGGAGATTAAACTGCAGAAACCTATGAACGCTAACCAGCCACAAGAGTCTTGAAATAAAAATGAAACAGATAATATAGAAAGAACATCAAAGAAAGAGTCCAAAGGAACTGAAATTGGTATGAACTCCTGTAAACTAACCCCTCCAATTTCCTTTCCACCTCTACCAAAAAAAAAGTGTGTGCACACACACACACACACACACACACACACACACACACAAAGTAACATTCGGCTGGAACTACACAAAACAACTGTGAACGGTTAAGGAAAACGGAATCACTAAGGAGTAGGTGCACCAACTAGGAAGTATGTGAGAGTACTGGAATTTTGGGATGACTTATAGTCACTCGAATTCTAGCGAATTGATAAATATTGATGGCTCAAATCAAAACATGTTTTATGTGGACTTGATATTCTAGATTGTGGGATAAAATCCAATAGAAGGACATAGGCATGTTTTTCTTGAACACATATATGAGGCGATCGTTTTATTTATATGTTGGAGACTAGCCCCAAAATATCCCCACTCCTACCCCTACAGAACTTTACATAGAAAAAAGAACCAAGAGCAGATAACTCTAATTCCATTGTCATATTGAACAAGTAATATCTGATCCTGGTACAAATATGAAACACGGTTAACGGTTGGGAAACATTGGTAACCAACAAGAAGATCAACGATTGTTGGCAGCATGAAATCATTGGAAAATGGCTGTTGCGATAATGCAAAGTGATCCACAGCAGTTAATGAAAAATGAGAAGAGTACTGGGAATCTGGGAGACTTGTTGTCACTAGGACTCCAGGAAATGCCACTAGCCATTGCCAGTGAGCAATCACTGCTAATGTCTCCCAGTGAGAATACTACTACTACTACTACTAATAATAATAATAATAATAATAGTTATCTCTATTATTATATAAAAGGAACTTTATGTCTGTCTGTGTGAGTGCGTTCCTTATGGTCTCTGAAATGGCTGGGCCAATTTTTTTTGAGGGGGGATTTCACACGAAGGTACTTGATGTGTCTAGAAGGGTTCTTACATAGGTTTTCTATAGGAATGCATCTGATAAGCATCGAGAATCGACAATAAAAATTAAAAAAAAAAAAACGATTAACCCTGCGTTAATCACCTGAGTGTTCCAAACATGATTACTCCCATGGGGTGTTTATACATCCAATACAAAAATGTTTATAGTGTAATTATTTGGTAAAATATAGTTATGCTGCTGATTAAATATATATCTACAGTTCCTGTTGAACAGTTCGAATCACTTGTAGCTTGTTGATATTAAAGTAAAATCTTCTATAATATAAAGCTGAACGTCTGTGTGTGTGTCTGGTCACGAATAGGCTCCTATATATGGTTGACTATTATAGAAAACTGATCACATATAATGATAGAAGATGTATCGACACACAGGAATGGGTATGTTTGATCTGGCATAATGATGATTCATTAAAATTGTGGGGTCTGCGTACGCGCCTTGTCCACAAAGTATGGAAATAAAAAATTTAAAAAATTAAAAAAAAAAACGTTTACAAGTGTTTTTGATATAGATGTACATAATAATACTTTGATAAGTATGTTTTAACTTAAATACGGATGGTATAATAAAATTGTGGGATCTGCGTTCGCGCCTGACCTCCATAGAATGGAAATAGGCACAAACTTTAATAAAGACTTTTCATATCTATCTGCGTAAGTATACTTTGATAATTATGTTTCAGTTTGAAGAAATATGGTATAATAAAATTATGGGGTGTTCGTTCGCGCCTGACCTCCATAGAATGGAAATATGTCACAAAGTTTAAGAAGGTTTTTTAATATAGATCCACAGAATATTGTGATAAGTGTTTCAGTGTGAACAGGTATGGTATAATAAATTATGGGGTTTATCTATTTTATTTTTACTTTCATCATATTTTGCTTTGGTTTTGATACCTCAAATTCGAAGCTATCTCTTTACACCCCTTCCTTTTCATAACCTATCATACTTTCATAAATCAGAGTCCATTTTCTGTAGGCTGTTTTTGAACCCAGTCAACGACGGGTACTTTTGCTAGTAAATTATAAAACTAAGGAAAAAAAATTTGAAATCTTAGATTTAGATCACATTTATTTTCAAATATCCACAGGATACACCAGTTTATATTATTTTTTTTTAACAGCTATGATGAACACAAAATGTTTCCATAAATTGAAATAGCAAGAAAAATGAATATGAATTCATTGCATAAACATTACCTTTCAATCTGATTTATCGCTGAGGAAAACTGAGATAAAACTGCACCATACGACGTCTGCTATACCCTCACTGAGTCAAGAGAGTGCTTGGAGGGAGGAAAAGAAATAACTTGCCAATTAGGATTAATGAGCACATAAGCAAAATTAGGATGACAAAACACTCCATGGGACTAACGCAAGGTTAAAGAAGGAAGTCCGATTTTGACCAAAGTTAACATTTTTATACAGCCTAACATCACAAGTGCATTTGAGAAGTTTTGTCGTCGCACGAGCAGAAAGGCCCAGCCCATAAAATCAACTGTACGTTCTTTTATAAGACAGGGGCGCGTTTTAAATGAATGTTTCTGTTTAAAGAACAATTGAACCATGATACTTGATTTTTGTAAATTAAACTTTGCAGATAATTTTATAGAATCAGCAGTAGGTTCTCTACAGGGCAGTGTAGTCTACAATATGCTGTGGACAAAGTCATTGCGGGGAAACATGTGAAGCTTCCTCCCAGTGCACCGCGGTGGGTCATCAGGCAGGAAGTCAATCGATTTGATTAAAAAAAAAATGGGCGATTTCACCGATTTCGATGAGAGTAAAAGTATGGGAGGGTGGAAAATTTGTTGATCCTCATCCAATCCCGGACAACATTGGGTCTCCCTGATAGTAAAATTAATAAACGAACAAATGAATGCTGAGTGAAAAGGAGTAATGAGTGTATGAAATAAATAAGAAGATGAAAAAACAAACAATGAAAAATACAATAAAAAATAACAAATGAAAGAGATTGGGGAAAAAAA
>NC_136496.1:28912338-29137338 GCF_053919585.1 Euprymna scolopes | reverse complement strand
GTTCAATGTAGCTTAAAGGAATATAAAATAAAAGGAGTTCAATGTAGCTAAAAGGAATATAAAATTGCTCGTACAGTTGCCGAAAAAGCTCCCAAATCGCAAGGTAGATTTTCAGTCACTTAAATATAAATAATTGAACTACTCCATGGTTGGTATGGCGTCACATTGTAAGAGCAGACTTTATATTAAAAAATTAGGTCAATTCAAATTAGAATTGCAAATGTCTAGGCGTAAACCTTGACCGTGAAAGTCGTCTAGACAGCATGAGAAACATAATGCGATGCTAAAAAAACGTTATAATTCTAATCCAAACATCCAAAGTAAAAAAAAGGGTCAATTTAATTTAAAAGGGATAAAAACATAGCTATATTAATAACTAGCGGGGGTACCCAGCGTTGCCCGAGTGTTTGTTTCCGGGACGGGGGGGGGGTTAAAAAATGTTATGGTAGGTAAGTAGGAAGGATCAAACCCGTAGTCATGAGTAAAAGTAGGAAAATAAAGTGTGAAAAAAAAAAAAAACAACATTTGCAACGTTAACAGTCTGGCCACCAAGAAAAGTCCATTCCAGTTGTTTAGGAAAAAAAAAAAAAAAAAAACGACTACGGTAAGTCGGCGCGAACGTTAAAATATAATGTGAATTGTCCAGCATGCTAACCACTACGCCACAGAGCACTGCAGCTTAGTTTAGTGATTTTAAATAACTTCACATGAAAGAACTACGAAGCCAAACCGGTGTTCTCTTCTCAACTGTTCCTTGTGAACGATCCCCAAACGGTGTTAAGTGGTGGCAGGGGGAGGAGGAATTTATTAGAGAGAAAATATTTTACCACTTCCATTGATCTTAACCGATTTTGGCCGTGACTTCTCAGCAGAAAAAGTATAGAAATCTAAGATTATCGAGGAATTATAGAAATAATAAGCCTATAACACACCTCAGATATTGTTCTGCCGTTTGTGCATATTATATTTGCATGAAATATCTTGATTTTTAATCCTATTAATGTCAAAATCAGACGGGGAAAAAATGAGTTAATTTTATTTATATAGAGATGATAAGAATATCAACAATGGCGACAATAATAATAATAATAATAATAACTAAGGTAAATATAAATTTTCAATGGTAAGACAAACCTATTTTGATAAAAAAAAATGAAGCTCTACTCTATTAAAAGAAGTAAACAATATTTTAAAAGATTTTGAATTTTTTAATATCTTTTTACGATTAAAAAAAAAATTTCTTATTTTATTTTCTTGTATATGTTTTTTAAATATATTTTTTAGTCTCTATGGTTGTATTCTGTCTCTTCTCTCTTTTATCACCCCATCATATTACCCACCCCCTTTAAACGATGTTTCCAATTCTAACATCAAATATTTTCCCATTTCTAATCCGAATATTTTCAAAGTCGGTGTTGTCTTTTTTACCTTTACATTTGTATAATGCCGGTTTTTTCTACTGTTCTGACGAGAAGCATTTAGCTTTGAAATGTAAAGGTCTAAAGAGGTTTTTCTCTTATGTCTCTCCGTGTATCCAGATAGAATTTTGATATATTTTATGTATCGATTTTCAGTATTTAGTTAGACAGAGCTCAATATTGGAATAAAGCTAGGTAATACATTATGAAAATATATATGGCAGAATTTTCTGCGTTTCATCCTTGTTAGGACTCGTCAGTCTAATGCGTGGAATTGATGTTACTGCATGTTTTTATATATTCATGTTGTATCAAGCTTACTAGTTAACCACTCAGATTCTGTTTTATTCCCGCTCTCGTTCCAGCAGCCAACAGCCGTGCTTTTATCAGACAAAAGTTCAGTTGATTTGTAATTCACCTCTCTCTTTGTTTGTTTTTTGGAGAGGAATCATCTATCTTTCCTTGTCTATTAAGAGGTAACCTAGTTTTAACCTGGATGTGCTTAGCTATATCTCCTTATATTTTTGTTTATATTATTTCAAGTTATAAAAATATATGTAATAAGGTTTTTTGTTTTTTTTTTAAATGCAGTTTTAATTTTCATAGATACTATCAAGATTCAATATTTTGCAGACTCAACACTAGAAAATTCGCAATTACAAAAAGGAATTTAATCCAAGAAACTTTAACTTAATTTATTAAATAGAAAACGGGGATCATCAGCTGTTTATCATGTCGTTGTTTCAAAGATTTAAAAACAGGACAGCTGTTAAGTTCATGGCCCTTCAGTGGAAAATACAATTTCCTCAATCCAGTTTCTATTTCAGTAATATTAAATTAAAGAAATAAAATTATATAAATAAATAAATAAATAAATAAATAAATCATCATCAATGGTACAGGCATTGACGGCTATTGCTCTCCATCTATCTTTCTCTCGTGGCATTCATGAATTCATTGTTGCTCACCATTTTTGATGTTGCCCAGGTGTGACTGTCAACGAATGTTTCTCACTGTCGTCCTCTGTTTCTTCTACCCACGATCTTTTCTGTGAAACTAATGTTTTATTTCTCTTTTTTTTTTTTTTTTACTGTAGACATGGTCCATAAATCTCATTTGTCTTTTTCATTTTTTTTTGTTCTTATTAGATACGTTTCTGTGTTTGCTATTTCTAAAACCTTTTTTGAATATCTTCAAAATTCTCCTCAAAAACCAAGTTTCAGTTGCCTCTAGTCCTTTCCTCGTGCTGTTGGTGATTGTCCAGCACTCACAACCTTATAATAGAATAGACCATACATACGTTTGGAATATAAATGAATAATTACAGTAGAACCCGAGACACGGTGGCCCTAGAATACGGTTTTTCAGGTTACGTGTGGAATACGATGCTTTTCCGGCCCCTGGTTACGGTATTTGTCTCACCTTACAGTGTTATTAATAATGTTATTTGATTATATACATGTGTATTATATACTGTACTGTATTCTGTTACTAATTTTTAATGCCGTATCCTGGGTTTCTACTGTATAATAAAGCAATTAAAACATTACTCTTGAGAACTAGTCTGTGAGGAATATAATTTTGTGTTGCCATTAATTTCCCTGATGAAATGAAGAACGGGTTGATTGTTAAACCGTGTCCATTCAATGTACGTATCTAGCTATAAAGATGCCCTTTTTTTACCTAATGCGCCACCCTTTATCAGGGATGAAAAATCACTCAAGGATAGAGGTTAATGAAATTCATAGATAGGCAGTTGAATGGTGACGAATACTATGAGAGAATCAGAAATATCCACATAATATTCACTCAAAATCAACAGCTAACTCAGAACACAGCAATTCTTTCCCTTTTGTCAGAAACACCGTTCATGGAATCTGAGAACTAAAGGACAAAATAAGGAGCACTGAAAGTAAACCATTTCTTAAAAAAAAAACATTCTTTCGGTCTCAAACATGGTATATTGCCACTGAGATGTAAGGGGTTACTGTGATGAGGGAGACAGATTTATAGTGGGCACTCTAAGTAAGGAAGTTCAATTTCTACATATTAGTACAGACAGGAAGACAGGGAGCAGCTGATAAATTCCAAAAAGAAGCGGTCCAAGAAAAGAAACTATTTTAATAGAAATTGCCAAGGCCGCTGGAAAAATCGTCGGATCCTTCTATCGATCCAGTAGATATCTCACTGCTGATGCAATTCTCTATCTATATAAGAGTCAGATACGTCCAAGGATGGAATACTGTTGCAACATATGGGCAGGAGCTGCTAGAAAAGACTTGATAGGGTTCAAAATAGACTTTGTGGCCTGGTGGGAGATGTCCTTTTCTCTTCGCTGCAACCTCTATCTCACAGAAGAGATGTTGCAAGTTTGTCTCTGCTTTATCGTTATTTTCATGGAAAGTGTTCGACTGAGCTTCAATTTATGCCCCCCCTCACCAAACTTTCACAAGAAACACTAGACTAGCTGAAAACATTATCAATAATTTTCTCCACTCTTTATCTGTGCCTAAACCTAAACATAGATTCCATGATCAAAGCTTCTTTCTTAGAACTGCACGCCTGTGGAATTATCTTCCGTTTTCCTGCTTTCCAGCTGTCTATAATATGGTTGTCTTCAAGTCCAACATGAACAAGTTTCTGATGAGCTGTTCCACTTGAGTTAACAAATTTACCGAACTTCCATTACTATTGATTACTATATTGTTCTTTTGACTACTGTACACTCTTGAACCCTTATCCTTGATTGGCCGATCGGCCTTGATAAGTGGTGACGCCTATGTAAAAAAAAAAAAAAAAAAAAATTTGAGATTGTTATTATTATCGTCATCATCAACCACTTACTAGATGTTCTCAAACAGGTCATCATCAATGGTTGCTTACTAAAAATGACTGGTGGTGTTCCCTGGATTATGAGTAACAACAAGTCTTCCTAGATTTCCAATATTCTCCATTGCTTTTGATAACCATTGCAAATGATTTTGGTTTATTGGAACAACTTATGGATTTTTCACTGACAACAATTATTGGTCCTTTCTTGGATTATGTCAGCAATAAGCCTCCTCAAAGTCTCGGCCCTCTCTGCACTCTTCGAGTGAACGTCTCGTTATTACTTTTACTCTTCAGTCTTTCCACCCGTCTTAATCATTCATGACTATTTTGTATGGTAACAGCTGACGCTGGTACCATCACATTGTGTTTTTTTTCTTTGAAGAAGGAGTTGTTTATTATTATTATCAGTAGTAGCAGTAATAGTAGTATTATTGAAATAATAAGTTTGGTTTGGTTATTTTGTTTTACGTTATATTAACCTTTTTCCAGTTATTTAATGCCAAATCCAGTTATTTTGGAAATAGTATTCATGTTGCATTCAGTTATTTTGTAGAAGGTTTTTATTCTTCAAGCTTTTTGTATCTTCAATCGCTAATTTGTAGCGTTTGGTTTGGTTGTTTTATAGTGGATTTTATCGTTTTTGTCCCCTGCTCTGCAGAACATGAATGAGTTTTGCCATAGGAGAAGGAAAAGGGTTACAGTATTAATGTTTAGTACATTTTAAGTTAGGAAACCAGTCAGGAAGCAAGGGAGATAGAAAGAGAAATGGAAAGGAGGAAAAGGTGGGTTGTTTTTGTTTTTGGTTTTTCAGAACATAATTAAGTTTTGAAAAAGGAAGTAGTAAAACAAAAAGCATCAATGTTAGGCATTTCGTCTCAGAAAGCCAACATCTTCAGACAGCCTGATCTGGTTGCACCGGGAGAAATAATAAGTGGCGCAATGAAAATAATTATCTTTCTTAAGAAAGTAAGCCGATGTTGTGAGGTGAGTGCGAGGACTTAATGAATAGCGAGTAAAACTATCTGCTACCTTCTTTGTGCAAATACGCATTTGGTGGAGGCAGTTTGTTCGGAATAAATATACGCATATTTTTACGATTGCACGCTTTATAAATTGCTGTACGTGGTGGGTGTGAATGATTTGTTTAAGGAGATTTTGGTTATTTTCCTATTGAAACTGTAGATGCAAGGGAAAATCGAGATGATTGTATTAATATAGTCGATAATGCGTGTGCTTTGTGTGCTCGCTGTCAAATGTGTTTTTCGGTATTTGATTGATAAACAAGCTCTTGCTATTGTTTTCGACCCACCTGGAAGAGTTGGACGTCTAGGCTCAAGCAGAAAGAAATAAAATTTTATATTCCTGGCCGACTGCGTATCTGATGGTATATTAAAGAAAGGAGACGAGCATAAAACTACACAGACACCGCTTTACACGTTTCTTTTAGAGTGTTTGCCGTGTGGAAGATCCGCATACACATGTGGATGTGTGAGACGATCCTCCCCTTTCTCACCCTTACCAAAGTGAGTTTTCTTTTATTTGTTTTTTGTTTTTTTTTTATTCTTTTTGGCCACTTGTTATATCTTCTTTCGTTGCTTTTTCTTCTTCTTCTTCTTCCTCTTTCACAAGGAGACAACGCCGCCGCCATGATAAAGACGGGGGGGGGGAGAGGAGAAGAAAGAAAGAGGCCGTATAAGTCTGCCTAATAATAGACTGCACTCCATAGTTGCCCATTTCATGCTTCGCTTGCCTTGTTCAGTTGAACTCGCCCACCTTAAGATGCTGCCACTCTAAGTTTAGACCGTTCTTGGACGGAATATATTTTTGTGTTTATCATGGGGATTGTGTTGTCTCTGTATCACTTGTCTACGAGCCGAGCCGGACTTTTGTATCGTGAATCAATTATTCCTAGATCCATTTGCCACTGATTCCACTATTCCCGCCACCCACCACCTTCTTCGCTACCGCCCCTCCCCCTCCTTAACATGCCCAGTCTTTCCCATGTCTTTCGAGATTTTCTTCCTTGTCGTCGTCGTCGTCGTCGTCGTCGTCGTTCAGACCTTGGCTTAAATAAGTTCTTTTCTATCCAATGTTCGGATAGTTGATAGTCGAATGGTTTTCTTTTCTTGCCTTCTTGTTTCTATTTTTGTGAGAGACGTCTAAAAACATTTTTAGCAGATTCTGGACTGTCCACTGGGGATGACGACTTCAGATGAAGAATTTTTTTTTTTTTTGCCTTTTATTGACATGCAACAATAATGAGGAACTCCTTAAGCATATATATATATATATTTTTTTTTTTTGCTGTTCGATGTTGATCTTAAACTACTTATGTTTTAATCGATGTCTGTTACTCTATTTGTCTTCTGATTTCATTATATTACATAACCTTAACATATTTATTACATTATATTACATTACATTATATTACATAACATTAACATACTTATTACATTATATTACATAACATTAACATACTTATTACATCATATTACATAACATTAACCTATTTATTACATTATATTACATAACCTTAGCATATTTATTACATTATGTTACATAACCTTAGCATATTTATTACATTATATTACATTACCTTAACATATTTATTACGTCATATTACATAACCGTAACACATTCATTACATCATATTTCATAACCGTACCATATTTATTCCATTATATTACATAACCTTAGCATATTTATTACATTATATTACATAACCTTAACATGCTTATTACATTACCTTAACATATTTATTACATTATATTACATAACCTTAACATATTTATTACATTATATTACATAACCGTAACATATTTATTCCATTATATTACATAACCTTAGCATATTTATTACATTATATTACATAACCTTAACATGTTTATTACATTACCGTAACATATTTATTACACCATATTACATAACCTTAACATATTTATTACATTATATTACATAACCTTAACATATTTATTCCATTTTATTACATAACCGTAGCATATTTAGTACATTATATTACATAACCGCAACATGTTTATTACATTACCTTAACATATTTATTACACCATATTACATAACCTTAACATATTTATTACATCATATTTCATGACCGTAACATATTTATTCCATTCTATTACATAACCCTAGCATATTTATTACATTATATTACATAACCATAACATGTTTATTACATTACCGTAACATATTTATTACATTATATTACATAACATTAACATATGTATTACATTATATTACATTACATAACCTTAACATATTTATTACACCATATTACATAACCTTAACATATTTATTACATTATATTACATAACTTTAACATATTTATTACATTATATTACATAATCTTAACATATTTATTACATTATATTACATAACCTTAACATGTTTTTGACCAAGATCAAATGTAGTATCTGTTCTTCAGATGCTGCACTTCCATTTCCTGTTCTCTTTCGGTGGAGGAGTAGTCCTTCACGACTGAGACAATTTTTTATTTTTGTATTTTTTCTCCACGTTAAAAAACGACCCTGGTGTTTAACTCTCTCCCGTGTGGAGGCATTGTAAATAGGTACATTACATTATATTACATAACCTTAACATATTTATTAGATTATATTACATAACCTTAACATGTTTATTACATTATATTACATTACATTATATTACATAACCTTAACATATTTATTACATTACATTATATTACATAACCATAACATATTTATTACATTATACTACATGACCATAACATATTTATTACATTATATTACATAACCATAACATATCTATTACATTATATTACATAACCTTAATATATCTATTACATTATATTACATAACCATAACATATTATATTACATAACCTTAACATATTTATTACATTATATTACATAACCATAACATGTCATGTTTCTGAATTTTTGAGATGAAGATTTCTAATTTGTGTTTTATTTATTAATAGATTATTCGGACTACTGTTCTCATCTTGAGTGTTATTTTCATAACGTTCCGGTCGATGTAACTTCCTGCCTTCTTCAGTTGTATTTTGTCGAACTCGGCAATCTTTTTTATCGATCTTGGAAATCTACATGTAATTTCTAATGAAACCTTTTATTTAATTCACGTGAGTAGCATGCTCTCGTTCTGTCTTCAAGGATCTGTGCCGTGGTAGATAAAGTACTTGTTGTAAGTGGCATTCTCCTAGATGTTGAAGGTTCAATCCCCAGTGCGGGCAATATGAAGAATGTGATTTGCAAATTAGTTAGACTTCTGTGCAGTTATGGCTGACGGAACCAGAGCATGCTTCCCTCCTGAATTAAATAAATTTTTGAATTTATTTTGTCAAACTCTGAACGGAACCGAAGAAAACAAAACTTTTAAAAAGTTATCCCCATTCATAATAGAATTGTCCATAAGAACTTGTGGCATAAGAGATAAGGTGCTAAGCAACATTCTTTTAGAGGGTGAAGGTTCAATTCTCAGTGTGGGCGATACTAAGAATACAATTGCGAATTACTCAAGACTTCTACCTGAATATGGTTGATGAAACGAGAGCATGCTACCCCTATGGATTAAATAAAGGATTCCATTTGAAATTACAAGCAGATTCCTGAGTTCTGTAGAAAGATTTCCAAGTTCAACAAAATATGCCCGAGAAAGGCAAAAGCTTACAAAACGTTGTTTGAATAACACAAAAGATGGAAACAGTAGTCCAAATAATCCAAATTGTTAATCCTCATCTCAAAAATTCAAAAACATTCATTTTTATATATACTAACATGGGTGCCCAGCGTTGCCCAGGTGTTTGGAGGTGTGTGTTGAGCAACACAGGAGTGACGTAGGTTTAAATTAAGGCTAGACAATCGAAAAGAGGAGATGACTTTCGAAAATATCGCAGCCCCTCCCTGTAGAAAAGTGCTCAGTTGAGGGTGAAGAAATTAATGTTTTTGGCCAATTTTCGGTATTTTTCGTCTGAAGGGTCAAGCTTCAAAAGGATACTGATCTTGTGAAAATCCGTTGCCTCTGTTGAAAGTTTTAGGCAGACATGCATACATACATACATTTATATATTTGTAGCTCAAATTTTCGACCCCAACCGATTAAAAAGCTTACCCTATCTCTGAATAGCCTTTATGTAAAATTTCAAATGTTTAGACCAGAAATTGTCTGCAGAAGTCAAATTTTTTTAAAACGTTGACCCCTATTATAATCCCTTAACATTTATTGTTTTGGGCTCAAATCAAGTTATTAAGTTAGATCCTGTCCAATGAACCTGTATCTAAAATTTCAATTGTTTATACCCAAAATTGTCGGAGGAGTTTGGTAGAATTCTCAAAGGTCAAATCGTTGAACTTTGACCCCTTAACAACCAAATTTCTGGCCGAAAGCGGATTACAAAGATTTCCCCAAATCCCCATACCCTGTATACTAAATTTCGATTCTGTAGACTGAAAATTGACAGAGTTATTGTGTAGGGAAATGTACACAGACAGATAGACAGATATTTTCACTTATATAACAAACAAATGACAAAAGTCTATATTCCAAATTTAAAGATGTTGATCATCCTACAATTTATTCCTTTAATTTACATTTCTTGACAGTAACAATAAATTGTAAGATGGTCAATATCATTAAAATTGATACTATAGACTATTGTCATTTGTTTGTTCTATGCTCTGTAATTACATTAAGCTTCATAAATTAAAGATTAGTGTATAAAAAAGTAAAATATAATTGAAAAAATCATATTTCCACAGATATATATATATATATATATAGAGAGAGAGAGTCACCCCTTATCAAGGCCTGGAGGCCACTTGAGGATAAGGATTAATAGGTGTAAGGTGGTCTATGTGACAATAGCTCAGTGATCGTTTTTGGTGGGAATTGGGCAGAACTGGACAAAAGGAGACAGAATATCAACAATTTGCTCATATTAGACTTAAGATCAGCATGTTGTAGTTAGCTAGGAAGCAGGTCAGGGGAACAGTTTCACAGGCAAGCAATTCTGGGAAAGAAGCTTTATTCATGGAATTAGATTTGGGCACAGATCGAGGAGTAGAAGAACTTGTTGGCAACCGTTGTAGCTTGACGGGTGCTTTTTGTGAAAATTTGGTGATGGTGGTGGGGGTGGTGGATGGACGATTGAATGAAGCTCAAACAACCGTTTGCTGTGAAAATTAACGACTCGCGACATCTGTTCTGTGGAACGAGGTTACAACTAGGAGAAAAGGGCATTGCTCACAAGGTTTCCAAGACAAATTTGAACTTTGTAAAGGCAGGTTTGATTTACGTCATCTCGATTCCTCCTTACACGACTGTTGCTATTGATAAGCCTTTATGATCTATTTTTTAACCATTTCTCATTCCATGATGGAAACCATGTGACTTTCTCATACCATGATGGAAACCATGTGACTTTTGGTCTCTTTCTGGCTGACAAATGGCATGCAAATAGTCGCCATACCAAAGGCCCAAGTGGTTTGAATGTTGCCCACACTTCCTCCCTCTATCATGCATAAGTAACTTTTCTCTGTTAGTGAAACAATATTAATTTGAACGAAACTATCCTGTAGATTAAATAAAGGCTTCCATTAGAAATTCTGTATTGAGTTCAAGACACATCTGAGGAAGGTCATTTACAACATTGGCCGAAACATTTAAGAATGCGATTAAAGATTAAAACAGTATTTTGAATAATCCAAATTATCATCTAAACAAATATTTTTAATAATCCAAATTATCACCTAAAAAAATTTAGAATAATCCAAATTATCATTTCAAAAAATTTAGAATAATCCAAATTATCATCTAAAAAATTTTGAATAATCCAAATTATCATCTAAAAAAATTTTGAATAATCCAAATTATCATCTAAAAGAATTTTGAATAATCCAAATTATCATCTAAAAGAAATTTTGAATAATCCAAATTATCATCTAAAAAAATATTTTGAATAATCCAAATTATCATCTAAAACAATTTTAAATAATCCAAATTATCATCTAAAAATATTTTGAATAATCCAAATTATCATCTAAAAAAATTTTAAATAATCCAAATTATCATCTAAAAAAATTTTGAATAATCCAAATTATCATCTAAAACAATTTTAAATAATCCAAATTATCATCTCAAAAAATTTTGAATAATCCAAATTATCATCTAAAACAATTTTAAATAATCCAAATTATCATCTAAAAAAATTTTGAATAATCCAAATTATCATCTAAAAAAATTTTGAATAATCCAAATTATCATCTAAAAAAATTTTGAATAATCCAAATTATCATCTCAAAAAATTTTGAATAATCCAAATTATCATCTCAAAAAATTTTGAATAATCCAAATTATCATCTAAAACAATTTTAAATAATCCAAATTATCATCTAAAAAAATTTTGAATAATCCAAATTATCATCTAAAAGAAATTTTGAATAATCCAAATTATCATCTAAAAATATTTTGAATAATCCAAATTATCATCTAAAACAATTTTAAATAATCCAAATTATCATCTAAAACAATTTGGAATAATCCAAATTATCATCTAAAAAAATTTTGAATAATCCAAATTATCATCTCAAAAAATTTTGAATAATCGAAATTATCATCTAAAAGAATTTTGAATAATCCAAATTATCATCTAAAAAAATTTTGAATAATCCAAATTATCATCTAAAAATTTTGAATAATCCAAATTATCATCTAAAAATTTTGAATAATCCAAATTATCATCTAAAAAAATTTTGAATAATCCAAATTATCATCTAAAAAAATTTTGAATTATCCAAATTATCATCTAAAAAAATTTTGAATAATCGAAATTATCATCTAAAAATTTTGAATAATCCAAATTATCATCTAAAAATTTTGAATAATCCAAATTATCATCTAAAAATTTTGAATAATCCAAATTATCATCTAAAAAAATTTTGAATAATCCAAATTATCATCTAAAAAATTTTGAATAATCCAAATTATCATCTCAAAAAATTTTGAATAATCCAAATTATCATCTAAAAAATTTTAAATAATCCAAATTATCATCTAAAAAAATTTTGAATAATCCAAATTATCATCTAAAAAATTTTAAATAATCCAAATTATCATCTAAAAAAATTTTGAATAATCCAAATTATCATCTAAAAAAATTTTGAATAATCCAAATTATCATCTAAAAGAAATTTTGAATAATCCAAATTATCATCTAAAAGAAATTTTGAATAATCCAAATTATCATCTAAAAAAATATTTTGAATAATCCAAATTATCATCTAAAAGAAATTTTGAATAATCCAAATTATCATCTAAAACAATTTTGAATAATCCAAATTATCATCTAAAAGAAATTTTGAATAATCCAAATTATCATCTAAAAAAAATTTTGAATAATCCAAATTATCATCTAAAAATATTTTGAATAATCCAAATTATCATCTAAAAAATTTTTGAATAATCCAAATTATCATCTAAAAAATTTTTGAATAATCCAAATTATCATCTAAAAAATTTTGAATAATCCAAATTATCATCTAAAAAAATTTTGAATAATCCAAATTATCATCTAAAAGAAATTTTGAATAATCCAAATTATCATCTAAAAGAAATTTTGAATAATCCAAATTATCATCTAAAAAATTTTGAATAATCCAAATTATCATCTAAAAATTTTTTAAATAATCCAAATTATCATCTAAAAAAATTTTGAATAATCCAAATTTTCATCTAAAAAAATTTTGAATAATCCAAATTATCATCTAAAAGAAATTTTGAATAATCCAAATTATCATCTAAAACAATTTTAAATAATCCAAATTATCATCTAAAAAAATTTTGAATAATCCAAATTATCATCTAAAAAAATTTTGAATAATCACAATTATCATCTAAAAATTTTTTAAATAATCCAAATTATCATCTAAAAAAATTTTGAATAATCCAAATTATCATCTAAAAGAATTTTGAATAATCCAAATTATCATCTCAAAAAATTTTAAATAATCCAAATTATCATCTAAAAATTTTTTAAATAATCCAAATTATCATCTAAAAAAATTTTGAATAATCCAAATTATCATCTAAAAAAATTTTGAATAATCCAAATTATCATCTAAAAATTTTTTAAATAATCCAAATTATCATCTAAAAATTTTTTAAATAATCCAAATTATCATCTAAAAAAATTTTGATTAATCCAAATTATCATCTAAAAATTTTTTAAATAATCCAAATTATCATCGAAAAAATTTTTTAAATAATCCAAATTATCATCTAAAAAAATTTTAAATAATCCAAATTATCATCTAAAAAAATTTTAAATAATCCAAATTATCATCTAAAAAAATTTTGAATAATCCAAATTATCATCTTAAAAAATTTTGAATAATCAAAATTATCATCTAAAAAAATTTTGAATAATCCAAATTATCATCTAAAAAAAATTATAATAATCCAAATTATCATCTAAAACAATTTTAAATAATCCAAATTATCATCTAAAAAAATTTTGAATAATCCAAATTATCATCTAAAACAATTTTAAATAATCCAAATTATCATCTAAAAAAATTTTGAATAATCTAAATTATCATCTCAAAAAATTTTGAATAATCGAAATTATCATCTAAAAAAATTTTGAATAATCCAAATTATCATCTAAAAAAATTTTGAATAATCCAAATTATCATCTCAAAAAATTTTGAATAATCCAAATTATCATCTAAAACAATTTTAAATAATCCAAATTATCATCTAAAAAAATTTTGAATAATCCAAATTATCATCTAAAAAATTTTAAATAATCCAAATTATCATCTAAAAAAATTTTGAATAATCCAAATTATCATCTAAAAAATTTTAAATAATCCAAATTATCATCTAAAAAATTTTGAATAATCCAAATTATCATCTAAAACAAGTTTGAATAATCCAAATTATCATCTAAAAAAATTTGAATAATCCAAATTATCATCTAAAAAAATTTTGAATAATCCAAATTATCATCTAAAAGAAATTTTGAATAATCCAAATTATCATCTAAAAGAAATTTTGAATAATCCAAATTATCATCTAAAAAAATATTTTGAATAATCCAAATTATCATCTAAAAGAAATTTTGAATAATCCAAATTATCATCTAAAACAGTTTTGAATAATCCAAATTATCATCTAAAAGAAATTTTGAATAATCCAAATTATCATCTAAAAAAAATTTTTAATAATCCAAATTATCATCTAAAAATATTTTGAATAATCCAAATTATCATCTAAAAAATTTTTGAATAATCCAAATTATCATCTAAAAAAATTTTGAATAATCCAAATTATCATCTAAAAAATTTTGAATAATCCAAATTATCATCTAAAAAAATTTTGAATAATCCAAATTATCATCTAAAAGAAATTTTGAATAATCCAAATTATCATCTAAAAGAAATTTTGAATAATCCAAATTATCATCTAAAAAATTTTGAATAATCCAAATTATCATCTAAAAATTTTTTTAAATAATCCAAATTATCATCTAAAAAAATTTTGAATAATCCAAATTTTCATCTAAAAAAATTTTGAATAATCCAAATTATCATCTAAAAGAAATTTTGAATAATCCAAATTATCATCTAAAACAATTTTAAATAATCAAAATTATCATCTAAAAAAATTTTGAATAATCCAAATTATCATCTAAAAAAATTTTGAATAATCCAAATTATCATCTAAAAATTTTTTAAATAATCCAAATTATCATCTAAAAAATTTTTGAATAATCCAAATTATCATCTAAAAAAATTTTGAATAATCCAAATTATCATCTCAAAAAATTTTAAATAATCCAAATTATCATCTAAAAATTTTTTAAATAATCCAAATTATCATCTAAAAAAATTTTGAATAATCCAAATTATCATCTAAAAAAATTTTGAATAATCCAAATTATCATCTAAAAAAATTTTAAATAATCCAAATTATCATCTAAAAATTTTTTAAATAATCCAAATTATCATCTAAAAAAATTTTGATTAATCCAAATTATCATCTAAAAAAATTTTAAATAATCCAAATTATCATCTAAAAAAATTTTAAATAATCCAAATTATCATCTAAAAAAATTTTGAATAATCCAAATTATCATCTAAAAAAATTTTGAATAATCCAAATTATCATCTAAAAAAATTTTGAATAATCCAAATTATCATCTAAAAAAATTTTTAATAATCCAAATTATCATCTAAAACAATTTTAAATAATCTAAATTATCATCTAAAAATATTTTGAATAATCCAAATTATCATCTAAAAAAATTTTGAATAATCCAAATTATCATCTAAAAAAATTTTAAATAATCCAAATTATCATCTAAAAAATTTTTGAATAATCCAAATTATCATCTCAAAAAATTTTGAATAATCCAAATTATCATCTAAAACAATTTTAAATAATCCAAATTATCATCTAAAAGAAATTTTGAATAATCCAAATTATCATCTAAAAGAAATTTTGAATAATCCAAATTATCATCTAAAAGAAATTTTGAAATATTATATACGTTGATGTTTCTTAATTACTTTCATCTGGTGCACTGAGAGTACTACTTAGTTTTGCAAGTAACGTCAACATATGCAAATACATCTGCAACAATAATGAGTGAAGGTTTTGTTTTTATTGTTTTTCTTTAAAAAAAATTATTTGTATCTTTTTTTTTAACATTTTTTACATTTTCATTTTCCATTATATTTCATCTTTTTACATCTTTTTGGTATTAGTTTTGCATATGTTACATCTTTTTAGAATCCTTTTTGCTTCTTTTCACATCTTTTTCATCGTTTACATCTTTTTCTTTATATAACTTTTAGCAAAAGTTTTAAATATTCTAAAGATGTATTTTTCTGCATGTATTTCCTTATGATCATTGCCACTGATAGATGGCCATCTGCTTTACCTTCTTTTACCACTATCGATCAAGGCTAAAAAAAAGAAAAGAAAAAGGAGGGTGTAATGCCTGGAATGATTGTCTCATAACGAAATATGCCACCCAACCTCCTCAACCTGAATTAAGCATCGAAAAATATCGCATTGTATAGCAAACTGAATTCAGCATTTAAAAGCTAGTGCAATAGTATATTAAGTGATGCAATGGTATAGTGTCGGCTTCAGACAGACATGATACTAAATCTCCATTAGTAATAGACTAGTAGGGCTGCTTGGCAATGCCCAGAGCAAAAGTGTAATATAACTTCAATCTCTCTTTTTCCCCTTCCTCTGTTTTCCCCCTCTTTACTTCCTCTTTCTTTTTTGTCAAGACTATTCCTCTCTCTGAACACACACACGTTAACTCGAATCGGTTTAATGGAAATAACTCTGTGAAAAAAATACAGTCACTTGTGTTTACATGATAACATTAAAAGATATCTTGATACCATCGCCTTCGGCCCAAGATCACAGTGTAGTATCTGTTCTGATGCTACACTTCACCTTTTCTGTCCTCGATCAGCAGAGGAGAAATCCTTAATAACTGAGATAATTTTTATTTTTGCCCCTTTTTGGGGAGCTGCATTTTCCCCCACATTAAAAACCAACCTTGTGTCTAACACTACCCTCGTAGGGAGGCAAGTAAATAGAAACATTAAATGGTATACATTGGCATTTGACCCCCAAATAATGATTTTGTTTTTACTTTGAGATATTATACGACCAGGGTTATGCTGAATAAAAAATATACCAACTTTGTAGGTTTTTGTTGTGTATTTTTCAAGTTTTAGTTGGACATACAGACATACCATTTGCCCTTTATATAATAGAAGATTTGTTTATGTATTTATTTGGAATTTGTGAGACTTGATTTTTTACTCAATCTAGCAACAACAAGGCAACAATCATATTTGATTTGTTTACAAGATAGACTTGTTTTGTTTTTTGGAGTTTTATTGTCACCATTGGCCTTGACATTTCGCACGATTATTCATGCGTTTGTTTGCTTGCCATAAACTCTATTTCTTTTCTATCGCCTCCACACACGACCATACGACTCTCCTCCTGCCCTCTCTCCATGCTGGATTCCTCTTTCTTCCTCCTCCTCCTCACCTCTCTCTCTCTCTCTCTCTCTCTCTCTCTCCATAAACAAAATTCTAGTCTGCAGTTCTTGCAGATCCAACCAACACCTCTTGCATATGCTATATTTATGTTTAGTCTCTCTTTTGTCCTTCCGTCCTGGCGTTTCCCCCTCCCTGTCACACTACCCCCTCCTCCTTCTTCTCAACTATGGATTTGCTTTCTCCAAAAAAAGTGTCCATTTTTATCTGTTATTTTTTCTTCCATTGTATTCTTTCATTTTCTTTCTCTCTCTTGCCTTTTCCGTCTATTTTTTTCATTTTGCCCTCTCTTTTGCCTTACCCTCTTCTTTTTATTTTCAATTCGTTTAAGACAATACCCTCCCCCCCCACCAAAAAAAAAACGGAGAGAGAGAGAGAGAGAGAGAGGGGGAGAGAGAGAGATCCATTTTCTTTGCTTTCTCTTTGTTGCCCTCTGACTTGTCTTTATTCTTTTATTTTGTTTCTCTTTTGCTTTGCCCCTTTTTTCCTCATCCTCTCCTCTGTTTTTTTTTGTTTGTTTTTTGTGTGGTGGGGGATCAATTGATCTCTCTCTCTCTCTCTCTCACTCTCTCTCACTCTCTCTCTCTCTCTCTCTCTCTCACTCTCTCTCTCTCTCTCTCTCAGTTTTTCTGTGATCTTTATTTCCTTGTCTCTTATTTTGCGATTCTTTTTCGCTTATCTTTTTTTTTGTTTGGGAATTTTCTAAATAACGACAATTAATATAATCTATATATTAATACGATTGCGTGTGTTACTTTGTGTGCCACGCTTACATCTTTTTTTCTTCCGAGTGGCTGTCGTTTAATAATTGTTGAGTCCTTCCATTTCTTGTAATAAATAATTCTGCCAATAATCCTTCATAAGTTTTGGTTTCGGTTTCGATTATAAATGATGGCACTCAACTCATCTATTTCTTTATTTTTCAAATCACTACTTTATATCGTTTTTTTTTTTTTTTAACAGTCATGCTTACATTATTAAATATGGAAAAATAAATAACTCACCTTTTTTTATTGTTCTACATGCTATTCTATTAAGATATAGACTTGCTTAGATAAATATTTTTACAGTTTTAACAAAATGGTTAGAATAATATGATGGTGTCTTTATTAATGCTGAACGCCCACAGAATGCGCTGCAGCAATTATTACATATGAAAGATGCCGCTGTGGAATTTCCACAGGTCCCGCTAGTTTATATTATTCATTCAGACTACTGTTCTCATCTTGAGTTTTATTTTCCCAACGTTTCGGTCGATGTAACCTTTGACCTTCTTCAGGTGTATCTTGTCGAACTGGAGAATCTGCATACAATTTTAAACGGAACTTTTTGTTTAATCCACAAGGATAGCATGCTCTTGACCTGTCAGCCATGACTACGTAGTAGTGTTGGGACGATTAATCGAAATCAGGAATCGGAAGAATCGGAACGTTTTGGAGTATTGGAATTGGAGAAAATTTGTGCATATTTTCCAATGCCAAAAACGACTCCGTTAATTCTTGTTTTTATTTGATTTTGTTTAAGACAAAATCTTCCACTGCTGATAGTGATAATAAAATAATAAATATTCATTGATTTTGAACTACCAATAAAGCAAAAATCTATAGATCCCTCCTCCCCACAAGTGTGTTTTTATGTTTGCGAAAATATATGCGCATTAAATCTGTGTTTTTACGGTAATCTGGACAAAATAACAGCTTCATAGTTAAATATTTAGAGATTTATAAAGAATCGGAATCGGTAATTGTATCGGAATCGGGAAAAATATTGGAATCATCCCATCACTACTAAGTAGACGTCCTAAGTGATTAGCAGTTGTATTTTGAGTGTCGCCTGCACTGAGGATTGAACCTTCAAAAAAGTGTAACTCACTACCAAGTACCTTATCCATTACAGGTCATGGGTGTGAAAATAACACTCAAGATGAGAACAGTTGTTCGACTAATCCTAATAACATGTCTTTCTTTCTCTTTTACATTTTCTCCCTTCTCTCTCTCTCCCTCTTTTCTCTTTGACTATCCCTCTTTCCCTCTTTTCTCTTTCACTATCCCTCTTTCCCTCTTTTCTCTTTGACTATCCCTCTTTCCCTCTTTTCTCTTTGACTATCCCTCTTTCCCTCTTTTCTCTTACTTGTTATCTCCCTTTTCTCTATATAACGTGGCGATTACGTCGCAAATGATCAAACAAATAAAACAGGAATAGAAATAAATAAATAAAAATCCAGGTCGGCATTTTTTTTTTTCAACAAAAGTTTTTTTTTTTTTTTTTATTACCGTTATGATTCTTTCGACACCGATCAAAAAGTCTCTCGCTGCCACATATCTATTTTATCTGCTCCACGTTTCTACTTCTTCCGGCCACAGGCCAGTATTAACTTCGCATTTACATGTCTATTTTCTTCAAAGTCGACTTTCTTTTGTTTTCTTGAGCAAGTGTTGCATTTCTTCTTCCCTTTTTTTTTCTCCTTCTTCTCGCGCATACTTCCTAACTTGCATATGCAATCTTTTGCTATTGCTGTTGCTGTTAATCTATTCATACGCTGGCCATTCTTTGCTGCTGCTGCTGCTATTTTCTACATGCTCTGTTACATCCATCCTTATCTTGCTTTTCTCCTCTCTTTCTCTTTCACTCTTCTTTTTTTCATCATCTACATTAGATTTCTTTTAATCTGTCTGTCTATCTATTTCAACATTTCTTGGAAACTACTGGACCGATCTAGTTGAAATTTTGTACAGACCTTTGTAACAATAAGGTGCTGAGAACTAAGTAATATGGTATTCGTTTGATGCACAGTTAGGGATTAATAAGGATTAGTTACCACAATACCGCATTTATTTTAGAGTTTTCTCAGAACTACTGGATTCATCTGGTTGAAATTTTGTATGGATCTTTGTCATAATAAGGTCCATGCACAATTAAAAAAAAAAAAATGAGCACAAATTTAACCATATTCCACCATCAAGTTAGCATAAAGCATTCATTCTAACTCAATGATCTATAACTTTTGCTCGTTTTTTTAATAAGCTAAAGATGGAAACCAAACCCTAAAGGTAGTGAGTCAAGTATGATAACACTTAGGCCAGCTTGACACGACCTTTAAAGAGCGTTTTCCAACTTACTTATTCTTAACATAAGGCATCTTTCATGTGAACCATTCACGCATACGCATTCGTGAAACAGCTGACAAACAGGTAAAAATCCGATACCCCCCACATACCAATTTTTCAATTCTCGCCCCTTAGCAGCTCCTTTTCTGGATGAAAACCGATTAAGAAGTTTTTCACATGTCTGAATATACCAGATTTCAAGTCTTTAGATCAAAAAGTGGGGGTACCCAGTGTTGCCCGGGTGTTTGGAGGTGTTTGTACGGGGGGGGGGGGGTAAAAAAATAAGCAAAGTAATAACCCTGTTTAAACTTTTTTAAAAATTCGGAAAAACAAAAAAAAACAAAACAAAAAAAAAACAGCGAACGGACATAAAACTTCTTTAAGAAAAATCGGAAAAACAAAAACAAAAAAAAAAAAAACAGCGAAAAGCGAAAAAAAAATGGTATAAATAACCTTGTTTCAATATTAAAAGTTTAAAAATCAAAAAATATATATCTGATAACTAGGATTGAACCTTCAGTCTTAAGATAATGACGCTGTCACTTAATTCGTTGCGCTATGAACGTGTTGGCGAATGTAGGTCGGTTTTTATAATATTTAAACGAATTCAAGGTACAACG
This sequence comes from Euprymna scolopes, assembly GCF_053919585.1. Taxonomy (NCBI): domain Eukaryota; kingdom Metazoa; phylum Mollusca; class Cephalopoda; order Sepiida; family Sepiolidae; genus Euprymna; species Euprymna scolopes. The sequence continues at coordinate 29,116,256 of NC_136496.1, read as the reverse complement.
TCTTTTCCACGTGTTGCCGCATGCATAGAAGCCATCTTGTCATAAAGATACGACTTTTTCTTCACCCCCTCCTTGTAGAAAAGGGTCTGGTTGAGGGCGAAGGAATGAATGTTTTGGGCCAATTTTTCGATATTTGTCGGCCGAAGTTTCGAGCTTGAAAATTATACCTATCTGGCGAAAATCCGTGTGCTCTGTCAAAAGTTTTTACGAGACATACAAACACACACACACACACACATTTTGGCTTTATATATATATAGACATGCGGGGGGGTACCCGGCGTTGCCTGGGTGTTTGTAGGTGTGTGTGTTTTTGAGTAAATGAAAACAAAAATCGTTGGTTGTTTTAAAAAAAAAACGAAGCCTTGACGAGCAGTTGGAAAATAATAAAGTGTGGAAAAAAAAAAGTGCGACTTGGCAGGTCCCCATTTTTGACGAGTTAATGCGTCAACTTTATTTACTGCGAGTCTGTTCGGTTCTTTTTTTATACCAAAAAGCTTAATGCACATGCGTCGATCGAAAATTGTTGAATGTTTTGGAAGTCGGGAAAATTAAATAGACAGGCGACCCCGGTTGTTAACTCGTAGCTATTATCATTTAGGCGTGATATAAAAAGTTTTAAGAAGTTGTGAGGTAACTGATTGGTTCTCGGAAAAAAGCCTTTCTTGGACATACACGAAAACGCATGCACACACACACACACACACACACACACATTTTCGCTTTTATATTTATAGATATAGATTATTTGTTTAAATAAATGATTGTTACATGGTTTCATTGGTGTAGATGTACCTTTTAACCTTTTCTAATTTAACGTACTATAACTTTATTTTTTTCCTTACTTTTTTATTCAAATTATTTCTTCTCTTCTTCCCTTATTTCTTTCCTTTCTTTTATTTTCTTCTTCCACCTCACTATTTCATTCCATGTTTACTTTATTTGTGCTTTGTTTCAGTTTCTTTTCTTCTCCTTTCTCACTCTTATCATGCCTCGGCTATGTGTATCAGAAGCCGCCATTAAAAATGCGCGATAAGAACTTGAATACCCTAATTTTTTTTTCAATTAAAGGAGCAAAGACCAAATTTTCAAAAAAAATGACACGCTTATTAGCAAATTATGCAACATTTGTTTTTTTAAATCGTTTTTTTAAAACTATTTAAAGAAAATCAACGAAATTTTACTCACTTCGATTATAAAATATATATATAAATTACAAAAAATCACTTATCTATAAAAAATACTATTCGATGGGTACTTCCATTGTTCATTGTTAAGAATTTATCCATATTTATACTTATATTCCATGTCCTTTTTAAATAAAATACTTTTTAAAACAAGGATTAAAAAAAAAAAAAAAAAAAAAAACGCGAACTCATATGTTTTACACTGTTCAAATAAAGGGAGATAAATGTCTGATTTTCTTCGGGTTTATCTTGTGGTGACTTCGAAGCGCCACAATTAATGTCTCTTTCTATTGTGTGCTGTAAACCAAAATTAGTATTTTGGGGCCTCCTTATTTGAGAAATGAACACATTTACTGATCAGTTTTTGCCGTTAAAAAACCCCGCTCTACCGATTTTTTTATTCTCTTAATGAAATACATGAGTTTTTGATTAATATATTTTATTTCTTCTTTATCGAGTGAATTTTTTAAAAAGATCTAAAAAAAAAAGAAAACATTGAATGAAATAGAAAATATTTTCGTCAGCGTCCGATATTTACTTGACAATCTAAGCATAACATGAGTTTTCACTTTAAAAAAATCAACGTGGTTTTTAAACAAAAAGGTTTAACACTTTGCACTTTACAGGTAAATTTCCAAAAAACACTTCTTTTTTGTTTTGTTTTAAATTAGAATATTTTATTTATTGATCTTTTATCTTCAATTTGTAATATATAAAACTTTGATGAGTAAATCAATTATTTAAATTTTAATAGACATTTCAAAATGGGGGTGGGGTGAATTTAAAAAAAAAGTTTGTCTAAAATATATCTAGTTTATTGGAAAGAGCATAAAATTTCACATTGAACCTGAAAATATCGTAAAAATTGAACCAATAGAGAAATTTTGATAGATTTTTAACGTTTAAAAATTGAAAAAAATTTAACTCGCAAAATTCAATTGATTTCATACGTAAAAAAATAGCTGCATGAACGCGCGCCAGCACTTTGCAAACACTGTTTTTTTATAAAATAAAAAATAATATTTCTATTATATTTTAAGCAACTTTAATAGTTTATTTTGGCAGTATATTACATAAAGAAAATAAACAACCCACTTTAAAAAGAAAAATTACGAGTTTTTTTATATTGTATTCCCAATTTTGTGTTAGGGGTATCAAAAATCCCCCCAAAATTCTGATACACCTTTGCCTGGGCTTTCTTTCCTTTTCTTTTTATTTCCATTTCGTCTAAGTTCAAAACTTCAGTACTCAAAGTTGAGACGACGGAAATGGATACGCTGGAAATGGATTCGGTTTACCTAAATATGGAACTAAGCCTGAAACGGAATACCAAACCATATAGAATCACTTCTTGTTTTATCATGAAACAATAAACAATAAAAGATAATAAACTTTATTTTTTACTTCCTATAAATATTTTTTTTACATTTCTATAAATACTTTTTTAAAAATATATTCCATTTATTCATTTTAAGAAACTTTTTTATACAAAAGTTTAAAAGTTTTTTTTATTACCCAAAAGTGTTAATAAAAAGCTTTCATGGATTATTTATAACAAAATTCTGTGATAAAACTTGTGAAAGACAAATATATTATTTTTAAAAAGATACCATTGATAGAAATGTAAATAATAAAAATTGTCATTAGTTTGTTTTTTTGATTAACAGCAAAAAAAAACTATTTATAGAAATGTAAAAAATGAAAGTTTATAATTTTTTCATTGTTTCATGATAGCACAAGAAGTGTTAAAACTAAAATAATTTTTTAAAATAAATTATTTCCATATGGTTTCGTAATTCGTTTCATGTTTAATGGACTTCCGTTCCGTTAGATATTTAGGTAAAGCTAGTCCACTTCTGGCGTTTTAACTTTTAGTCTGGAATATTTGGACTTAACCTTCATTTCCTCTTAAATTTTTTAATTCGGCATTTAAAATTTTTTTTTTTTCATTTTCTTTTATTCTTTTCTATTAGCCCATGTTTTTCTTTTTATTTTCTTTCTCTTTTTCGTTAACCAAATGATTTTCTTCCATTTTCGTTTCTGTTTATCTTTTCTTTTCTAAATCTATCTATCTATCATATATATATATATATATATATATATATATATATATATATATATATATATATATATATATATATATATATATGATATAATATGAAAACGGAAGCCCCTCTAAAGGATGAAATGTACCTATTTACTATGCCTCCCCACGGGACAGAGTTTGACACCAGGGTCGTTTTTTAACGTGGAGAAAAGGTATAAAAATAAAAAATTGTCTCAGTCGTGAAGGACTGATCCTCCACCGAAAGAGAACAAGAAATGGAAGTGCAGCATCTGAAGAACAGGAAGAAATGATGGTAAATCTTTATCGCATAGTTTTCCTTAAAATGGAAATGGATTCCATATTGTTCATTAAAAAAAGTGTTTTTTCTCAACGTCTGAAGAGAGGCCGTTCTTGTAAATATTTTCAAACGATATAAGGTTTGAAATTTTTACGACTGAATTTCACCGACTACTCCACCTATTAAACCATGCAAGGGTTTTGTTTGAAATTCTGTGCAGATTCCCGAGTTTGACAGAAAGATTCCTGAGTTCAACAAAATACACTTGAAGAAGATTGGACGTTACATCAACTGAAACGTTTGTGAAAATGACACTCAAAATTAGAACAGTAGTCCAAAGAATCCAAATAATATGAATGTCATTTTTAGACCTCATTACTTTCTGTTCTTTCTTTCTTTTTTTTTTTCTTCACTTTTTTTCTCATTCGATTAGTCTTTCTTTTTTCACGTTCTCATTTCTTTCTTTTCTTCTCGCCTAACTCTTTTATTCCATGACTTTCTTTCCTTTCTGTTTTAATTTTCTTTCTTCTCTCCCCTAAATATTACATTCTTAGTTATTATTTATTTCCATTCTTTCTTTTCTTCTTTTCTTTCCTTTCATTTTTTCATTTTCCTTCTTTCCCTTTTACGTTCTTATTTCTTTTTTTTTTTAATTTTATTCTTTCTTTTTCTTCTAAATTCTACTCGTGCTACCAGATCAAGCTGTGCGGAAATATCGTCTTCCTGGCCTAAGATGCATCAAACGAAAATCCAATCTTGTTTTGTAAAGCCAAAAACAAAACAAAAATCCTCTACAAAACAACCAAATCAAACACCATGCACAAATATTTGACCACATTAAAAAAAAAAAATCTACAAATTTGACAATACGTAACCTGATATGCCATAAAACGAAACAACCACACCTAGGGGTATCAAGCATAAATGCAGATCCCACGTTAATGTTGTACCTCTTTGACAAAATTACCTTGACTAATTACAGGTTCAGCATTAAATAACCTGAAAAGGATTGATATGCCGCAAAGCAAAGTAACCAAACAAAACCAAACACTAAGAATAAATGTTTGAAAATACAAAGAATTTGAAGCATAAAAACATTTAATCGAATGACGGAATTCGGCATTAAATAACCTGAAAAGGATTGATATGCCGTAAAACAAAACAACCAAACTTCTTAATCCTGTACCTTTCTTTCTTTATACTTTTCTTTTTCTTTCTTTTCTTTTTCTTTCTTTTCTTTGTACTTTTCTTTCTTTTCTTTATACTTTTCTTTTTCTTTCTTTTCTTTATACTTTTCTTTTTCTTTCTTTTCACTTTTCTTTTTCTTTCTTTTCTTTATACTTTTCTTTTTCTTTCTTTTCTTTATACTTTTCTTTCTTTCTTTATACTTTTCTTTTTCTTTCTTTTCTTTATACTTTTCTGTTTCTTTCTTTTCTTTATACTTTTCTTTTTCTTTCTTTTCACTTTTCTTTTTCTTTCTTTTCTTTATACTTTTCTTTTTCTTTCTTTTCTTTGTACTTTTCTTTTTCTTTCTTTTCTTTATACTATTCTTTTTCTTTCTTTTCTTTATACTTTTCTTTTTCTTTCTTTTCTTTATTCTTTTCTTTCTTTCTTTATACTTTTCTTTTTCTTTCTTTTCTTTATACTTTTCTTTTTCTTTCTTTTCTTTATACTTTTCTTTTTCTTTCTTTTCTTTATACTTTTCTTTTTCTTTCTTTTCTTTATACTTTTCTTTTCTTTCTTTTCTTTATACTTTTCTTTTTCTTTCTTTTCTTTATACTTTTCTTTTTCTTTCTTTTCTTTGTACTTTTCTTTTTCTTTCTTTTCTTTATACTTTTCTTTTTCTTTCTTTTCTTTATACTTTTCTTTTTCTTTCTTTTCTTTGTACTTTTCTTTCTTTTCTTTATACTTTATTTTTCTTTCTTTTCTTTATACTTTTCTTTTTCTTTCTTTCTTTATACTTTTCTTTTTCTTTCTTTTCTTTATACTTTTCTTTTCTTTCTTTTCTTTGTACTTTTCTTTTTCTTTCTTTTCTTTATACTTTTCTTTTTCTTTCTTTTCTTTATACTTTTCTTTTTTTTCTTTTCTTTATACTTTTCTTTTCTTTCTTTTCTTTATACTTTTCTTTTTCTTTCTTTCTTTATACTTTTCTTTTTCTTTCTTTTCTTTATACTTTTCTTTCTTTCTTTTCTTTATACTTTTCTTTTTTTTCTTTTCTTTATACTTTTCTTTTCTTTCTTTTCTTTATACTTTTCTTTTTCTTTCTTTTCTTTATACTTTTCTTTTTCTTTCTTTTCTTTATACTTTTCTTTTCTTTCTTTTCTTTATACTTTTCTTTTTCTTTCTTTCTTTATACTTTTTTTTCTTTCTTTTCTTTATACTTTTCTTTTTCTTTCTTTCTTTATACTTTTCTTTTCTTTCTTTTCTTTGTATTTTTCTTTTTCTTTCTTTCTTTATACTTTTTTTTTCTTTCTTTTCTTTATACTTTTCTTTCTTTCTTTTCTTTATACTTTTCTTTTTTTTCTTTTCTTTATACTTTTCTTTTCTTTCTTTTCTTTATACTTTTCTTTTTCTTTCTTTTCTTTATACTTTTCTTTTCTTTCTTTTCTTTATACTTTTCTTTTTCTTTCTTTTCTTTATACTTTTCTTTTTTTTCTTTTCTTTATACTTTTCTTTTCTTTCTTTTCTTTATACTTTTCTTTTTCTTTCTTTCTTTATACTTTTTTTTCTTTCTTTTCTTTATACTTTTCTTTTTCTTTCTTTCTTTATACTTTTCTTTTCTTTCTTTTCTTTGTACTTTTCTTTTTCTTTCTTTCTTTATACTTTTTTTTCTTTCTTTTCTTTATACTTTTCTTTTCTTTCTTTTCTTTATACTTTTCTTTTCTTTCTTTTCTTTGTACTTTTCTTTTCTTTCTTTTCTTTATACTTTTCTTTCTTTTCTTTATACTTTTCTTTTCTTTCTTTTCTTTGTACTTTTCTTTTTCTTTCTTTTCTTTATACTTTTCTTTTTCTTTCTTTTCTTTATACTATTCTTTTTCTTTCTTTTCTTTATACTTTTCTTTTTCTTTCTTTTCTTTATACTTTTCTTTTTCTTTCTTTTCTTTATACTATTCTTTTTCTTTCTTTTCTTTATACTTTTCTTTTCTTTCTTTTCTTTATACTTTTCTTTTTCTTTCTTTTCTTTATACTTTTCTTTTCTTTCTTTTCTTTGTACTTTTCTTTTTCTTTCTTTTCTTTATACTTTTCTTTTTCTTTCTTTTCTTTATACTATTCTTTTTCTTTCTTTTCTTTATGCTTTTCTTTTTCTTTCTTTTCTTTATACTTTTCTTTTTCTTTCTTTTCTTTATACTTTTCTTTTTCTTTCTTTTCTTTATACTTTTCTTTTTCTTTCTTTTCTTTATACTTTTGTTTTTCTTTCTTTTCTTTATACTTTTCTTTTTCTTTCTTTTCTTTATACTTTTCTTTTTCTTTCTTTTCTTTATACTTTTCTTTTTCTTTCTTTTCTTTGTACTTTTCTTTTTTTTCTTTATACTTTTCTTTTTCTTTCTTTGCTTTATACTTTTCTTTTTCTTTCTTTTCTTTATACTTTTCTTTTTCTTTCTTTTCTTTATACTTTTCTTTTTCTTTCTTTTCTTTATACTTTTCTTTTTCTTTCTTTTCTTTATACTTTTCTTTTTCTTTCTTTTCTTTATACTTTTCTTTTTCTTTCTTTTCTTTGTACTTTTCTTTCTTTTCTTTATACTTTTCTTTTTCTTTCTTTTCTTTATACTTTTCTTTTTCTTTCTTTTCTTTGTACTTTTCTTTTTTTTCTTTTCTTTATACTTTTCTTTTCTTTCTTTTCTTTGTACTGTTCTTTTCTTTCTTTTCTTTATACTTTTCTTTCTTTTCTTTATACTTTTCTTTTCTTTATTTTCTTTATACTTTTCATTTTCTTTCTTTTCTTTATACTTTTCTTTTTCTTTCTTTTCACTTTTCTTTTTCTTTCTTTTCTTTATACTTTTCTTTTTCTTTCTTTTCTTTGTACTTTTCTTTTTCTTTCTTTTCTTTATACTTTTCTTGTTCTTTCTTTTCTTTATACTTTTCTTTTTCTTTCTTTTCTTTGTACTTTTCTTTTCTTTCTTTTCTTTATACTTTTCTTTCTTTTCTTTATACTTTTCTTTTCTTTCTTTTCTTTGTACTTTTCTTTTCTTTCTTTTCTTTATACTTTTCTTTCTTTTCTTTATACTTTTCTTTTCTTTATTTTCTTTATACTTTTCATTTTCTTTCTTTTCTTTATACTTTTCTTTTTCTTTCTTTTCTTTATACTTTTCTTTTTCTTTCTTTTAACTTTTCTTTTTCTTTCTTTTCTTTATACTTTTCTTTTTCTTTCTTTTCTTTGTACTTTTCTTTTTCTTTCTTTTCTTTATACTTTTCTTGTTCTTTCTTTTCTTTATACTTTTCTTTTTCTTTCTTTTCTTTGTACTTTTCTTTTTCTTTCTTTTCTTTGTACTTTTCTTTTCTTTCTTTTCTTTATACTTTTCTTTTTTTTCTTTTCTTTATACTTTTCTTTTTCTTTCTTTTCTTTATACTTTTCTTTTTTTTCTTTTCTTTATACTTTTCTTTTCTTTCTTTTCTTTATACTTTTCTTTTTCTTTCTTTTCTTTGTACTTTTCTTTTTCTTTCTTTTCTTTGTACTTTTCTTTTCTTTCTTTTCTTTATACTTTTCTTTTTCTTTCTTTACTTTATACTTTTCTTTCTTTCTTTATACTTTTCTTTTCTTTCTTTTCTTTATACTTTTCTTTTTCTTTCTTTTCTTTATACTTTTCTTTTTCTTTCTTTTCTTTGTAATTTTCTTTTCTTTATACTTTTCTTTTCTTTCTTTTCTTTATACTTTTCTTTTCTTTCTTTTGTTTATACTTTTTCTTTCTTTTCTTTATACTTTTCTTTCTTTCTTTATACTTTTCTTTCTTTCTTTATACTTTTCTTTTTCTTTCTTTTCTTTATACTTTTCTTTTTCTTTCTTTTCTCTTTACTTTTCTTTCTTTCTTTATACTTTTCTATTCTTTCTTTTCTTTATACTTTTCTTTTTCTTTCTTTTCTTTATACTTTTCTGTTTCTTTCTTTTCTTTATACTTTTCTGTTTCTTTCTTTTCTTTATACTTTTCTTTTTCTTTCTTTTCTTTATGCTTTTCTTTTTCTTTCTTTTCTTTATACTTTTCTTTTTCTTTCTTTTCTTTGTACTTTTCTTTTTCTTTCTTTTCTTTGTACTTTTCTTTTTCTTTCTTTTCTTTGTACTTTTCTTTTTCTTTCTTTTCTTTGTACTTTTCTTTTCTTTCTTTTCTTTATACTTTTCTTTCTTTTCTTTATACTTTTCTTTTCTTTCTTTTCTTTGTACTTTTCTTTTTCTTTCTTTTCTTTATACTTTTCTTTTCTTTCTTTTCTTTATACTTTTCTTTTTCTTTCTTTTCTTTGTACTTTTCTTTTTCTTTCTTTTCTTTATACTTTTCTTTTTCTTTCTTTTCTTTATACTTTTCTTTTTCTTTCTTTTCTTTGTACTTTTCTTTTTCTTTCTTTTCTTTATACTTTTCTTTTTCTTTCTTTTCTTTGTACTTTTCTTTTTCTTTCTTTTCTTTATACTTTTCTTTTTCTTTCTTTTCTTTATACTTTTCTTTTTCTTTCTTTTCTTTGTACTTTTCTTTTTCTTTCTTTTCTTTGTACTTTTCTTTTTCTTTCTTTTCTTTGTACTTTTCTTTTTCTTTCTTTTCTTTGTACTTTTCTTTTCTTTCTTTTCTTTATACTTTTCTTTCTTTTCTTTATACTTTTCTTTTCTTTCTTTTCTTTGTACTTTTCTTTTTCTTTCTTTTCTTTATACTTTTCTTTTCTTTCTTTTCTTTATACTTTTCTTTTCTTTCTTTTCTTTATACTTTTCTTTTTCTTTCTTTTCTTTGTACTTTTCTTTTTCTTTCTTTTCTTTATACTTTTCTTTTTCTTTCTTTTCTTTATACTTTTCTTTTCTTTCTTTTCTTTATACTTTTCTTTTCTTTCTTTTCTTTATACTTTTCTTTTTCTTTCTTTTCTTTATACTTTTCTTTTCTTTCTTTTCTTTATACTTTTCTTTTTCTTTCTTTTCTTTATACTTTTCTTTTCTTTCTTTTCTTTGTACTTTTCTTTTTCTTTCTTTTCTTTATACTTTTCTTTTTCTTTCTTTTCTTTATACTATTCTTTTTCTTTCTTTTCTTTATACTTTTCTTTTTCTTTCTTTTCTTTATACTTTTCTTTTTCTTTCTTTTCTTTATACTTTTCTTTTTCTTTCTTTTCTTTATACTTTTCTTTTTCTTTCTTTTCTTTGTACTTTTCTTTCTTTTCTTTATACTTTTCTTTTCCTTTCTTTTCTTTATACTTTTCTTTTTCTTTCTTTTCTTTATACTTTTCTTTTTCTTTCTTTTCTTTATACTTTTCTTTTTCTTTCTTTTCTTTATACTTTTCTTTTTCTTTCTTTTCTTTATACTTTTCCTTTTCTTTCTTTTCTTTATACTTTTCTTTTTCTTTCTTTTCTTTGTACTTTTCTTTCTTTTCTTTATACTTTTCTTTTTCTTTCTTTTCTTTATACTTTTCTTTTTCTTTCTTTTCTTTGTACTTTTCTTTCTTTTCTTTATACTTTTCTTTTTCTTTCTTTTCTTTATACTTTTCTTTTTCTTTCTTTTCTTTGTACTTTTCTTTTCTTTCTTTTCTTTATACTTTTCTTTTCTTTCTTTTCTTTGTACTTTTCTTTTCTTTCTTTTCTTTATACTTTTCTTTCTTTTCTTTATACTTTTCTTTTTCTTTCTTTTCTTTGTACTTTTCTTTTTCTTTCTTTTCTTTATACTTTTCTTGTTCTTTCTTTTCTTTATACTTTTCTTTTTCTTTCTTTTCTTTGTACTTTTCTTTTTCTTTCTTTTCTTTGTACTTTTCTTTTCTTTCTTTTCTTTATACTTTTCTTTTTTTTCTTTTCTTTATACTTTTCTTTTTCTTTCTTTTCTTTATACTTTTCTTTTTTTTCTTTTCTTTATACTTTTCTTTTCTTTCTTTTCTTTATACTTTTCTTTTTCTTTCTTTTCTTTGTACTTTTCTTTTTCTTTCTTTTCTTTGTACTTTTCTTTTCTTTCTTTTCTTTATACTTTTCTTTTTCTTTCTTTACTTTATACTTTTCTTTCTTTCTTTATACTTTTCTTTTCTTTCTTTTCTTTATACTTTTCTTTTTCTTTCTTTTCTTTGTACTTTTCTTTTCTTTATACTTTTCTTTTCTTTCTTTTCTTTATACTTTTCTTTTCTTTCTTTTCTTTATACTTTTTCTTTCTTTTCTTTATACTTTTCTTTCTTTCTTTGTACTTTTCTTTTTCTTTCTATTCTTTATACTTTTCTTTTTCTTTCTTTTCTCTTTACTTTTCTTTCTTTCTTTATACTTTTCTATTCTTTCTTTTCTTTATACTTTTCTTTTTCTTTCTTTTCTTTATACTTTTCTGTTTCTTTCTTTTCTTTATACTTTTCTGTTTCTTTCTTTTCTTTATACTTTTCTTTTTCTTTCTTTTCTTTATGCTTTTCTTTTTCTTTCTTTTCTTTATACTTTTCTTTTTCTTTCTTTTCTTTGTACTTTTCTTTTTCTTTCTTTTCTTTGTACTTTTCTTTTTCTTTCTTTTCTTTGTACTTTTCTTTTTCTTTCTTTTCTTTGTACTTTTCTTTTCTTTCTTTTCTTTATACTTTTCTTTCTTTTCTTTATACTTTTCTTTTCTTTCTTTTCTTTGTACTTTTCTTTTTCTTTCTTTTCTTTATACTTTTCTTTTCTTTCTTTTCTTTATACTTTTCTTTTTCTTTCTTTTCTTTGTACTTTTCTTTTTCTTTCTTTTCTTTATACTTTTCTTTTTCTTTCTTTTCTTTATACTTTTCTTTTTCTTTCTTTTCTTTGTACTTTTCTTTTTCTTTCTTTTCTTTATACTTTTCTTTTTCTTTCTTTTCTTTGTACTTTTCTTTTTCTTTCTTTTCTTTATACTTTTCTTTTTCTTTCTTTTCTTTATACTTTTCTTTTTCTTTCTTTTCTTTATACTTTTCTTTTTCTTTCTTTTCTTTATACTTTTCTTTTTCTTTCTTTTCTTTGTACTTTTCTTTCTTTTCTTTATACTTTTCTTTTTCTTTCTTTTCTTTATACTTTTCTTTTTCTTTCTTTTCTTTGTACTTTTCTTTTTTTTCTTTTCTTTATACTTTTCTTTTCTTTCTTTTCTTTGTACTTTTCTTTTCTTTCTTTTCTTTATACTTTTCTTTCTTTTCTTTATACTTTTCTTTTCTTTATTTTCTTTATACTTTTCATTTTCTTTCTTTTCTTTATACTTTTCTTTTTCTTTCTTTTCACTTTTCTTTTTCTTTCTTTTCTTTATACTTTTCTTTTTCTTTCTTTTCACTTTTCTTTTTCTTTCTTTTCTTTATACTTTTCTTGTTCTTTCTTTTCTTTATACTTTTCTTTTTCTTTCTTTTCTTTGTACTTTTCTTTTCTTTCTTTTCTTTATACTTTTCTTTTCTTTCTTTTCTTTGTACTTTTCTTTTCTTTCTTTTCTTTATACTTTTCTTTCTTTTCTTTATACTTTTCTTTTCTTTATTTTCTTTATACTTTTCATTTTCTTTCTTTTCTTTATACTTTTCTTTTTCTTTCTTTTCTTTATACTTTTCTTTTTCTTTTTTTTCACTTTTCTTTTTCTTTCTGTTCTTTATACTTTTCTTTTTCTTTCTTTTCTTTGTACTTTTCTTTTTCTTTCTTTTCTTTATACTTTTCTTGTTCTTTCTTTTCTTTATACTTTTCTTTTTCTTTCTTTTCTTTGTACTTTTCTTTTTCTTTCTTTTCTTTGTACTTTTCTTTTCTTTCTTTTCTTTATACTTTTCTTTTTTTTCTTTTCTTTATACTTTTCTTTTTCTTTCTTTTCTTTATACTTTTCTTTTTTTTCTTTTCTTTATACTTTTCTTTTCTTTCTTTTCTTTATACTTTTCTTTTTCTTTCTTTTCTTTGTACTTTTCTTTTTCTTTCTTTTAATTGTACTTTTCTTTTCTTTCTTTTCTTTATACTTTTCTTTTTCTTTCTTTACTTTATACTTTTCTTTCTTTCTTTATACTTTTCTTTTCTTTCTTTTCTTTATACTTTTCTTTTTCTTTCTTTTCTTTATACTTTTCTTTTTCTTTCTTTTCTTTGTACTTTTCTTTTCTTTATACTTTTCTTTTCTTTCTTTTCTTTATACTTTTCTTTTCTTTCTTTTCTTTATACTTTTTCTTTCTTTTCTTTATACTTTTCTTTCTTTCTTTATACTTTTCTTTTTCTTTCTTTTCTTTATACTTTTCTTTTTCTTTCTTTTCTCTTTACTTTTCTTTCTTTCTTTATACTTTTCTATTCTTTCTTTTCTTTATACTTTTCTTTTTCTTTCTTTTCTTTATACTTTTCTGTTTCTTTCTTATCTTTATACTTTTCTGTTTCTTTCTTTTCTTTATACTTTTCTTTTTCTTTCTTTTCTTTATGCTTTTCTTCTTCTTTCTTTTCTTTATACTTTTCTTTTTCTTTCTTTTCTTTGTACTTTTCTTTTCTTTCTTTTCTTTGTACTTTTCTTTTTCTTTCTTTTCTTTGTACTTTTCTTTTTCTTTCTTTTCTTTGTACTTTTCTTTTTCTTTCTTTTCTTTATACTTTTCTTTCTTTTCTTTATACTTTTCTTTCTTTTCTTTATACTTTTCTTTTCTTTCTTTTCTTTGTACTTTTCTTTTCTTTCTTTTCTTTGTACTTTTCTTTTCTTTCTTTTCTTTATACTTTTCTTTCTTTTCTTTATACTTTTCTTTTCTTTATTTTCTTTATACTTTTCATTTTCTTTCTTTACTTTATACTTTTCTTTTTCTTTCTTTTCTTTATACTTTTCTTTTTCTTTCTTTTCACTTTTCTTTTTCTTTCTTTTCTTTATACTTTTCTTTTTCTTTCTTTTCTTTGTACTTTTCTTTTACTTTCTTTTCTTTATACTTTTCTTGTTCTTTCTTTTCTTTATACTTTTCTTTTTCTTTCTTTTCTTTGTACTTTTCTTTTCTTTCTTTTCTTTATACTTTTCTTTTTTTTCTTTTCTTTATACTTTTCTTTTTCTTTCTTTTCTTTATACTTTTCTTTTTTTTCTTTTCTTTATACTTTTCTTTTCTTTCTTTTCTTTATAATTTTCTTTTTCTTTCTTTTCTTTGTACTTTTCTTTTTCTTTCTTTTCTTTGTACTTTTCTTTTCTTTCTTTTCTTTATACTTTTCTTTTTCTTTCTTTACTTTATACTTTTCTTTCTTTCTTTATACTGTTCTTTTCTTTCTTTTCTTTATACTTTTCTTTTTCTTTCTTTTCTTTGTACTTTTCTTTTCTTTATACTTTTCTTTTCTTTCTTTTCTTTATACTTTTCTTTTCTTTATTTATACTTTTTCTTTCTTTTCTTTATACTTTTCTTTCTTTCTTTATACTTTTCTTTTTCTTTCTTTTCTTTATACTTTTCTATTCTTTCTTTTCTTTATACTTTTCTTTTTCTTTCTTTTCTTTATACTTTTCTGTTTCTTTCTTTTCTTTATACTTTTCTGTTTCTTTCTTTTCTTTATACTTTTCTTTTTCTTTCTTTTCTTTGTACTTTTCTTTTTCTTTCTTTTCTTTGTACTTTTCTTTTTCTTTCTTTTCTTTGTACTTTTCTTTTTCTTTCTTTTCTTTGTACTTTTCTTTTCTTTCTTTTCTTTATACTTTTTTTTCTTTTCTTTATACTTTTCTTTTCTTTCTTTTCTTTGTACTTTTCTTTTTCTTTCTTTTCTTTATACTTTTCTTTTCTTTCTTTTCTTTATACTTTTCTTTTTCTTTCTTTTCTTTGTACTTTTCTTTTTCTTTCTTTTCTTTATACTTTTCTTTTTCTTTCTTTTCTTTATACTTTTCTTTTTCTTTCTTTTCTTTGTACTTTTCTTTTTCTTTCTTTTCTTTATACTTTTCTTTTTCTTTCTTTTCTTTGTACTTTTCTTTTTCTTTCTTTTCTTTATACTTTTCTTTTTCTTTCTTTTCTTTGTACTTTTCTTTTTCTTTCTTTTCTTTGTACTTTTCTTTTTCTTTCTTTTCTTTGTACTTTTCTTTTTCTTTCTTTTCTTTGTACTTTTCTTTTCTTTCTTTTCTTTATACTTTTCTTTCTTTTCTTTATACTTTTCTTTTCTTTCTTTTCTTTGTACTTTTCTTTTTCTTTCTTTTCTTTATACTTTTCTTTTCTTTCTTTTCTTTATACTTTTCTTTTCTTTCTTTTCTTTATACTTTTCTTTTTCTTTCCTTTCTTTGTACTTTTCTTTTTCTTTCTTTTCTTTATACTTTTCTTTTTCTTTCTTTTCTTTATACTTTTCTTTTCTTTCTTTTCTTTATACTTTTCTTTTCTTTCTTTTCTTTATACTTTTCTTTTTCTTTCTTTTCTTTATACTTTTCTTTTCTTTCTTTTCTTTATACTTTTCTTTTTCTTTCTTTTCTTTATACTTTTCTTTTCTTTCTTTTCTTCGTACTTTTCTTTTTCTTTCTTTTCTTTATACTTTTCTTTTTCTTTCTTTTCTTTATACTATTCTTTTTCTTTCTTTTCTTTATACTTTTCTTTTTCTTTCTTTTCTTTATACTTTCTTTTTCTTTCTTTTCTTTATACTTTTCTTTTTCTTTCTTTTCTTTATACTTTTCTTTTTCTTTCTTTTCTTTATACTTTTCTTTTTCTTTCTTTTCTTTATACTTTTCTTTTTCTTTCTTTTCTTTATACTTTTCTTTTTCTTTCTTTTCTTTGTACTTTTCTTTCTTTTCTTTATACTTTTCTTTTCCTTTCTTTTCTTTATACTTTTCTTTTTCTTTCTTTTCTTTATACTTTTCTTTTTCTTTCTTTTCTTTATACTTTTCTTTTTCTTTCTTTTCTTTATACTTTTCTTTTTCTTTCTTTTCTTTATACTTTTCTTTTTCTTTCTTTTCTTTATACTTTTCTTTTTCTTTCTTTTCTTTGTACTTTTCTTTCTTTTCTTTATACTTTTCTTTTTCTTTCTTTTCTTTATACTTTTCTTTTTCTTTCTTTTCTTTGTACTTTTCTTTCTTTTCTTTATACTTTTCTTTTTCTTTCTTTTCTTTATACTTTTCTTTTTCTTTCTTTTCTTTGTATTTTTCTTTTTTTTCTTTTCTTTATACTTTTCTTTTCTTTCTTTTCTTTGTACTTTTCTTTTCTTTCTTTTCTTTATACTTTTCTTTCTTTTCTTTATACTTTTCTTTTCTTTATTGTCTTTATACTTTTCATTTTCTTTCTTTTCTTTATACTTTTCTTTTTCTTTCTTTTCTTTATACTTTTCTTTTTCTTTCTTTTCACTTTTCTTTTTCTTTCTTTTCTTTATACTTTTCTTTTTCTTTCTTTTCTTTGTACTTTTCTTTTTCTTTCTTTTCTTTATACTTTTCTTGTTCTTTCTTTTCTTTATACTTTTCTTTTTCTTTCTTTTCTTTGTACTTTTCTTTTTCTTTCTTTTCTTTGTACTTTTCTTTTCTTTCTTTTCTTTATACTTTTCTTTTTTTTCTTTTCTTTATACTTTTCTTTTTCTTTGTTTTCTTTATACTTTTCTTTTTTTTCTTTTCTTTATACTTTTCTTTTTCTTTCTTTTCTTTGTACTTTTCTTTTTCTTTCTTTTCTTTGTACTTTTCTTTTCTTTCTTTTCTTTATACTTTTCTTTTTCTTTCTTTACTTTATACTTTTCTTTCTTTCTTTATACTTTTCTTTTCTTTCTTTTCTTTATACTTTTCTTTTTCTTTCTTTTCTTTATACTTTTCTTTTTCTTTCTTTTCTTTGTACTTTTCTTTTCTTTATACTTTTCTTTTCTTTCTTTTCTTTATACTTTTCTTTTCTTTCTTTTCTTTATACTTTTTCTTTCTTTTCTTTATACTTTTCTTTCTTTCTTTATACTTTTCTTTTTCTTTCTTTTCTTTATACTTTTCTTTTTCTTTCTTTTCTCTTTACTTTTCTTTCTTTCTTTATACTTTTCTATTCTTTCTTTTCTTTATACTTTTCTTTTTCTTTCTTTTCTTTATACTTTTCTGTTTCTTTCTTTTCTTTATACTTTTCTGTTTCTTTCTTTTCTTTATACTTTTCTTTTTCTTTCTTTTCTTTATGCTGTTCTTTTTCTTTCTTTTCTTTATACTTTTCTTTTTCTTTCTTTTCTTTTTACTGTATCTTCATTTTATTTCTTTCCCCTTCTTTTCTTTTCATATTCCTATTTCCTTTAATTTTTTTCGTTTTTCCTTTTAATTTAACTAGCCTAGGAGCCCAGCGTTGTCCGGGTGTTTGGAGATGTGTGTTGAGCAAAAAAAAGAAAAGAAATGAAAAAAAGTGGTATTAGTCAGGCAGGTTCGAACCCATGACGCAAAGGCAGAAAAGAAAGTGTAAGAAAATCTGATACCCTACTGCTACTCCATGACACGACCGGAAGTTCGGAACATTAAAATTAGGCAAAGTCAATCCAACCGATACGATGACTTGCAAAAATCGACCTATCCTTATAGAAAACTGCCCAGTTGAGGGTGAGGGAATTAATGTTTCTGGTCAATTTTTTTATATTTGTCGTCCGAGATGTCAGGCTGCAAAATGATCCCAATCTCGTGAAAAACCATCGTCTCTGTCAAAAGTGGTAGGCCGACATACATACATACATACATACATACATACATACATACATACATTTAAACAGACGGGTGAGATCTATATTAAGAGGCCTGTCTTTTTCCTTTTCTTTATTCTTTTTATTTATGGTTCTTTCATTACTTTTCATTCTTTCTTTTTTTTTCATTTTCTTTCCTCTTTCTTCTGAATTATATGACTCCTTTTCTTTATTTTTATTTCTTTTATTTTCTTCACTTTTCTCCTCCTGTTTAATCTTATGCCTTCCGTTTTCTTTTATTTCCTCTCTACTCTTTTCACTTTTCAATTCTATATATTTATTTTGTTCTTTCCTTCTTCATCTTCTCTCCTGCCTCTTATTATTTTTTTTTATTTCATCTTTGCCAATAATAGACCGTCAACCTCTCATTACAAAATCAGATTCTTTTTTTCTTTTTCTTTTCTTTCTTTTCTTTCCACTTTTCGTACTTTTTTCACTTTCTTTCCTCGTCCTCATCTTTCTAATTCTTTATATTCTTCTTCATTCTAAACTCTTCTTTCTTTTTTTTTCTTTTTAGTCTCCCTTCTTTCCTTTATTTCATTTCTCCTAATAAACTGTTAACTTCTCACTCCAAAATCAGATTCTTTTTTTCTTCTTGTATCTTTTCTGTCTTTCTTTCTTTCTTTCTTTCTTTCTTCTTCTTCTTCTTCTTCTTCTTCTTCTTCTTTGTATGCTTTCTTTCTTTTTCTTTCCCTTTCTTTTCTTTCTTTACCTTATTTTTTTTCATTTCATTTCTACCAATAATAATATTGTCAACCTCCCACTCCACTTTTCTTTCTTTTTTCCCCACATTTCTTTCCATTCTTACATTTTCTTTCCTCCTCCTCCTCCTCCTCCACCTCCTCCTCCTTCTTCTTCTGTTTCTTCTTCTTAATTCTATGCATTCTTCTTTTCTTCTTTTTTCCTTTCCTTCTTCGCCTTCTTATTTTTCCAATTTTCATTTCTATCAATAATAATAATAATAAAAAACCGTCAACCTCCTACTCCAAAATCACATTCTCTTCAAATGAGTAATATTGTTCTCTTCTTATTTTTTGTTTCCCTTCTTTGAAAATTGTTGTCTGCTTGCCGCCATTTTGTTTTTCTGACACGGATTTTTTTTTTTTGGTTTCGTTTTATTATATTTATTTATTTTATTTTTTATTTTTTTACTTATGTTTTATTATATCTTTAAAGATTAATCATTGTTTACAAATATGACAGAGCTTCGTTAGCATTTTTCTTGTTGGAGATTTATGGACAATTTCTCTATTGATTGTTTGTTGTTTTCTTTCCAGCTTTGTCTGTGTTTGTTCTTAAAAAAGTTTATTTCTTTGTACACTATATATTTTTTTCTTTTCTTCAACCTTATCGTCTTAATGGCTTACTTCTTAAAACAAGAATATATTCACATTTCTTCTGACTCGTTCAATGACCCCAAAACTTGTTGATAGGATCCAAAAAAATAACTTGATTATAAAAGTTTTGTAGAAAAAATGAGACGCGATTCAAACGAATGCTGAAGAGCAAATAGCTCCAATTGCTTCCCCACTTTGTTTGGTTTCGCTTCTATCCTCGCTTCCAAAAACAAATTTTCACAAATACGTGTAAACTCAAAGTATTTTCAATCGCGTACATACCCCCCTCCCCACCGACAAAACCGTTTAGCAACAAAATCCCACTCCTTCAATATAGAGGTTCCTAGATGCCGGAAAGTCTTCTACTCTGATAGTTTCTTTCCGCGAACTGATAACTTTAGAATTCCCTCCCTGCTGCCTGTTTCCCCAGACTGTACTGACATGCAGAATTTTAAATTTTAAATGTCATGTGAACCGACATCTCACTCATCTCTTTACTTAGTCACCTGTAAACGTGGTTCTAAATAGTAGCTCTTACATCCAAGTATTAATTATGCCTTGTTAGGGATGAATAAGATTTAATAAAAAAAAAAAAAAGACAATTATTTTTCACTCATTTAGTGGCCTGGGTGCCCGGGTGTTTGGAGGTGTGTGTTGAGCAAAAAAAAAAAAAAAAAAAAAAAAAAAAAAAAAAGTAGGCAGGCAGGCTCGAACCCGTACCACAAGGAGGAAAAGAACGTGAAAAAAAAAAATAGAATAAAAATGTGACGTCTTTCCTGTTGCGCCCATCGCCAAACCGGAAGTGGCGATTAAGGTTGGTCAATCGAAAAGAGGAGATGACTTTCGAAACTATCAGTGAAAAAAAACGACCCCCTCCCTGTTGAAAAGGGCCCAGTCGAAGGTGAAGGAATTAATGTTATTAGTCAATTTTTTCGATATTTGTCGTCCGAATGGTCGAGCTTCAAAACGATCCCGATTTTGTGAAAATCCGTCGCCTCTGTCGAAAGTTTTAGGCAGACATACATACATGCATACATACATACATACATACATACACACATTTAAACATACAGGTGAGGTTTATATTATAGATGAACACTTTCTCTATTGGTTCATTGTTGTTTTCTTTCCAGCTTTGTCTGTGTTTGTTCTTAAAAACATTTATTTGTTTCTTTTTACACAGTATTATTTTTCTTTTTCTTCAACCTTATCATTTTAATGGCTTATTTCTTAAAACAAGAATATATTTATATTTCTTCGTTCAATGAAACTAAACCTTGTTGATAGGATCAAAAAAATAAATAAAAATAACTTGATTATAAACGTTTTTTAGTAAAATAGAGAATATATATATATATATATATATATATATATAATTTTTAAGATCAGAATTGATTATTTGGATTATTTTGGATTATTTTGGGCTACTGTGCTTGAGTGTTATATTTTTCTGCTTAGCCATAACCATGCCAGCCATTTTTGATGTCTCCGTCGTTAAAGTTCAAAGCGCATTTTGTCACTCCTATCTCTGTCGCCACTCTGAAATCGATGAACCCATCTCCTGTGTTGACATCAACTGCATCTGTTTCGTAAATCTTCAACAGGCGCCAATGAATGTTGATGAGTTCAATTATTTCTGCATAAGGAATACAATGACGCATCTATACTTCTGATGAACGCCTTCGACAGGAGTTACTTTCTTAGAGGCTCACACCGTCAATATCTGCAACAGAAAAATCAAACTTTCAGGTCATGAATGCATAAGTTCAGTTATCGTAAAAATACAATTTGCAATTCCTTCTGATTGATTTGGGCAGAATGAAAAATAGAAGGCGTTCTTTGTATATTAAATATCGGTGTGGTTCTTGGCCATAAGCAAAGAACTCTATCAGTGTCGAAAATGGCCCCTACCAAAGCCAGGGACCACTTGACAGGTTAATGAATATTTTTATTGATATTTTTTGTCTTGTTTTCAGAGATATTTACGAGTTTGTTTTTCATGCTAACCTTTCATGACATTTGAAACCTTATTTCTGTCGCTTTCTTTAATTTCTTTGGTTTTGTTTTTACACATCATGCATTTCTGATATCCGAATATATAGTTTGTTATGCATATGTGCCAACATGATTGTGCCGTATATTCAACATGATTATACCGTATATTCCACATGATTATACCGTATATTCGACATTATTATACCGTATATTCAACGTGATTATATCGTATATTCAACGTGATTATATCGTATATTCAACATGATTATACCGTATATTCAACATTATTATACCGTATATTCAACGTAATTATATCGTATATTCAACGTGATTATGCCGTATATTCAACGTGATTATACCGTATATTCACCGTGAATATACAGTATATTCAACATGATTATATTGTGTATTCAACGTGATTATACCGCATATTCAACGTGATTATACCGTATATTCAACATGATGATATTGTATATTCAACATGATTATACCGTATATATCGTATATTCAACGTGATTGTATCGTATATTCAACATGATTATACCGTATATTCAACATGATTATAGCGTATATTCAACGTGATTATACCGTATATTCAACATGATTATATCGTATATTCAACGTGATTATATCATATATTCCACATGGTTATATCGTATATTAAATATGATTATATCGTATATTCAACATGATTATATCGTATATTCAGCGTTATTATACCGTATATTCAACGTGATTATATCGTATATGCAACATGATTATATCCTATATTCACCATTATTATATCGTATATTCAAGATGGTTATATCGTGTATTCAAAATGATTATACCGTATATTCAACATGATTATATTGTATATTCAACGTGATTATATCGTATATTCAACATGATTATATTGTATATTCAACATGATTATATCGTATATTCAACGTGATTATACCGTATATTCAACGTGATTATACCGTATATTCAACGTGATTATATCATATATTCAACATGGTTATATCATATATTCATTATGATTATATCGTATATTAAACGTTATTATACCGTATATTCAACGTGATTATACCGTATATTCAACGTGATTATATCCTATATTCAACATTATTATATCGTATATTCAACATGGTTATGCTGTATATTAAACATGATTATACCGGATATTCAACATGATTATATCATATATTCAACTTGATTATATCGTATATTAAACGTGATTATATCGTATAAACGTGATTATACCGTATATTCAACGTGATTGTATCGTATATTCAACATTATTATACCGTATATTCAACGTGATTATATCCTATATTCAACATTATTATATCGTATATTAAACATGATTATACCGGATATTCAACATGATTATATCATATATTCAACTTGATTATATCGTATATTAAACGTGATTATATCGTATAAACGTGATTATACCGTATTTTCAACGATTGAAGCAAAGTTGTGATTAACTCCAAGGCACTCCTTTTTTTGTACTATCCTGATTTTTTGTTATGACGCTTCTGTTCTGGGGATTGTTTTGATAGATATTATATTTGAGATAACATAAAAGATAAAAATAAGGAGGGGGGCTAAGGTTCAGTAAGTATGAATCCTATTCAGGATCACACTTGCTACTGATGAGACAATCACCAAAGTGTCCCTAGATATCATTAGCTGTTAGACATTCAGGACTAAACATTTGTGGACTAGTTAGACATAGATAAAAGTTTATTGTCCCGAATATGGTTCTGATGCTACCAGATCAGGTTGTCTGAAGATAATGGTTTCCTAACCTAAAATGCTGCAAATATTGTTGTTAGTGTTTTTTCCTTTCACTTTGCAAAACTTAATCATATTCTACAAAGCTAAAAATAAAAACAATCTTCCTCTCTTTCTGTATCTTCCTCCCCCCCTTTTTTTTGTCTCCTCCAATGGGATGAACGGATTATCGTGATTGGCAACCTGTGTTACTTAATGGGATCCTGGCAGCTGAACGCTTTATAACCTGAGAAAATGGATCTGTGTACTGCAACGCTCCACATTGGCCCTTACCGAGGCAAGACTGTTAGTTGGAGAAGCCTGATCCAATCAATCGGATGGGCATGTCGCACTTCACCATATAAAACCCCTAGCAACCCACTTATAACTATCAATATTTCTATTCCAACATTCATTAATAACTTTTAGTGGTAAGACGATTCCAATATTTTCCCCGATTCCGATACAATTACTGATTCTGATTCTTTATAAATCTCTAAATGCTTAAAGATGTTAGAGGGGATGGAGAAGTGCAAGTTAGCTTCACAAATAAACATGTACTGACATGCAGAAGTTCAAGTGTTATGTGAACAGACATCTTGCTGCTCAACTCCCTACATAGTATCCTTGCAATTTATGTTTCAGATAGTAGCTCCCTACATCAAAGTGGCACTATGCCTTGTTTGAGGTGAAAATGTAATAAAAAAATAAAAAATAAAAAAGAGTATTTAACTAGAGAGTTGCTATTTTTTCCCCGATTACCATCTTGTTAAATGTGCAGATATTTTCTTAAACGTAAAAAATATACTTGTGAAGGATGATCTGTAAATTTTTAGTTTTATTGGTAGTTTAAAATTAATAAATATTTATTTTTTTTATCGTTATTTTATCGTTACTACCAACAGTGGAAGATTTTGTTTTAAACAATATATATATATATATATATATATATATATATATATATATATATATGTATATATATATATATATATATACACACACACTAAGCAAATATATATATACACTAAGCACAAAAACAATATTAAAATAAACACGCATAAATATAGGAATAAAATTATATGATAATTGAAAAAAAAAAAACAAATAGGAAAAACAGGGAAAATTAAAACAAAAATAAATAATTAATAAATAAAAAATGAAAATATGAAAGTATGGGTTAAAACGGAAAACTATCTTTACATAACACCAAAAGATGGAGGAAGTGAGGAAGCATGGCTGTGGAAATCTTTTTACCCGAATACGATGTCCAGCAAGTTAAAAATATACCATTTGTTGTAAAAATCTAATGGATAAACATCTGAAGAAGTTGGTGGGGACAGGATATTTTTACGGAAACATAAATCGTAAAATTGCCAACTCATTAATGAAACAGCTGTAATGGAAAAATCCAGGAAATAAACGAAGGTTATAAAGAAGAAAACGTGAGTCTTTGAGTTTTCAACAAAATTTTGCACTATATATATATAAGACAATTAAAAGAATCGTTTTTGGCATTGAAAAATAGGCACAAATTTTTCCGATTCTGATTCCAATTCTTCCAAAATTTCAGACATTCCAGTTTTTATTATTCTCAATTCTGATTAAGAATAATTGTCCCAACACTAATAACTACCAATAAGTATCACCTCAAATATGGCGGAAACGGTGGTTGAGAATCAAGTGTTTATTTAAAGGTATAAAAAATTTGAAGCATAAAATCTTTTATAAAAATGAGCTGAATAGGATTGATGTGCCGTAAGACAAGAGAACCAAACCAAATATGGTTGGGTTGGAGAAAGGATTGCGAATTTAGCTAATGATTGCATGGATGACGTTTGGAAATGGGTTTGGTTGTTTTTGTTTTACGGCATATCAACCCTTTTTGGGTTACTTAATGCCAAATTCAGTGATTTTGAAGAACAATTTTTTAATAGAATGTATTTGGGGTTTTTTCAAGTCGCTTTCTATTTAACCCATAGTTGGGACTCTAACAGGTACTGCCACTCCGGGTCAGAGTGGACCTGGGAGCAATGACAATTAAAGGATGGTGTCACACTCCTCAAAGCCCGCAAGCTGGGGCCTCACCATTGGATATAGTTTACGGTCATATCCAGGACCTTGGAAATGAGAGTCAATCAATATTAGTAGATCAGTAATAATGTTAGTGAACAGACACACAATCAGTATTATATTATTAGATTAGTATTTTTTAACGGAAATCGCCCCCAAACAAGATGTGAAGCCACTTGATGTAAGTGTGAAAGATGAATATAGCAGGAGATGCCTACTAACCTTAGTCTTGAAAGACCAAGGCTATAGGCAGGAAGAAAAAGTCAGCAGGCAAAGAGTACCACAAACCTGCAGTTCTTGGAAAGAAGTTACGAGAATAGAAAACTGTATTACAATGAGTTATCAAAACAACGAATTGATGGAGACCACTAGGCTAACAAGTCAAACGAGCTCGAACAAAAGAAGCAGAGAATAGATCATGCAATTCTGAAGAACACCTGCCATTATATGATTTATGGAAAAGACTGAGGCAACATTGATGGTAAGAAACTAATCTATAGCAATTGTAGCGTTGTTATTTAATCTTTTACCTACAAAGACATATCTACCATCATTTCTGTCTCAAATCTGACTGTGATGTTGTCATTAATGAGCAATAAACGGTTCTTTGTGCGAAGTGCTTCTACATGTTGGTCTTTTTATTCTTTTCGTTGTCGCTTTTTTTCGTTGTCATCGTTTCATGAATAGCCGTGTCGACTTGTGGTTGGCGAGCATCGGTTCAATTAAGACAAACAAAACTGAGAATGCAGGAAAGACATAACAAGACGTTCACTGTGTTTGTTCAATATTTTATTGGAGACAATAAAATTAAGGAGAGAGAGAGAGAGAGAGAGAGAGAGAGAGAGAGAGAGAGAGAGAGAGAGAGACTAAATAACTAAATAATTATTTCTTTAACTTATTCTTTCTTACTTAAGAAATGCAGCCGGACAGAGACATCGATAACTTTTACTGAGATTTTCAAATTTATACATAATTGGCGTGTCCCATTCGCATGGTTTCCAATGGAGAGATTGACTTGAAAATCTTTGTTTCTCGCAATTAAAGTGATGACGTCATTCGTAGTCGTTTGACTTTGTTTTGTGTACAGCGATTAGTAGCGGTTAATTTAGTTACTGTGAATTTTGACAAGAGTGACCCTTGTCAAAATTCATACTAGTTAAATTAACCGCTATTGATTTAGGGTTCTTAATATGTAACCATGACACTACAGAAGTTTTTACACACTTTAATTTAATTACTATTTATTTATTTATTTATTTATTTATTTATTTTTTTTTTGCATTTTCAGATGAGGGTGACTTGAACAAAATCTGGAAAGAGCATTGCCAGAATGGCAGACTCTTGACCAAATATGCCGATGCGATGCATCACCTTGCCACAGACCACTGGGCCCAGCTACCGCAACACCGGATCACCTGGTGCCAGGAAGTGGCACTTGACTTCTTTCAAAGAGGAGGCCTTCAGCAAGTGCTCGACAAGGAAAAACGGCGGCAATTTCACATTGCCAAGGAAGAAATTCCCAAGCAAAGTGGCTGTGATACAAAGCCCTCTCTTGCCCAAAACTGTGATGCTGCTGTTGCTTCTCCTGCTGCTGCTGCTCCTGCTGCTGCTGCTGCTGCTATTTCACCGATTGTTGACCAAACGGCAAAGAATCCAGCATACATCCAAAATCCGGCCACTGTTGGAATGGAGAGCAGACGTCAGTCTCTTGACACCGTGTAAGTAAAAAAAAAGATATGGAATTTGTTTTATTTATCTACTTTTCAGATGGAGACATCATTGTAACTGATTAGAATAGACTATCAGTCTCTCTCAACATTACCGTTAGCGCTATGTACTTTTGTTCCTTTTTTCAGATGGAACATGGCCTTAACTTGAAGTCTAAACGCCATATTCTGTCTGAATGAGAGAACAAAAACATTCAGTTCACATCACATATAGACCAATTATTTCAAACATTGGAATGGAAACGGCACTCACCCTATGCGGTTCCACGGAATTTCCTCCAAAGCAAGTTCCATGGAAGTATGAAATACACAAGTGGTCCCCAGTCGCATGTATATCCCCGTTAGGATTTTGAAATTTTGAAACTCTTGCAAGGAGGTGTCGACTTCCTCCTATATACAGCATCTGAAATCCCCAAATTGGTCACCCATCTGGTACTGACCAGGTGTAACGTTGCTTAACCGGTGATCTAATGAGAACCGGTGTGTTAACGTTATTATGCCACACATATCAAACGTTGATAAACTTACAAATAATTTAGTTATTTCCTTTTTATTTCCATTACATTGGGATATAATTTCTATTTTATCATAATGTTAGAAATGTTTCGTATGTCATAAATCATCCCAAAAAGTCTTTTATAAGGTTACTATCAGGTTGATTTGACGTTGCTCGGTATTGGATAATGATTAACGAATGTTTCACACTCCCATATTTTTATTGTCATTGAAATCACCCGTTTTTCAATCGAATTGATTAATTCCTTGCTGTAGCTGGTGACCCATCATGCTGCAGTGACTTAGTTTACAATACATTGTAGTCTACATTGCACTGTAGAAAACCTACTGTTGATTTTATAAAATTATTTTTATATATAACTGGCGGGGGGGGGTATCCGGCGATGCCCGGGTGTTTGGAGGTGTGTGTGGTGTTAAATAAGAAAGGACCCGGGGGGGAGGGGGGTTCGAATCCGAAGCCCTGAGGCGAAGTTTGAAAATAAAATCGGCCAGCCAGAATGAGTTAGTGAAAGATGTTTGAATTTATTTAAGAACCAAATTGACAGGTGCGCGGCTGGAAGTCGTCGAGTGTTACGACGACGACTTAGGTTTGTTTGTTATAAGCGAAGTAAAAAAAGAAAACAACGTTAACACTTAAGCGGGAAAGAAAACACAAAAAAAACTAACGTAAGGCAAACGAACGATGAAAACAGAAAAACGAACACGTGAAAAATGGCTTAAATAAGCCTGATTCGATATTAAAATTTAAAAAATCGAAATAAAACAAACATCTCACACCACGATTCGAACCCAAAACGTTTAGATAATGAACCAAGGCCTTAACCAACAGGACTAAGGTTACGTTCACGAAATTTGTTCGGTTTTTCAACTATTTAAAGTAAATCAGGTCACGACGTCATCTGACGCATGCGTGAAATCGGTCATTGTCACGAGAGGACCGTTTTTGTTGCCCCCCCCTTTCGAAAATTGTCGATTTCAGGGTGAAAAAGTTAACGTTTTTGGCCAATTTTTCGATATTTTTTTCGAGCAAAGGATGGAGCTTCGATGTGATACCGAGCTTGTGAATTTTCGTTGCGTCTGTCGAAAGGTTTTAGCAGACATCCAAACATACACACAAACATACATACATACGTACATTTTCGCTTTTATATATATAGATGACTTGAATTAAAGTTCAAAATGCAAAAGTCAAGTATCATGCTTCAATTGTTCTCTAAAAAGAAACTTTCATTTCAATCGCGCCCCTGTCATAACAAAGAACCTACTGTTGATTTTATGTCTGGTCTTATTGGTTGTGTAGTGATCATGGTTTGAATTTAAGTTTAAAATGAAAAAGTCAAGTATCCTGGTGCAATTGTGTTTTAAACAGAAACATTTATTGCAAATGCGCCCCTATCATATCAAAGAATCCACTATTGATTTTATGTCAGGCCTTTCAACTTGTGTGGTAATAAAACTTCTCAAATGCACTTGTGGTGTTAGGTTGTATAAGGTGTTAACTTTGGTCAAAATCAGCTGTTCCTCCTTTCATCGGATTTTTTCAATTATCGATCCTTAGCGAAGATATGCCAATACAAAACATATCTAAGAACACTGCCAGTCACATGAAGTACCTTTGAGTGAAATTTCATAAAAATCGGCCCAGTCGTTTTCAAGTCCATAGGGAACGAACATATACACACACAAAGTTCCTTTTATATAATCTATATATCTATAAAAGTGAGAATGTATATGAGGACACTTCTCAGCTTATATAATCAGCGGATTTTTTATCTACAGACTTAAAATTAGGTATATAGGATATTCAGACATGTGGAAACTTTTTGATCAGATTTTATCCAGAAAAACAGGCTGTTAGGGAGTCAAAATTGAAAAATTGGTAAAAGGTGGTTGTCAGATTTTTATCTATTTGCTAATAAATGTGTGAATGGTTCACATGACAGATTTATTATGTTAAAAATAAGTAGGTTTGAAAACACTTTCTAAAGATCGTGTTAAGCTGGCCTAATGGTTGTCGTATTTGACTCACTCTCTTTAGGCTTTGATTTCGATCTCAGCCTGAGTATTTTTTTTTTTTTTTTACTTACAAGAAGTTAACTGTTTAGAAAAAAAACATAATACTTGCATACACGTGTCTCAGTTTCTGTATGAATTAAAATATAATATTATTCATATTTTACGACCGGGCAACGCCGGGTGGCCGGCTAGTAGAAGATATAACAGTAGATATTCAATTTGGGAATAGTTCATTTTTAAAATAGGTACAATCTTAATTTTCTTTTGCACCTGTGAAACCAGATAAGCTGGAATTACGTTTCATCTTTGGATGAGTTCATTTTGTTTAATAGGTGTGAAAGATATTAACATATATACAAAAGTGTGATATTTCCAAATTAAACTCTGAATGTATTTTGAGTCACCGTGGCTGCGGAACTCTATCTGTCTACGTAATGGTAGCAGTCCAGAATGTCAGAGGGAGGGAGACTACCAGGTGCTTCACTTTGGCCACGGGTAACCAGGAACTGTGCAAAGCAGGGACATTCATCTCCCTGAGGTATTATCATACACATCTGCTTACCTAAATACATACAGCGCCTAGTATTCTCCAATGGTAATCCATCTAGTACTGGGCAGGTTGAACGTTGTTCAACTTTGGTGATATAATGAGAAACGATCCATCAAGATGAATATGCCGTATATCAGAAATGCTTACATTTGAAATATCATTTCCATTGCTGATTGAACGAATTCTTCTTTGAGATACGTTCAAGAATATCGATAAGAACCTATATGGAATTTTGAACTGAATCCTTTATTTATTTATTCATTTTTTACCAAGTGGTTTACCACTTTTGAAGGCCTGAAGGCCACTCGAGGATAAGGGTTAATGAGCGTACGGTAGTCACTGAGACAACAGCATAGTAATGGTTAGGAGTAGGAATTTGGCATAATTTGATTATTTAAGGGGACGGCTCAGCAGTAAATTGCTTACATTGGACTTTAAACCGACCATATTGTAGTTAGATGGAAAGTAGGTTAGCGGAACAGAGTTCCATAGGCGGGCAGTTCTAGAAAAAAAGCTTTGTTCATAGAATCCACATTTAGATTTAGGCACAGATAGAGATTGAGAGAAATTGTTGATAGTGGTTATAGCTACACAAGTGTTTTTTGTGAACGTTTGCAAGGGGTTTACCACGTATCAAGGCCCAAAGGCCACTCAAGGATAAGGATTAATAAGTGTACAGTAGTCACTGGGACAACAGCATAGTAATCATTAGGAGTAGGAATTTGGTATAATTTGATTATTTAAGAGAACGACTCAGCAAGAACTTGTTTATATTGGGCTTGAGGACGACCATATTGTCATCAGCTGGAAAGCAGGTCAGCAGAACAAAATTCCATACGTGGCAGTTCTAGGAAAGAAGCTTTGTTCATGGAATCCACATTTAGATTCAAGCACGGATAGAGAATGGGAGAAATTGTTGATTGTGGTGGAAGCTAGACGAGTGTTTTTGTAAAAGCTTGACAAGAAGGGGACCATAGATTGGGGCTCAGACGAGCAGTCGGCATGAAAATAACGATAAAGCAGAGACATGCTAGCCATGTTTCTTTTGTGGGGAAGAGGTTGCCGGGAAGAAGGAAGAGTATCACCCACCAGGTTTCGAAGCCAACTTTGAACTTTGTCAAAGCAGGATAAAGTGCGCCAAGCAGCTCCTGCTCAAACGTGGCAACAGGTAGAGGATTGCATCAGAAGAGACTGGAGCGGTATAAT
The DNA here is from genome assembly GCF_053919585.1 of Euprymna scolopes. Classification (NCBI taxonomy): domain Eukaryota; kingdom Metazoa; phylum Mollusca; class Cephalopoda; order Sepiida; family Sepiolidae; genus Euprymna; species Euprymna scolopes. The sequence goes on along the minus strand of NC_136496.1, from coordinate 29,085,854 downwards.
GATGTCAGTAGATTGTTCTTATTCCGTCAGCCATGACTGGATAGAAATGCTAATTATGTTATTTTTTGTTATTATCGCCTCTAATAAGAATTGAACCATCAACCTCCGGAAGACTGTCACTTAGAATTGGCGGCTAAACAATGCCTTTAGTCGTTGCTCGACATGAAAAATACAGATAGAAATTAGTTAGTAATCTTGCAGTATGGCTAACAACCGAGAAATAAAAACAAAAAGCAACAAAATATGCAACAAATAATTTTTATCAAAGGTAATAAAATTTAATTTTCTACCAATCTATTTACTTTTCAAGTTCTAAAACTTTTTAAAGTTTTTTGTTGTTTTTTTTTTATTTAAAAATAAGATTTTGTCGATACCTGTTTTTCAACATGTCAACATTTCGCATTCAACCTCGCTAAAATAAAAGCTGTGAAATAGAAAAAAAAAAAACAGCATTACAGTCGATAACTTTTAGCAAATGCATCTAAATTTTATCTTCTACGGACCTGTATAGTTTTAACTTTCTGAAACTGTTTTAAAGTTTTTCTTATTTCAAAAGTAATTACTGTATAGTGAAGCTCTTGCCCCCCCCTCCCCATGCCCAGTCATTTTTTTTTTTTATGCTATAGTAAATCAAAGACAAATTTTGAAATTATAAGTGTGTAGAAATTCATTTTTTTTTTTTTTTTTGCATTTGGTGAAAATAATTTGCTGGTCACACACACACACACACACACACACACACACACACACACACACACACACACATACACACACACACACACACACATATGGCTAAACAGTCAAATTTTTTTCTCGCTCTGACACTGAGATTAAAAGCTTATTTTTACTATATAAAAGATTATTAAAGCGAAAAAGAAGTGACTTTATGTATCTTGGGATGTTCTTAGCATGGTTTTGTATCAGAATGCGCCCAATAAGTATCGATAATCGATAAATTCCAATTAAAGAAGAATCAGTTCTTACATTTTTACTAAGTGGAAGTATGGAGCATTCGTTGAGCCTTATTCTATCCAGGATAACGTCGGGTCTCCTTGCTTCGTCGAAAAGTTCAATTTATAAACAAATAAATGTTTAGGATGAGATAAGATTTCATGTAGAATCGTTGTTTTAATTTGAATAAAATAAAATATGCATCAAGTGCGCTTGAAAGCCAAATCACAACGTAATATTAGGAAAATAAACAAATATTTTACTTGTTTGAAATTTATCACAAATATATTTCAGAGGTATACTCCATCTTCAGTGTATTGTTTTGTTCCTTTTTTTTTTTTCCTTTTCGTCTTCCTTGCCATGTTGTAAAGTTGCAGGAAGAAGTCTGTTTGTAAAGAACCGCGCGTTGTTTCTAGCGGTTATATTTTGAACTGTGCGAATTGTGCATAGGCAACACGAGAATAACGTCAATGATGAGATAAGAGTTCATATAAAAACGTTGTTTTAATTTGAATAAAATAAAATACGCGTCAAGTGCGCTTGAAAGCCAAATCACAACGTAATATTAGGAAAATAAGCAAATATTTTACTTGTTTGAAATCCTTGACGTTATTCTACGCACCGTTCAAACATTTCAAAATACAACCGTTAGAAACAACGCGCGGTTCTTTACAAACAGGCTTATTTCTCCAAATTTACAACATTTTTTTTTTTTTAATTTCACACAAATATACTTTATTCTTAGCATGGTTTTGTATCAGAATGCGTCCAATAAGTATCGATAATCGATAAATTCCAATTAAAGAAGAATCAGTTCTTACATTTTTACTAAGTGGAAGTATGGAGCATTCGTTGAGCCTTATTCGATCCAGGATAATGTCGGGTCTCCTTGCTAGTGTCATATGTATTTCATTTCTCAGCAGTTAACTACTGCAAGATTTTGAAATCATTCATTTATAAAATCGTTTTCTTTTTTGTTTTGTTTTTTTTACTTATCTATTTATCTACCTTTCTCTCACACCCTCACCTCACTGGGTCAGTCTGTTATCATCGACTATTCTCTGACCACGTTCCAATGGCGGGTAAAGAAACAGACTTTATGCTTTTTTTCTTTTCAGAGAAATGTTGAACTTGTCTGGTTTATCAAGATGATGTCTCTTCTTGATAATGTCCGTGAAATATAATGTCACAGAAAAAGAAAAGTGTAACTAACAGTTCGTAAATATGCTAGATGGGTGTGGCATCTGTTGTTAGGAGAAATGCTCCCAACCCCATATGTTTCCTCATAATTTCTAAATCTCTAAGAAATAGAAGTGTTATGCTTTTTTGTATGCTGCAAAATATAAAAGAGGGTGATTCCCATCTCTTACAATCTCCAAATATTTCTACGCCTCAATAACTCGTAAGCTTTTTCTGCGTTGGAAAGTATACATATATCTATAAATATAAAAGCAAACATGTATGTATGTATGTATGTATGTATGTATGTCAGGTCATGTCATATGCTACTGGTACCATGTAACCCAGTACTACCTGCCTCATGGTCGGGTCTCCGGCGACTAAACTGGTTCCCCCACCAGACTTGTTTGGTGAGGAGGGCGGCTAGTCTCCCTGAAGGATTAAAAACAAGACCTTCCAAAGGGCGAATGAACTCTTTTTCTGGTTCAACGGCCAACTAGCACCGTGTATATTTGTTTGTGTGTGTGTGTGTGTGTGTATGTGTATTGGGGTGGAGAGGGCTCCCGTAAGCCGTGGTGAAGGCAACCTTTCTAGGAGAAGCAAATCTCTGATTTAAAAAACCATAAAGCGGAAGACCATTACCCGCATTAAGCTGGTCTGCAGTTTAATTTGTTGCTGGCTATCTTGCTCTTGCTTGTTGCTGGATCTGAACATTTTGAACCGAGAGAGAGACTTAGCTGTCGTACAAAGCTAAGACTCTGTAACATCATATTTGTATAGATACTCCCTCAGGCATTTGGGCTCATGGATTTTAAATGTTTGAGGGAGTGGCACTCGTCTGATAAGACGTTGCAATCATCATGTATGTATGTATGTATGTATGTATGTATATACGCTTTTCCTCGATGTCCACAAAAGGCTTCTTTCAGAGAAGCGCTCGCTCGCTTCACAACTTCTTAAAACTTTTTATATCATCTATAAATTGTAATATCTCGTAGTTAACCACGGAGCTCGCCTGTCTATTTAATTTTATTGACTTTCAAACGTTAATTATTCCACATTTCCCGCATCGGCATGCGTTACATTCGGTTTTCGGTATAAACAAAAAGCGAAACTCGACTCTAATCACAGGCCAGTGGTCTAACGTTTGGTCAATGTCGACTTCATCATATCAGACGGTAGCTTTCATTTCGAGACGAGGGAGCGGGTTTTTAAAAACAAGCAAACCGATTTATTGACCTCATTAAAAACTGTCCCGCACAAAATGCTAACTGCTGAATACCTATTGCCGTCACGTCAATCAAAAACGCGCACCTGTTTTTTTTCAGACTTTACTATTTTCCAACTGCGCGTTGTCAAAGCTTTTTTTTTCACGGGCACCTGTTTTTTTCACACACACCTACAAACACCCGGGCAACGCTGAGTACCCCTCGCTAGTCTTTAATATAAAACCAAAATGTGTGTGTGCATTTTTTGTGTATGTCCGCCAAAGGCTTTTTTCAGGGGGGGGGGTGCTCGGTGGGATCACTCATTCTTAAAACGTTTTATATGTTCCGTATATTATAATATCTAAGATTTACGAAAACGACCTTAATTTCGGCGACTTTTACACGCAATTTCCGAGATTGTTTTCACTTGCCGTGTGTTTCTTTGGATTTTCAGTATAAAAAAAAGCGAAACTAAAAGAAAGCAATACGTTCTCGGCCTTGCGTGGGATTAGTGTAGTAGACAGCATACAAAGGGTTTTTTTCTTGTTCATAAATATAAAAGCGAAAATGTGTGTATGTATGTATGTTCGCTTTTTGTGTATGTCTGTAAAAGGCTTTTTTCGCTGGACTTCTCTGTCGGCTCATTCCTTCTCAAAACTTTTTATATGCTGTCTAAATGATAATATCTAAGAGTTAACAATGGGGGTCGCCTGTCTATTTAATTTGCTCGACTGTGAAAAGATAAATATTCAATATTTTTCGATCGCCGCATGTGCATTAGGCCTTTTCGTACAATAAAAGCGAATCTAATTCTGGCGGAATTGTTCCGATCATGATCGCTGCAAATGTCCGAAAGCAATCAGCTTTGATCAATGTGGAGTTTCTCCTTATATCAGACAATTGCTATTTAATTTGGACAATCCCATTTTTATGGGGAGCTGGTCTCTCCCACAACATCTTGGGGGGGGGGGGAATGCTGCCCCGCAGTAAATACTACCCCGCAGTCAGAGTTGATCTCATTAAGTCATTAATTACGGGCACCTGCCAATTCATAATACTTAAATAAATTCAAACATGTTTCCGTTAATATTTCATGATGGCCCAATGGTTAACGTCGCACGTTTTTTTTTCACACTTTAATTTCATACTTCGACTTCGATCCTTCATACTTACCTACGAAAACTTTTTTATTTTACCCCCCCCCTCCGACATAAACACCCGAGTGTTTTGATTTACCTAAAACCACACACACACCTCCAAACACCTGGGAAACGCCGGATACCCTCCCCCCACTACTCTATTATATAAAACGCAAAATGGGCCCGTGCGTTTGATTTACAAACGGACATCGTCTCTATCTTTATTTTGATTGAGTTTTTAAAAATTCCCTCTTTTCGAGTGTTTGTTTGTCTTTCTTGTATAAATAAAACGAAACTAACCGAAGCAAAGGCGAAGACGTTTTGAAGCCAATTAGGTTTGATCAGTGTGGGGGAAACCCTGCATATCAGACAATTGCTATTTATTTGGACACTGCCAGAATTCCTCCTTTTTGGGGGGAGCTGGTTTGCCTCAATATCGTGGGGAAACAAATAAATAAATTGGTAGGAAGCGGAAAACTTAACTGGCCTCCGACCAGCTATAAAAGCAACTTTTATTTCTGCGCGTGTGTACTTCTTAACTTTATTAGTAACTCATTCATTTCGCTATACGCTATGGCATAATGGTTAGCGAGAAAGATTAATTAACCCACCTCTCTCACTCTCACTTTTTTTTAATTAATTTTTTTTATATTTCGGCTTTCGTCGCCCGTGCAAAATTTAATCCCGAACTCTTTTTTTCACCTTCTTTTCCCCCATTCGCAGCACGGGTTCGAGCCCTTTTTTTGTGTAACACCTACAAACACCCGGGCAATGCCGGGCACCCCCACTAGTATATATATATATATATATATATATATATATATATATATATATATAAGGCACTTTCTGTGTTCGTGTAAGAGTTCGTTTCCTATGGATAAGCAGAAAAGCTAGGCATATTAAATAAGCAGTAGGTTCTTTGATATGACAGAGGCACATTCGAAATGAATGTTTCTGTTTAGATGCATGATACTTGACTTTTGCATTTTAAACTTTAATTCAAGCCATTATATATAAAAGTAATTTTATAAAACCAACAGTAGGTTCTCTACAGTGCAATGTAGACTACAATGTATTGTGAACTAAGTCATTGCACAGATGAATATGAAACTTCATCCCGGTGCACTGTGCTGGGTCCCCAACTAGGGCAGACAATCGAATCAATTTGATTGAAAAAAAGGGGGCGATTTCACCGATTTTGATAGTAATACATTTTGGGAGTGTAAAAAATTCATTGTTTATCATTTAATCCCGGGCAACGTCGGATTTCCCTGCTAATATGTAATAATAGAAAAAATATAAAAATTGTTTTTCCGCAATCAACATACAATGCAACCCGTACTCGCAATGTCAGCCATCAACAGGCTTCATAATTTTCATTCTTTTTTCCTTTTGTTCTTTGTGTTTTGGTTTTCTTTTAGTCTTTTTTGTTTCAATTTTGTCCACTGACCCTCTTTAATCTTTGAGTCACCTCGGTTCCAACTACCCCTCTGTGTTTCCACTCACTCTCCCCGGGCGGTTATCATCTACAAAGAAGAAGAAGAAGAAGAAGAAGAAGAAGAAGTTGCTCGAAGGTTAGAGGTGCTTCTTCCAGTCGAGGATGATTTAATCATCTACAAAATCAGATGTGAAAAATGATTTCCTAATGCCAAGTAATGGTCAGCAGATGATGAAAACGAACCCTAACAACAATAATAAAAAAAAAAGAATCAAAATAGCAAAACCCAGCCCCTCCCCCCTTTACTACACACGCTAATCCCGCCTGCATTGTGCAAAAAAAAAAAAAAAAAAAAAAAAAAATTGAAAGCAGAACTTATTAAGTTATTCACATCTCACTTCTCAGGGTGTTAGGTTCAGCCATGCGTACCTCTTTTTAGTTTTACGCTCCAGAAGACAATAACTTCCGGTTACAGAGTGATGTTACCATTTAGATATTGTTTTGTATGCTCTTCCCGTCGCTGAATTGCTGGGATATTTCATGGCTATCTTTTTCTTTTTTTTTTTTTTTTTTTTCAGAAATTTTATTTATTTTTTATTTTTTTATATCTGATCTCTATTGTCATATATCTAGATTCACTCCCCCTGTAAAATGGTGGAAAACAGTGGTCAGCTGTCAACATGGACTTTAACTCAAGCAGTGGAACGACTCGGACTGACTAGTTTATGGCCGATATACATTGGACACCACATTGTTTTGAAATAGCTGTTCTATTTCTTTCATTATTCATCGTTGCCAGCATTCTTGACCATGCGTCACAAAATATATATATATATATATATATATATATATATATATATATATATATATATATATATATATATATATATATATATATATATATATACTTGAAGAGTTTAGGTGCAAAACGTGATAAATCAAATTTTTGGAAATTTAGAAAAAGACGTTTTTTTTTACACCGCAAATCTTCTTGAACAAACCCTAATTTTGAAATTTTTTTAACATTAATATGTGAAAATTTGATAAGACGGTGGACATTAAAAATCTTGAATTTTACTGTAGAAGTGTGTTTAAATTGAAAGCCTATGTTTTTTTTGTTTTTTTTTACAAAGGCGTCACCACTTATCAAGGCCCAGAGGCCACTCGAGGATAAGGGTCAATAAGTGCACAGTTGTCAATTGGACAGTGACGTAGTAATTGTTAGTAGTAGAAATTTGGTATATTGGATTATTTAAGGGGAAAGGCTCATCAAGAACTTGTTTACATTGGACTTGAAGACGACCATATTGTAGTCAGCTGGAAAGCAGGCAAATGGAAGAGAGTTTCACAGGTGTGCAGTTCTAAGAAAAAAGCTTTGTTCATGGAATCTGCGTTTAGGTTTAGGCACGGATAAAGAGTGGGGGAAATTATTGATAGTGGCTTTAGATAGGCGAGTATTTCTCATGAAAGTTTGGCGAGGGGGACCATAGATTGGAGCTCAGACGAGCACTTGCAGTTTTAGGGAAGAGAAAGGGCTTCCCCCAATATGTTACGAAGTCTATTTTCAACTTTGTCAAGGCAGAATAAGTCTTTCTAGCAGCTCCTGCCCAGATGTGGCAAGAGTACTCCATTCTTGGACGTACCTGGCTCTTATATAAGTAGAGAATTGAATTGCATCAGCAGTGGGATATCTATTGGATCGATAGAAGGATCCCACCATTTGCAACAGATTTGATGTACGTGTTCCATTTCATATCAGGAGTAAAAGTCAAGCACAGGAGCTTGTCAAAACATGGAGCCTCCTCACGACAAGAGCTATTCATTTCAATTGATGCCAGATGGGGCTCAGTGTGTGTGTGCAGTCAGCATCAACCCTATTCAGGGTTTAACCGACTTCCTCCAAAGGAGGAAGTTTCATGGGAGTATGAAATTCACAAGCGGTCCCCAGCCGCATGTATATCTCCGTTAGGGGAGATGACGACGTTAGGTTTTTGCAACTTTTTGCAGGAAGGCGTCGACGTCCTCCTACATACAGCACCTGGACTTCCCAAAATTGGTCACCCATTTTAGTATTGACCAGGATCAACTTAACTTCGGTGATCTGATGGGAACCGGTGTGTCAACGTGATTATGCCGTATATGGGGAGGAGGGGGGCTCAGAGCGTTGATGATGTACCCATTTTTATCTATATAAACAATCTTCTTACTTGGACACCGCATTGTTTTGAAATAGAAGTTCTATTTCTTTTAATATTCATTGTTTCCTGCATTCTCGATCATTCGCCAAAAGAAACTTGTTTCTGTAGAAATATGGTTGGCGGGATGTATGATTATCTATTGAAAACAAATTTCCGTTACAAATTAAATTCAGTAAAAATAGAAAACTTCCACTAGAAGTTAGCAATTCGAATTGGCACCGTATATAAATGATGCCATGTAGAGGAAATCCCAAGTGAAAGAGTTTACGTGCAAAACGCGATAAATCCAATTTTTTGAAATTTAGGAAAAGACGTTTTTTTATACCGCAAATATTGTTGAACGAACCCCATTTTTTTTTATTTTTTAAACATTAATACGTGAAAATTTTGATAAGAAGATGAACACTGAAAATCTTGAATTTTACTGTAGAATGTATTTTAATTGAAAGGGTAATTTTTTACAAGGTAGTCACCACTTCTCAAGGCCCGGAAGCCACTCGGGGATAATGGTTATTGCGTGTACAGTACGTTAGTATTGGAGATTTGATAAAGTGTCTTACTTAAGGGTGCGGTTCATCAGTTTGTTTATGTTGGACTTGAAGACATCCAGTTTGTAGTCAGGTGGGAAGCAGGCAAACGGAACAGAGTTCTACAGGCGTGCACTTCTAAGAAAGCTTTGTTCATGGAATGTACGTTTTAGTTTTGGCACAGATAAAGGGTGGGGAAAATTTTTGACAGTGGTTTCAGCTAGACGGGTGTTTATCGTGGAAGATTGGTTAGGGACTGGAGGTCAGACGAGCACTTGCCATGGAAGTAACGATAAAACAAATTTTTATCTATATGAACAATCTTCTATATGGCATAATCACGTTTGACACACCGGTTCCCGTCAGATCACTGAAGTTAAGCAATGATGAGCCTGTTTAATATCAGATGGGTGACCATTTGGGACTTCCAGGTGCTGTATGTGCTCTCTGTTTATCTCGGCATTATTTTCAATCGTCCTGGATTCTCCTTGCCACTGGACTCTATCCTTACATCATCAACGCTCTGATCCCCATCTGGCATCAATTGTGATGGATGGCTCTCGTCTGGGTGAGGCCCCGTGTTTTGACAAGCTTCTGGGTTTGACCTTTACTCCTGATCTGAAATGGAACACGTACATCAAGTCTTTTGCCAGGGTCGCTGGAAAGATGGTGGGATCCTTCTACCACTCCAGAAGATATCTCACTACTGATGCAATTCTCTATCTATATAAAAGCCAAGTACGTCCAAGGATGGAATATTGTTGCCATATCTGGGCAGGAGCTGCTAAAAACAGCCTATTCTGCCTTGACAGAGTACAAAATAGACGTTGTGGCTTAGTGGGGGATGCCCTTTTCTCTACCCTGCAACCTCTCTCCCACAGAAGAGACGTTGCGAGTCTATCCTTGTTTTATCGTTATTTCCATAGCAGGTGCTCATCTGAACTCCAATCTCTGGTCCCCCCTCGCCAATCTTTCACGAAAAACACCCGTCTAGCTGAATCCACTGTGAAAAATTTCCCCCACTCTATATCTGTGCCTAAATCAAAACGCGGATTCCATGAACAAAGCTTCTTTCTTAGAACTGCACGCCTGTGGAACTCTGTTCCGTCTGGCTGCTTCCCACCGGACTACAACTTGGATGTCTTCAAGTCCAATGTTAACAAATTCCTAATGAACCACCCCCTTAAGTAAACACTTCATCAAATCTCCACACTAACGCAATGTACTTGCAATAACCCTTATCCCTGAGTGGCTTCCGGGCCTTGATAAGTGGTAATCACTGTGTAAAAAAAAAAAAAAACTCAAGCAACGCCGATTCAGAAGAGGTGTGGTTGGTTATTGCGCAACACTTGCCACACAATTACATGCGCAGCTGTCCCTACAGGAGGTATCCTTTGTCTTTCGAGACTGAACGGAGGCATCGGTAAACAATCTTCTGACTTGGACACCATATTGTTTTGAAATAGAAGTTCTATTTCTTATAATATTCATTGTTTCTTAATCATTCGTCAAAAAAATAAAAATCTTGGTTCTGTAATGATATGGTCGGCAGGATGTATAATTATCTATTGAAAGTAAATTTCCATTACAAATTAAATTAAGTAAAAATAGAAAATTTCCACTGACATTGTAAGAAGTCCCGAGTGACACATGGGGAACTGCCGGGATATTTCATGGCTTTTCTTTTTTTTTTTTCTTGAGGAAATTTTATTTTTTATATTTGGTCTCGATTGTCATATATGAGTATTTACGTAAATAGTCTCTAGCATTCTTGATCATCTGTTAAAAAAAAAAAAAATTACTTGTTTTTGTAGTAATATGCCAAGTTGGAGGTATGTTTATGTATGGAAAGGAAATTTCCATGATAAATTTAATTCTTCTCCTCCGATGTGACGTCACATTGCGCACCCACTTCCATCCCATAGCCTTTGAGCCCCTGGAAGGGCGTAGGTCATCTGCAACTTTGTAGATGCTTTTGCAGCGAGGAATTCTTTTTTCGGGCTGAGGATGCTGGCCCCACCCCCAATCGTCCCAGAAGGTACATACTGCACCTAGCCTTCCCAAATGGTTCCCCATCTGATACTGACCAGGCTCAACGTTGCTTAACTTCGGTGATCTTTGGTCATTTGCATATGTGTCATATATCTGCTGCTGCTACCAACATTAGCGGCTCTGTTCCACAATGTTGCAGTTTGTGGAAAAGAAGCTGTAATACAATGAGGTAATAAAACAGCGAATTGATGAAGACCACTAGACCAACGAGTCAAACAAGCTGGAACAAAGGAAACAGTGAATAGACCAAACAATTCTCAATAACACACGCCGTAATAGTATTTATAAAAGAAAACTGGATAAATTCTTAAACTACTGGTCAAATAACGCTGTAATTAAGAGGGAATAGTAATCATACACCCAAGATGGTTTTTAACTAGTAAAATCTTTGTTTGGATGAATAACGCGTACAGACATATCGCCAGGTTGAAATGCAAAATGTTGAGAGAGGTTGCAATGAAGAAGAAAGGTTGGGGGGTCAATCCAGTTACCGATACGTTTCTGCACTTTATCAGGCATCTTCAAACGAGACAGAAATTTATCAGTCGAAACATGACAATAGTACTCCATATATCATCTGCTAGTAGAGAAAAGAAACAAAGAAAAGCAAAAGAGAAAAGAAAAGAGAAAAGAAACAAAGAAAAGAAACAAACTACTGAGGATGGAATTTGAAATATATTTAAATTACAAACAAGTAAAACATTTGTTTAATTTCGTGATATGGCGTTGTACTTTGTCTTTTAAGCGCACCTGATGCGTTATTTTATTCACACACACACACACACACACACACACACACACACACATTTCCTTTGGTATATCTATCCTTATTTTCAATATTTTTAAGAGAAAAATAGTTGAGCATTGAAGTCTAGAGAAATAGTAAAAAAAAAAAAAAACCCCAAAAAAACAACAACAACAACAAAAACACTTATGTTTTCAGCTGCCACTGTATGCATAAACGATTGTACACCAGTGAAAGACCAAGGTGATCAAATGTTCACTTGCTCGGTGAACTAATAACTAGAGAATAGGGGTGAGAAAGTGTTCAGAGCAATAGAGAGAACCGATTTTTACAAGAAGCAGAAAGAGCAATGGATTCAGTCATTTTGTTAAAAGGTTTTATGCTTCAAATCCTTTATATCTTCAAATATTTTGTTTTCTATTTACATAGGCACCACCACTTATCAAGGCCCAGAGGCCACTCGAGGATAAGGGTTAAAGAGCCTACAGTAGTCAATTGGACAATATAGTAATCGTCAGTAATGGGAAATTCGGTAAATTTGTTTACTTAAGTGAAACGACTCATCAAGAACTTGTTTACGTTGGACTTGAACACAACCATATTGTAGTCAGTTGGAAAGCAGGCAAACGGAAGAGAGTTCCACGGGCGTGCAGTTCTAAGAAAGAAACTTTGTTCATGGAATTTACGTTATTCATCGTGTTTGGTTTAACATGGTTATTTTGCAGAAGAAAATTGTTACTTTTATTTCGGGATTTTCAAAATATGATTGTTCAGCCGTGACGAATGCAATACATCATGGAAAGGGAGTTTCTGTTGAAAAGCCAAACCAGATAGAAGGAGCCCGTTAGCCCTACACTAGGTGTGTCAGAAATTTCGTGAAAAATAGTGAATAATTCCACCCTATCTTTCCAGGTTTATAACTCCTCGAAAAATGTAATTCAAGCCCTAATTTTTTTTTTTCGGTTAAAGGAGCAAGGACCAAGATTTCATTAAAAAAAAAAACAAAAAAAACAAAAAAGAAAACAACGTGTTTTTTTTTAAAAAAAGGTTTTAAACTTCGGACTTTACAGGTAAATTTCTAAAAACACTACTTTTTTTGTTTTAAATTTGAATATATTATTTATTAGCCTTTTCTCTTCAATTTGTGATATATAAAATTTTGGTGAGTAAATTAATTATTTACTTTTTAATAGACATTTGAAAATGGTGGTGGGGGGGGCGTGAATAAAAAAAAAAACGTTTGTCTAAAATATTATATTCGGTTTATTGGAAAGAGCATAACATTTCACATTGACCCTAAAAATATCGTAAAAATAGAATCAATAGAAAAATTTTGATAGATTTTTAAAGTTTAAAAATTGAAAAATATTGAGTTTGTAAAATTCATTACTGTTTTTTAAAAAATAAAAAAAATATTTCTATTACTTTTAAAACAACTGTAATGTTTATTTTGGAAGTATAATCCATAAAAAAAAATAAACAACCCACTTTTAAAAGAGAAATTACGAGTTTTTTATATTTTATTCGCAGTTTCGTGTTAGGGATATCAAAAATTCCTACAAAAATTCTGATACACCTAGCCCTACCCATAATGTCATTACAAACAAAACACCCACTTCTAATTTGCTATAAGTCAGCACTGAAGTGCTTAGAAAACTGTCTTAGAATGTCCCTGTCTTAGAAAACTATCATAAAATGCTTAGAAAACTGTCTTAGAATGTCCCTGTCTTAGAAAACTGTCATAAAATGCTTAGAAAACTGCCAGAAGAAGGCTTATTAAGAATGCTCAGAAAACTGTCAGAAGAATGCTCATACCACTGTGCAAAGAAAAAAGGAAAACACCCAATATTTGGTTTATTAAAGTCAGTAAGTCGATGTCTGCAGACAGCCTGATCTGGTAACACCAGGTCTCTTAATCGAAATATGTGTTTTCAAAGTTTCAAAAACATTTCATGTAAGCTGGCAGCATGATAGTCCGAACTATGTGAATAAAGTAAAGTTGTTTTATTTGTGGAGAGTTCGCTTCCATTTTCATGACCCTTGGTCATTTCACGCTCAATTAATTTCAATTTTATGTCGAACACGGACATCAATTATTGTTCCTTAAGAATGAAACCAAAACGACGGCGGCACAACTTTTAAACTTCATTATCTACAGACTGTCTTATCAACCATTTTGTATTCGTATTTTCATCTTTGCTTTTAATTTTCTAAAAGAATATATATATATATATATATATATATATATATATATATATATATATATATCCGATAATGAAAACGGAGAGAGGGGTAGGCATAGCTATAACTTGTTTCATTGGAGGGCGTCTTTAATTTATTGATGTCTTCCAAGTTTTAAAACTACCTAAAATGACAGACATAAAGAACAATCACTTTTTTTTTTTTTTTTTTTTTTTTTTTTTTTTTCTTGGGCCAACGTTGTTTTATTTTTCTTGTATGAATCAAACAATTTAGTCAAAGACAAGAATGCAAGTCATCCGGACTTTATTAAAAAGTTAAGTTCTCAAAGTTTCTCCAACGACCCCAGTGACATTTATGGCTTCTTCTCTCTGAACTAATTATCCTATCTGTCTCATTCATAAACTAACAGTTGGAGCATGGCTGACCACGATAAGGGTGATAGTGGTAGTAAGGGTCGGTTCTGGGTTCATGATTGGCCTAATGGATACCATTGCAAAATACTGAATCGACTATGTGATCTGTGGGGTCCATATATGTATTAATACCTTTACGATATGCATATAGTATAATCATGTTGATACACTAGCTCCAATTAGATGAGTGACTGTTTGTGAATAGCAATCACTGATGAGAAAGTATAAATTTTCAAAGCATCATGGAATAAGGAATAACCTTTATTATATGGAACTCTTTTCCCTTTGCCTGTTTTCCTTCTGACTACAATTTGGTGGTCTTCAAGTCAAACGTAAACAAATTCTTGAGGCACCGTCCCCTTAAGTACCTATTTACTATGCCTCCCCACGGGACAGAGTTAGACACCAGGGTCATTTTTTTAACGTGGAGAAAAGGTACAAAAATAAAAATTGTCTCAGTCGTGAAGGATTTCTCCTCCACTGAAAGAGAACAAGAAATAGAAGTGCAGCATCTGAAGAACAGATACTACACTTTGATCTTGACCATAGTACTGTATGTGGAAAACTATATACATATATAGAGAGAGAAAGAGACAGACAGACAGACAGACAGATAAAGATAGTCGGTTTTAATTGTAACAATATATTTAAAATACTTCTCATACGTGTTAATCTGACCTAAACATAAATTCTGGCAAACGCCTACTCTTAAAAAGCCGCTATGATACTAAAATTTGAAAAATTGTATTTTTTATCTATTATTACACTAAATATGAGTTAATCAACGTTTGTTTATCTAAGGCTTCTTCCATATAATTTGAAGTACACAAAATACATACTAAAATGTTCCTCAGTTTTGGAAGTGACTTATGTTTTAAAGAAAAAGAGTCCATTTTACTTATTCTAATTAATGGTATATACGGCATAATGATGTAGACATACCGGTTCTCATTAGGTCATAGAAGTTAAGCAATGTTGAGCCTGGCCAGTGCAAGATCGGAGGTCATTTGGGTTGTTTGGTTGTTTTTGTTTTACGGCATATCAACCCTTTTCAGGTTATTTAATGGCGAATCCAGTGATTTTGAAGAAAAATTTTTTTAATAGAATATATATTTTTTTTTTCAAGTCGGTTTCTATTTAGCCCATAGTTTGGACCATAACAGGTACTATCACTCTGGGGCAGAATGGACCTAGGAGCAATGGAAATTAAAGGGTAGCTCCACACTCCCCAAAGCCCACAAGCTGGGGCCTCACCATCGGATATAGTTTAAGGTCATATCCAGAACCGGTCATTTGGGAATACTAGGTGCTGTATGTATTCATAGTTTAGGTCATAGGTATGTACTCATAGGTCATAGGTATGTGGTCATAGGTCATAGGTATGTGGTCATAGGTATGTACTCATAGGTCATAGGTATGTATTCATAGATCATAGGTATGTGGTCATAGGTCATAGGTATGTACTCATAGGTCATAGGTATGTGGTCATAGGTCATAGGTATGTACTCATAGGTCATAGGTATGTATTCATAGGTCATAGGTATGTGGTCATAGGTATGTACTCATAGGTCATAGGTATGTATTCATAGATCATAGGTATGTGGTCATAGGTCATAGGTATGTACTCATAGGTCATAGGTATGTGGTCATAGGTCATAGGTATGTACTCATAGGTCATAGGTATGTATTCATAGATCATAGGTATGTGGCCATAGGTCATAGGTATGTACTCATAGGTCATAGGTATGTGGTCATAGGTCATAGGTATGTACTCATAGATCATAGGTATGTACTCATAGGTTAGGTCAGTGAGTAAGTGTAATGCCTCAGAAAGATGAATGGCCATACCTTGTACAGTTCCAAGTCACAGTTAGGCAAGTTATAGCACTTGTTATCTTCTCTCTGATACTCTGGAAGACTATCATACAGGGGGTAGATTGAGTTCCTCAGCCATGATGAATGCAATGCATCTAGGAAGGGGAGGTTCTGTTGAAAAGCCAAGCCAGATAGGAGCCCTTTAGCCTTGCACATAATAGTATCACAAAAAACGCCCGCTTTTAATTTGTCAGAAATCAGCACGGAAGTAGTAAGGCTTAGGAAACTGTCATAGAATGTTAATGTCACTGTGCAATCTGGTCTAACTGGAGATAGCAAAAAAAAAAAAAAAAAAAAAAAAAGAACGTTAGGAAAGGTATTAATGCGCAAATTGGTCAAATAGCAACTTGTGTTCAACTAATTCCATACAATGAATCATTTACAATAGATATTACTAGCAGGGCCTGGGGTGCAGCATTGTTGGGGAAAATTGTTTTTCTTTCAATTTGCCCATCTTCCTTTTTCTCAAGGGAGATAACTCTCCCTTTTTTAAGGGAAAAAACAATTATTTTTAGATTGCACCTAACAGAAGGCTGTTCAGGTCGCACTTTTTACTAATTAGATGATCACCAAAGTGTGTGTTCCAGCATGTCATTGAATACTAATAAAAAGACTGTTAAATATTTATGTTTGAAACTTGGTGGATAAGTCAGGCACAAGGTGAAGTTTATTTGTACTAAATATAGTTTGATAGCAGAAAAGACTGTGAATTTTATTAACAGCTAGTAGGTCGCCTGATGTTGCCCGGTCGTAAGACACGCTTAAATATGATATTTTAATTTAATCAGATTACAGATTTATTATTATAGAGACAACTCTCTATAGATTATTATACTCAACCTTATATATATTCAACCTTATATATATTCAACCTTATATATAGTCGTGAGACAAAAAAAGTATATATGCCTTGGGTGCCATTAGCTAGAATTGAAATCAAAGCATACAACTATCAACCCTCATTCCTCAGTCACTGAATCACACTCAGATGCATGTGAGTGTATATATATATATATATATATATATATATTAATCGCCATATATATTTTATAAATTACTAACTAGCTCTACCTACGTATTGAGCACTTTTGAAGTAAATACTTAAAGTTTACGCATAAATCTATACTTTCATATATTAAATTTATGCGAATAAATGAAGTAGTTTTATATATATATATATATATATATATATATATATATATATAATTATTTACCACAATAATTATTAAATACCTACAAACGCTAGTATTTCATCCTTTCAGGAATCATTAGTGCAGGCTGTCACGATTAAGACCGGTCGAGAAATTGAAACCCAGCAACAAAGCCATCTCTGACTCCGTTAGCAAGAACTAAATTCATTCAGCCACCATCAATCGTGAGAAATATCGTTGAAATTTAAACATTTATTTTTAAATGTTTTTAACGTCTGTCAGAGTGATATAATCATTATATGATGATCTGCTTATGCCAGCTAATGTAACTAAATATATATATATATATCTGTCATGCTTTTTAACAAAAAGAGGGTGGACCTCGTCCTTGTCCATTCGCACTTTTCTCAATAACTACGCCTTGGAATTAAAAAAAAATTTTGCACAAGCATTAAACATGATATGAGTAAAAAATGTAAAAGAATGTTTTTTTCCTGGAAAACCCTGGCCCCCCCCCCTTTCGGGTTAAAATGGCTAAAATTGACACTTTTGTGCTTATTAAAAAAAAATTGAGGCCTTGGATTTTTATAAAACTTTCTGAAAAGTTGTAACTAACTAATTTCTATATAATTTTGTTTTTCTATACTTTGCGATAACTCTTGAAAGTGCCCAAGGGGCTCTTTTAGGGCTAATAAAAACACTCCATTATTGGGACTTTTTTTTACCATATTTGTCCAAAATTGTCTTTGTGTGTCTATTCAGCAGTTTTGCATGGTTCTGAATTCAAATTTAAATATGTTAAGGCCTTGGGGACTTTTGGGCCTAAATGGAGAGGGGCAAATGATGGGCTTTAATCATTTCTTTTTTGCATGGTGCAAAACTCAAATTTACATATGTTAAGGCCTAAAACTGCACTGTTTGTTGATTTTCACCACGATTTGACGTCCCCTGAGGACTTTGGGGGCTAAATGGAGGGGGGGGGTTAAATGCTGAACTTAGTCATTTTTTTTATGCCTCGTTTACAGTACACTCACGGGGGACCATTCATGCTTCATTTGTTTAAAAAATGAAGACAAGATGTAAGCAATCAAGCAAGATCCACATAGTTTTATAATTATATAGATTTCACAGGTGTCAGTTTGGGAGTACCTTGTGTCAGAAAGGTTTTTAAATGACTAGGAAATGATCCTTTATTGTATCTATACGTTTATTCCACCTGGCATTTCGATCTAATAAACCCAAAGTATTTTATAAAACTATAAACGCCTTTCTTTAGTCTAAAGTTGTGCAAAATCTGAACTTGTCCACTAGATGTGAAGAGAGTTGAAGGGGGAGGAGGAGGCTCTTTTGCTTGATTTCTCTAGTTTTCTTTTTCTTTTTCTTATGCACATGCAAATATGTTGAAGGCAGGTAATATATTACAATACTTGCACCATTTTTTTTTATTACATGGGATAGTCCTGCAAACTTTATTAATCTTGTAATCAACCATTGTTTCGGCTCCTGATGATAACAACACCACCTTCATTATAATAAAACACCTACCAATATGGAAAAGCAATATATTAACAATAATGATATACAAATACTAGCTGGGCGTCCAGCGTTGCCCGGCCGTAAAATACGCTTAAATATGATATTTTAATTCATGTAGATTTCATATTTCATACAGATTCAATTATCTATTAATTCCGATGCCTCCCTTCAGTCTGGAAAGACAAAGGATACTCGATGTAGGGGCATCTGTGCATGTAATTGTGAGGTGAGGGTTGCGCAATCCCAACCACACCTCTCCTAAATTGGCACCGCTTGAGTTCAGTGGCAAAGAGAAGTCCAGGACGGCTGGAAACAATGCCGAGATAAGCAGAGAGCACGTACAGCACTTGGAAGTCCCAAATGGTCACCCATCTGGTACTGGCCAGGCTCATCGTTGCTTAACTTCAGCAATCTGATGGGAAACGGTACGTCAAACATGATTATGCTGTATAAATTGTTATATATTATATTGTACCCAATATAAAGTAGTAGTTTCAAAAGTAATGTATATATATATATATATATATATATATATATATATATATACGGCATAATCGCGTTGACACGCCGGTTCTCATCAGATCACTGAAATTAAGCAACGTTGAGCCTGGTTAATACCAGATGAGTGACCATTTGGGAATTCTAGGCACGGTATGTGCTCTCCGCTTATCACGGCATTTGCTTCCAGTCGTCTTGTACATACACTTCACTTGCCACTGGTATTTAACAATGTCGACTGAGGAGAGGTGTGGTTGGAGATTGCGCACTTCTTGCCACAAAACATTTACCGTGCATAAACCCCTTCTTGGGTATCCATAGTCTGTCAAAGACTGAACGAGCCTGTAATGTTGGTATGTAAAATTACAATGATTAAAGTATGCCCAAACGTCTAAGCTCCAATTTGTTTGCTAAAGAGCATTGCATTATACGCTAGTTTGTTATTTCACTCCTCAGTATGCTCAACCCGAGATAGGGAGCATTTATAGTTATCCACAGACAGTTTTGCTGTATCACAGCTCTTCAGTCTAGCTAGACTAGCAACTACTTCAAGCCAGGATTGGAACTTCACCTCCTGCCACAAAAAGTCCACGCACAGGCAACCCTTGTGGGTATCCACATTCTGTTAAAGACTGAAAGAACCCTATATATATATATATATATATATATATATATATATATATATATATATATATATATACTTTGAGTGCTATAAACTAGAATCAAAACCAAAAATTATAGCACTCCAGCCTTGAGCTATCACCAGATGGATAAGAAAAAGTTAGAAATAAACAGACGTTAACATATAAAGGTGTATTTGCACATAAGTAAAAAAACACTTTATGTCCGCTTATGTCTACAGAGTTCTATTTTTTTTTTCAATTTTGACTCTTTAGCAGCTATTTTTACCAGTTAAATGTTCATAAAAGAACAGTCCACAAGAAAGGGCAATCATCTGACTCATCTAGCGTCCCTCTGCGACCTTGCGTCTCGGGAGATATGCAGCTGGAAAAATGGAGACTGATAGAGACGCAAACGAATACATAGACGTAGTGAGTTTTCTGAATATTTACACGTACAATCCATCCTGAAAAATGCTTTATAGACGATAAATAGCGATATCCTTTTTTTTTTTTGTTTTAACTTTTGAAATCACTAGAATATATTGAGTAAGATATAATATTAATAGAGTATTGGTTCTATAATAATAAATACGGAATCTGCATGATTTAAAATATCATATTGAAGCACATTTTATGACCGAGTAATGCTGGGCTGCCTGCTAATATGAGTATCTACATATAAATATATATACTTGGAAGTCACTACTTATCAAGGCCCGAGGGTCACTCAAGGATAGGGGTTAAATAATGTAAGGCGTTAATCATATAAATTGAGTAGAATTTGATTATTTATGGGGACGACTCAACAAGAACTTGTTTACATTGGATTTCAAAGCTACCATGTTGTATTCAACCGGGAAGCAGATCAGTGGAACAGTGTTCAACAGATGAGCAGTTTTGAGAAAGAAGCTTTGTTCATGGAATCTGTGTTTAGATTTAGGCACAGATAGAGAGTGGGGGGGGGTAGAATCGTATATAGTGGTTGTAGGTAGGTGAGTGTTTTTTTTTTTGTGAAAGTTTGGCAAATAGAGGACTATATGTTGGTATTCATGATATATTAGAGAAAGATTTGACCGGTTCATTCATCTATTGAATTCTGTTTAGATTGTTGGGATCGAGAAAAAGTGAATTTGCAAATTCAGTTGAATATATAAAAAATGAAAATACAAAATACAAAGTAAGACTATTTTCCTTCTTTCTTTCTCCTCTCATTCTGCACATGTCTCTATATTGTCCTGGTTTAATACTCCTCTGAGTTCATCAGATCTAAGCCTCTCTTGAAGACTCACATTATACATCGATGCCTGATAGACTCTTCTTTTGCTGAACAGTGATAACATTCTGCTGGTTAGTAATGGCAGAGATTTCTGTCTTACTTTATCCAATCCTAATTCGATGTGTTATTGTTTTTTGACATGTACGATTCGAACTTACTTCGTCCACTCTTACCTCTTGCAATCAACCTGGCAACTGCACCAATAGTATAGAGTTCAAAATAGACTTCGTAGCCTCGTAGGGGATGTCCTTTTCTATTCCCTGCAACCTCTTTCTCACAGAAGAGATGGCACAAAATTGTCTCTGCTTTATCGTTATTTTCATGGTAAGTGCTCAGCTGAGCTCCATTCTATGGTCCCCTCTCGCCAAACTTTCACAAGAAACACGCGTCTAGCAGAAAACACTGCCAATAATTACCCCCCCCCTCGCTCTTTATCTATGCCTAAACCTAAACGTAGATTCCATGAATAAAACTTCTTTCTTAGAACTGCATGTCTATGGAATTGTCTTCCATTTTCCTGCTTTCCAGCTGACCACAATATGGTTGTCTTCAAGTCTAACGTAAACAAGTTTTTGATGAGCCGTTCCATATAAGTTAACAAATTTACCGAATTTCCATTATTAACGATTACTATATTGTCCAATTGACTACTGTACGCTCTTTAACCCTTATCCTCGAGTGGACTATGGGCCTTGATAAGTGGTATTGCCTATGTAACAATATATATATATATATATATATATATATATATATATATATATATAACAAATTTACCGAATTTCCATTACTAACGATTACTATATTGTCCAATTGACTACTGTGCACTTTTCAACCCTTATCCTCGAGTGGCCTCTAGGCCTTGATAAGTGGTAATGCCTATGTAACAAAATATACATATATAACAAATCTACCGAATTTCCATTACTAACGATTACTATATTGTCCAATTGACTACTGTACACTCTTTAACCCTTATCCTCGAGTGACATCAAGGCCTTGATAAGTGGTGATGTCTATGCAAACAAAAAAAAAAGAATTTCTCAACAACGTCAATAACCTTGCTAAACAATGGTAACTCTCTGCCAGTTAGTAATGCCATACAGATATACTTCCTTCTCTTCCACCTCCATTGTGTCAAACCTATCAAATTGAACGATGTTTGCAACTACAAGACGACCAAAAACAATGGCAGGAGGGCAGAACATTATTCAACACAAATTAAGTTTATAACAAGTGTTTGATGACGTTTTACTTGAAGCCGACCATATTGTAGTCGGTTGGAAGCTTCGTTTGGTTTTTAATAAGGAGATACAGAAAAATGAAAGTTCTCTGCTCTGGTTGTAGTTAAACGAGTACTTGCTGTGAATGTTTATTAACCCAACTCTAATCATAGGGTTGGTGTTAATCAATTAGGGTTAGGCTAGGTTCAGGGTTGATGGCTAGATCACGTATTTGAATGCTAACAACTCAGTAGATAGTATATTGAATTAGAAATCATATGAGAAAATTAACGCGCGTGCACACACACACACACACATATATAAAACGTTTCTTGGCGTTTTGGTCAAGATCAAAGTGTAGTATCTGTTCCGGCAGATGCTGCACTTAAGATAATTTGTACCAGTCAATGGAGGGGAAACCCTCTATACTGGGACAATTATTATTTTTGGTAACCAGAGTGCCCCCTTTTTGCCTACTTTTAGGGGAGCTGGTTTTTACCTCACATTAAAAACGGCCTTGTGCCTAATTTGCTCAGTGGGGGAGCAAATAAATACCATCTGTTCCGGCAGATACTGCAAGCTATGACTAGCTATGACTAGCAAAGACCAGATGTGGGGGCAACCCCACATGCCTGACCTTTAACCAGCTCCCATTTCCCACCTCTTGGGAGCTGGTCCCCTTTTTCCCTTTCCCCCTCCCTTCACTCCTCACATTAAAAATTGGCCTTGTGCCTAATTTGCTCGGTGGGGGAGCAAATAAATACCATCTGTCCCGGCAGATGCTGCTAGCTATGACTAGCAAAGACCAGATGTGGGGGCAACCCCACATGCCTGACCATTAACCAGCTCCCATTTCCCACCTCTCGGGAGCTGGTCCCCTTTTTCCCTTCCCCCTCCCTTCACTCCTCACATTAAAAATTGGCCTTGTGCCTAATTTGCTCGGTGGGGGAGCAAATAAATACCATCTGTTCTTCAGATGCTGCACTTCATTTTCTTGTTCTCTTTCGGTGGAGGAGAAATCCTTCACGACTGAGACAATTTTTATTTTTGTACCTTTTCTCCACGTTAAAAAACGACCTTGGTGTCTAACTCTGTCCCGTGGGGAGGCATAGTAAATAGACACACACACACACACACACACACACACACATATGTATTATTGTATTAAAAATCATTTGGTAGTTCACATCTCTGAGAACTTCGACTGAAGTAAAATAAAACAAAAGTTAGAAAACGTGTGTATATATATATATGTATATCTATGTATATATATTTATATAGAGAGAGATTATATGTATGTATGTATATATGTATATTTATATATAGAGAGATTATATATATGTATGTATGTCTATGTATATATATTCATATATAGAGAGATTATATGTATGTATGTATGTATGTATGTATGTATGTATGTATGTATGTATGTCTATGTATACATATTTATATAGAGAGAGATTATATATATGTATGTATGTATGTATATATATATATATTTATATAGAGAGAGATTATATATATGTACGTATGTATATATATATAGAGAGAGAGAGAGACTATATGTATGTATGTCTATATATGTATATTTATATATAGAGAGATTATATATATGTATGTATGTCTATGCATGTATGTATGTCTTAGATTATATATGTATATATATAGTTTATATATGTGTGTGTGTGTGTGTGTGTGTATGTAGCAAAACTTGTACTTGTCCATATAAATAAATAATCATATATATTATAAAGTGTATAAGAGCCGCCCTCATTTGAAAATGCAATTTGAACAATAGTTAATAGACATAAATTAAGCAAAATTTTCAAAATGTCAATTCCTTTGAAGATTTTGGAAACACAGCATGAGGTAGAGCTCTTGATTGATATATATATATGTGTGTGTGTGTAGATATATGTATATATACATATATATATGTATATATACACATATATATGTATATATACATATATATATATACACATATATATGTATATATACATATATATGTATATATACATATATATATATACACATATATATGTATATATACATATATATACACATATATATGTATATATACATATATATATATGTGTATATACATATATATATATATATATATATATATATATATATATATATATATGTACTGCTGTGTCTTAGAATTATTCAAAGAAATTCATATTTTAAGAATTTTGATTACTATGTTTCTAATATCTATTGTTCAAATTTCAAGCAAATTACAAATCAAAGATATTTGCATCCTTAATGCACTCTGACAACCTTTTAAAATACCCAGAGATTCAATTGAGATTTTGCGGATCGTTATTAATTAGTCTCTAATATCCATGATGCAAACTTGATACAAATTGCCAATGTTTGAATTTCAAAGAAGGTATATGTCACTTTTACGAGACCCCTCCCCCCACTCCCCTCAAAAATAAAAAAAATCTCAAACTGAAAGGTAACATTTTTTTTTTTACGTAAAGGACTATCATTTGGAATCGTGTTTAAAAAGTGAACTGTGGGGAGTTGAGCAGCGAGATGTCTGTTCACATTTAAACTTCTGCAGCTGAGTACAGTCAGTAAAGCAGGAAACAGGAAGGGAATCCCAAAGTATAACAACCCGAAGAAAGAAAATATTATAGTGGAAGAATCTTTTTTTTTTTCTTTTTTTTTTTTTTTTTTTTTTTTTTTTACACAGACATCACCACATTATCAAGGCCAAGAGGCCACTCAAGGATAAGGGTTATCTCAGGACGTCAACAGTAAAAGGATTGAATTTTGTTGCTTGTCAGGTTAGTCGGGAGTGGATATGCCAGCGATGAGGGTGTCCAGTGTTATGAGTGCATCAAGTGCATTCCATTAATGTACTTGTAATACAAGATTCGTTTAATGTACCGCCAATAACTCACCCTCTACTCTCAAAGGAAAAGGTAATGCTTAGGAGCATGACCTTCTGTGATAAAGTTGAACCCTGGGATACGGTGACCCTAGGATACGTTTTTTCAGGTTACGATGTGGAATAGGATGTTTTTCCGACCCCTCGTTACGGTATTTGCCCACCTTACGATGTTATTTATAATGTTATTTGATTATATACATGTGTATTTTATACTGTATTTTATTTTGTTACTAATTTTTTTATTGTGTACTGTATAAAATTTTGTTTAGGCCCCGCCATACGGTGATTTCACCTTACGATCCCCCCTCCCCTTTGAACGAATTAATGCCGTATCCTGAGGTTCTACTATATTAGCCTGAAGGAGATAGATGTATGCTTATGTATACACTTCAGCTTTATTTTAAAACTTTTATTGAAAACATTAATTCAAGTAACTTGATTATGTAGTAGAGCTGGCATCTATTCCATGTGGCCGCCTTCAGCCTCAATCACCGTCTCGATATGGGTCCGGAACTGGGAGCATGCTTTTTCCTCAAGTTCTGGCGGGAGCTCGGTAAATACTCGGTGGATTGTGGTGATCAGGTTGGCTTTGGTGTTGTGGGAGGTCATGTTGGTGATGTTCTCAATGTATGACCAAACAAAGTAGTGAAGCAGGTTCAGGTCCCGACGAGGAAAGGGGCCAGTAATAGAAGGGTAAAAAGTCGTAGCACTCCTTCTGAAGCAAAGCCTGCGTCTCTTAGACTTGTGGGCCGACGCTGAGTCCTGCTGCCACACCCAGGGTCTGCCAGTTGTCATCTGATTGCACCAGGGGCTCAGTACACTCTTCAGCACATCCAGGTACACTTTGGTGTTGACTTTTAAGCCGACTTTGAAGATGTGAGGTGGTATGATGTGGCTCTCATTTGAAATCACACAAAAGACCATAACCGTGACCGGAAACTTTTTCATCAGCCTGGACACGTCTCTGTTATTCATGACAATCCAGCAATGAATTTTGAGGGTGTTGGCAATGGTCCTGTTGTTATAAGTTGGATCGGTAGGGAGCATGAGTTGTGCAGCAGCGCATCTCCAATTTTGTTCGTTGAACATTGTGTCACTTTCAGACATGATAGAAGACTCCTATTGCTCTTGGAATTTGTACACAACTGGCCAACTAGTAGATGGTTTGCAACAAAATAGGAAAACCGGTTTTCATCAAACGGAAATGGAATCATATCGTATTTTCTAGGGCGACAATTCTGTTGTTCCACTCTGTATGTTCATATATGCGAGTAAATGTCTACTCTATCTCATTCACTCTTTTTCTCGTTATTTTTTTCTTTCTCTCTCTCTTTCTCACCCGCCCCCCCCCCCCATATCCCTTTCTCATTCATTGTCTTTCTCACTTCTCTCTTTTCCCCTTCTCTCTCTCTCTCTTTTTACTCACACACTCTCTCCTCCTCTTATGGACATTCCCACACCTGCTATAACTTTTGTTGTGGTTCCACTAATAGGCTAACCCCTCTACCTCAAACTGATGAATGGGAGAAATGCACTCAAATGCCAGATAATTTAGCAAGTGGATATGGGGGAGGTAGGTTAGGGTTAGTATGCAAAGGATGGTGCGCTGGTACGGTGGGGGATAGAATTCATGAATGAATGAGAAAAATACAATTTGAAGTGAATAAAAAAAGATGTTTTTAAACAGAGTAAAAATGTAAAATTGTTAGAAAGAGAGAGAGAGAGAGAGAGAGAGAGAGAAAGAGAAAGAGAGAGAGGTATATTAATTAGTAGATATGAAATATTTCTTTTCATTTCCAGCAAAATAACCCAGGTGTTTTTCACGTGACCAAACAATAAAGAGAGAGAGAGAGAGAGAGAGAGAGAGAGAGAGAGAGAGAGAGAGAGAGAGAGAGAGAGAGAATAAAGTTAGTGGGGTGGGTGGAGTTACTGGTTAGATGTTGGATAGAAGGTGGTATGGGTGAGACTTGCTGGAGTGTGATTCCTTCTACGGTCAGGATTTTGGCCTATCAAGATAATTGTTATTTATCTGTGCTTCAATGAAAGGGAGGGGGGACGGTGATGGTGTCCAGTTCTTAAGTAGAGGGTGGAAGAGGGGGAGCATGACTGACACTGTTGTTGGAACCTTTCTCTGGAAACATGGTCATGACGACTTATCTCTTTCCCACAATGAGGATATGTGACACAAGGGTAGGAAAGTGGGATTGAAGAGCCAGCACCCGACACCCTCCCGAAGTGGAATACTCTGATCTTTTAAGAACAATTGGGCAGCCCCTTCGTCATACCTCGGCACGGACACCTCGGGAGATTAGCAACGAACTAACCCCCTTCCCAAAGAGAAAAGGTAACACCTGGGAAGGTGGACCTCCTAGAACTGCACATGACCAGCAACATACTGCAAAAGGCCATTCATTTCCGATTTAAAGCCAAGGGGTAAAATCTCTCTGGAAACATGTACATGAAACTGAAGAAGGAGAACGTATTTATCTCCTTCTCAGGCAATTTTTGTTCGGCCGGAATGCTCTTCCTCTAGGACGCTGGTTTCAAATTTTATTTTCCTAACCTTGTGTCACATCTTCTAATCAACAAAACTCCAAGACAAACTACGTTGTTGACTTAATCATAATCCATTGCACGCTTGTATATATGGATGACCGTTGCAGCCATAAATAGAATAAATATCTAACGATAATCAACTGTTTTGCAGTTATAAAAACTATTGCAAACCTCCCTATAAAGTTAGGAATAATACACCGGAACATTAATGCAATTAAAAGGTGTGTTTGAAGGCTTGTCGATTCAGGAATTATTCAGTCGGTGTAAATAGATAAATAAATAAATACAATTCAATAGTCAAAAAAAATACTCATCTATTTTACCAGACTGTAGATGCACCTTCAACACAACAAGTCTAGATGTTGTCTCTCTCTCTCTCTGCACATAAGTACCCGCACATCCAACTGTAGACCCAATCACAGAATACATTTCCTATAATGATCTACACTGTTTTAACCTCACCACCACTGACATACAACAACTTCTAGACAACATACACTTTCAATATAAACAAAAAATATACAAAGAGGTATCAGGCCTTCTCCTGGGATCCAACCTATCGAGACTTCTGGCTATAACATATATGAATAGACTAACATAGGACACACTACATAACTACCAATCCGAGATATTCTTTACAAGATATGTAGATGATATTCTTATCCTGACATCGTCTCGCGAAGAAGCTAATAAAATATTTCCTAACTTCCAATATGTCGACCCACATAATAGATTTATCATAGAAAACTCAAACACATCTGGACACATATCATTACTCGATTTTACACTCTACATCACCGAAACAAGTCAAATAAACACCAATATCTATAGGAAACCGTCTGCTGAGACATTTTCATAAACTACAAGTCCCTACTCAAGCAAAAATAGGCTTTGCTACAAATGAGACAAACCAGAAATGCATGAATGAAAGAGACAAGACCACCTCTGTTAGAAAATTTCAACAAGTCTTCAAGCAAAATGGATACCCCACAAAAACCCTACAGCACATTAGAACATCTATCAAAAAACAATCACACACACTATCCAATATATGCTTCCTCAAAATACCAAATTTAAATGATAGCATAACAACAGCCATGTGCAAAGCCATTCACAAAGAACAGCTAAACATACAACTCACACACACCGGTTCAACATTAAAACAACACCTATCTAAAACCAAAACATTAAAACAACACCTATCTAAAACCAAAACATTAAAACAACACCTATCTAAAACCAAAACATAAAAACAACACCTATCTAAAACCAAAACATTAAAACAACACCTATCTAAAACCAAAACATTAAAACAATACCTATCTAAAACCAAAACATTAAAACAATACCTATCTAAAACCAAACCATTAAAACAACACCTATCTAAAACCAAAACATTAAAACAACACCTATCTAAAACCAAAACATTAAAACAACACCTATCTAAAACCAAAACATTAAAACAATACCTATCTAAAACCAAAACATTAAAACAACACCTATCTAAAACCAAAACATTAAAACAATACCTATCTAAAACCAAAACATTAAAACAACACCTATCTAAAACCAAAACTACATTAAGAAGCAAATAATGTTCATTATCTAACTGCCCTATAAAAAACACAGGACTATGCGGACGCACATATTCAGTGTAGTAAATCAAATACACCATTTGCAATGAGTCGTACGTTGAAAGTACAATCAGACCGTTGCATATCCAAATCAAAGAACACATCACCACCAAGACATCCTCTTTTTACAAACATGTATCATATACGCACCATGCTAATATAAACTGTGGTTAAAAGTAAAGAACCTTACCTCATGCATCGTGCGGCCAGTGTTAGGAAAAAAAAAGAGAAAATAAAGATGGCCGCCCCTGGTATTTATGGACTGATGATCACGTGATGTGAGGAGAGGGGGGAGTGGTATGCAAATGAGATGTGGTTGGGTCTCTCTATAAAAGAGCCGTATTCTTTATTTTGGGTGTCAGTGTGGAATGTGCAGAGAGAAGAGAACAGTTGGATTTTGGAGTTGGAGTTGAGTTCAAATTTAACGTCATAAACATAATTGCATAACTGTTAAAATATTAGTAACTGAAAGGGAATCTCAGATTGACAGAATCAATATTGATAGAACAATTAAAACCAAAGATTAATAATAAAACAGAAATATCCAATATCTTCCTAATAAAGACATAAGCAGAGATTAATTCTTTTCTTGAACGGGTTACAGTATTGTCCCCCCCCCTCCATCAAAAAAACTGGAAATTATCCGTTTTCTAAACTTCTAAAACAAAATTGCATTATAAGACATAAACAGATGAATTACCTCCCTTGAACAGAGATGTAGAATTATTTCTCTTGAATTACAAAATTACTTCCCTTAGATTAAAAAAATTGTTTTATAAAGATAGCAAAATTATCTCCCTTAAACTTAAAAATAGCGTTCCATAGCAAAATTAAATTTAATGGCCAATTTTAAATTAAACCAACAACGACAGCATAAAGAGTGGACGTATATTTTCTACCTCTTGAAAATGGATGTTGTATCTGAAAATATTTGAGGAATTTACCGACTACAGTCAGGTAAGATAAATGAATAGTTATTTAAACCATTGAATTGTATGTATTTATTTATTTATTTACAACGATTGAATAATTCTTGCATTGACAAGCCTTCAAACACACTTTTTATCCAATAAACAATGCTGCAAACGAACTACGACATACTTATTAATGCAATTAGTTTCATTAAACCAATTGTGATTAACAAGTGTTACAAGGGCCTGACAATATTTTTCGGACACTTTAGTATGCGACTTTCTGAGTACCATAAAGTGGTGAAATTCCTTCACTAGAATAGCATAAACATATAAAGACAATACCTGTAATAAAAATGGAAGAAAATCGATTAGGTAAGGAAAAATGTTTAATTTTCATCATTTTTTACAAAACACACGCAACATTAGTTTTTCGGACATCGTTGAAAAACTGTTAATAGTCTGTAATATCACCTTTCTTGTCAATAACTTTTATCAATCTCTCTTCCTAATGATCAAACATATGCACAATAACATCTCTACATGTTTCTATTAGTTGTTTTTTTTGGCATCTAGTATTCGTTCCCATAGTTGAGCCTCTTTCATTATTTCAAGTCCATCATAGACAAGTTGCGCAAGCATTTCCCAAACATTTTCTATTAAATTTAGATCTGGGCTTTTTGCAGGCCATTCCAAAATAGTCATATTCACTTTAGGCATCCATTCTTTCATGAGTTTTGACACATAGATGCTGCAATTGTCTTGCTGTAGAACGAAATCATTCCCCATCTCTCTTCTTACCCTTGGTAGGGCTTTCTTCATCCAGCAACTGTTTTTAGTTTTCGCTGTTCTGTCGTCCTTTAAGCCGCTCCAACCATATATTTCCATTAGCAAAGATCATACCCCAAACCATAACTCCTCCTCCTCCTTCTCCCATCTGTCGTTTGTTCAGTACAACAGGCTCACCCCTTCTCGACCAAGTACGCCATCCACCGAGCCCATCAAACTTGAAAAGTTTCTCATCAGTAAATATAACCTTCTTAAAGTCAATATGCTTTGTTAACCACCTTTTAGCATTCTCCAGTCTTGCTCCTTTGTGTTTCTTTGTTAGTGTAATTTTTTCTTAGCCTTTGCATACTTCAAACCGATCCTATGCAGCGTTCTTTGTACTGTTCGGATGTTTACATCCAATTCACATTTCTCCTTCACTTTTCTTGCTGTAATTTTTCTCCAGATGTCAAAAGCAAGGTCACAGTCCTCTTCATTCTCCTTTCAGTCCTCTTGCCAATTGATCTTTTCCGTCCTCTCTTCTTTTTCCGCTTGAAGTTTGTCTTCAGCATGTATTCGACCATTAATTTCAACAGCTTTAAATCCATGGCGATCCTTCTTATGCTGAGGCCATCTTCCGGCTTCTTCCGTGGCAAACAAACGACTTCTTCTGAATGCATTTTACCTCATTAAACTTAATTGTTTTGCCAGTAGAATAGAACAGATAATTGATTCTAATGATGACAGCTAAGTGTACAAGCAGAAAATTTACATACAGCAACATATACATGAACATAGCTCTTAATAAAAAAAAAATCACAAAAAACTAAAATTATGAAAGCCAAACTAAAAAAAATGATTACACTAGTAGTGGATTTTCACTCCTCAACTATATACTTACAACCTCAAAAGTTTTTGGCATTATTAACCACCTAGAAGTACTTTTTTTAAAGGGTCCGAAAAATATAAGTAATAAACCGATACATTACTCCAATTCTGTTCTTTCGTAAACATTTATGATTAACGATTTATATCTTCACTTTCGAACGCATTATTAAAAATACCGACCACTTTGTTAAAACTTAAAGCATTTATTATTAAAAATTACTTTATAGTTCCTATTTACAATGCCTCCCCACGGGACAGAGTTAGACACCAGGGTCGTTTTTTAATGTGGAGAAAAGGAACAAAAATAAAAATTGTCTCAGTCGTGAAGGATTTCTCCTCCACTGACAGAGAACAAGAAATTGAAGTGCAGCATCTGAAGAACAGATACTACAATTTGATCTTGACCCGAAGGCCAAAAATTACTTTATAGTTTGAATTATATATTTGCTTATATTGTAACCTAAGAACGTATTATAAAAGAAAAATATTTTCTTTCATTTTTTTAGTTTTTGTTCGCCCCCCCTCTCTCTCTCGCTCTCTTCTCTCTCTCTCTCTCTCTATATATATATATATATATGTAATAAATTCCACAGCCAAACAACGTCGCAGCCCACAAGAGCCATGACAGTCAAAGAACCGGAAGTCCAAGACTCGAGTTTCGCCCTCATTTGGGCTCATCAGTTAGACACATCCGAACTCAGGATTCGAAACCCGAGCCTCTTGCATGCAAGGCAAGCACTCTACCAACTGAGCAAAAACCCTGCACACAAGAATTTCTATTAACCAACACAGATCAAGCAAACCGCACCGAAATCCGACTGTGAAATGAACCTACTTCGTCTCAACAAGGGACGCGGTCATCCAACCAGCTAATAACCCGAAGCCGATGTCTCACAAGTAGGAGTTTTAACTCGAAAGGACGATACCATCCAACAATGCTAACCAAGCGAGCAACTTATGATAGGATTTTCAGAATGTGAGAGATTGTATATAATAAATTCCACAACCAAACAACGTCGCAGCCCACAAGAGCCATGACAGTCAAAGAACCGGAAGTCCAAGACTTGAGTTTCACCCTCATTTGGGCTCATCAGTTAGACACATCCGAACTCAGGATTCGAAACCCGAGCAAAATATATATATATATATATATATATATATATATATATGTGTGTGTGTGTGTGTGTGTGTGTGTGTATATACCTTCTTAATATCTTTAAAAAAATTTTTAATATATTAAAGTATATTAAAATTCTGTAATTTTCATATACCAATAAAAATTTAAGTCAAAATAAATTGACTCACATATTAAGCTTCATGATTATCAGTTTCATAGAATATTTTCACATGATCAAGACAATAAAAATAAAAAATATAGTTGGGACATATAAATTTAAACTATAATTTTTCAGTGTAGTTAAATTTTTACAAAGTAAATCACTTAAATAAATAATTTGGAGGAGAAAAATAATTGCTTGAATTAAAAAAAAAGACAGGTAATTGGTTAAAATATGATTTAAAAGTAGAAATATGAAAATGGGCCGATTTATAAATTCTATGGCTAACGAAAATAATTGAAGAAATAACTTAGAAGTGTGCGGTGGAGGTAGATTAACTACTTGCTTTCTTAAATAGAAATTAGAAATGTGTTCATATATGCATAAATAGTGAATTTCACCATCTGAAGAGAGGTTATTTTGGAATATTTTTTAATGATATAATGTTTGAAATTGTCCAAATGGTCACGAAACAACTGTAACGAATATGAAAATACACAATATGATGCTTTCGTTTTGTATTTTATTGCCTAGATTTTGTGAAAATTATATATATATATATATATACACATATATATATATATTTCTGTAGAAATATATTTTCTTAT
This sequence comes from Euprymna scolopes, assembly GCF_053919585.1. Classification (NCBI taxonomy): domain Eukaryota; kingdom Metazoa; phylum Mollusca; class Cephalopoda; order Sepiida; family Sepiolidae; genus Euprymna; species Euprymna scolopes. Next base: position 29,052,073 of record NC_136496.1, on the reverse strand, counting down.
TATATATCAGTCCTTATATAAGAAGCTCAATCTAATTACAGAGTAATACAGAGAATAAATGACAAAAAGTTATATTCCAAAATTCATGATGTTGACCATCTTATAATTTATTCCTTTAATTCAGTTGACTTATACAATTCTTGACAGTATCTGTTTCGTAATGCAAAATGAATCACTATATATATATATATATATATATATATATATATATAGAGAGAGAGAGAGAGAGAGAGAGAGAGAGAGAGAAAGAAAGAGAGAGTATCAATAAAATAAGAAAATCACAATATAAAAATATATACGAATGTAGATTTATTGGTTTATTTAATAAGGATGATGCATTCTTCTGCTTTTTAATAATTTACAAAGGTATTTCGACTACTAACCCTAACCCTAACCAAGGATCTAAGAATTTTGGATAACATCTGTACTCCTTTGCTACTTAGGTCCTGGATATGACCTTAAACTATATCCGATGGTGAAGCCCCAGCTTGCGGGATTTGGGGAGTGTGGAGCCACCCTTTATTTGCCATTGCTCCCAGATCCATCCACTCGGAACCGGAGTAAATAGAAACCGACTTGGAAAAAACAAATATATTCTTATTTAAAAAAAATTTCTTCAGAATCATTGGATTCGACATTAAATAACCCGAAAAGTGTTGATATGCCGTAAAACAAAAACAACCTTTGCTGATTAAGAAGTTTCTCTCATGGTAATTTTTTCCTTATTCTCGTATTGTAATTTCATTTTATTTTCGTTTTTTTACTTCGTTTTTATATTTATTTTTTATTCTTTTATTTTTTATTCTTTTATTTTTTATTCTTTATTTTTAATAATAATTTGTATGTCTTATTTTTTATTTTTATTCTTTTTTATTCTTTTATTTTTATTCTTTATTTTTTTTCTTTATTTTTTATCCTTTTATTCTTTTATTTTTTATTCTTTTATTTTTTATTCTTTTATTCTTTGTTCTTTTATTTTATCTTTTATTTTTTTATTCTTTTATTTTTTTATTCTTTTACTTTTTTATTCTTTTATTTCTTATTCATTTATTTTTTATTCTTTATTTTTTATTCTTTTATTTTTTATTCTTTAATTTTTTATTCTTTTATTTTATCTTTTATTTATTTTTTATTCTTTTATTTTATCTTTTATTTTTTTATTCTTTTATTTTTTTATTCTTTTACTTTTTTATTCTTTTATTTCTTATTCATTTATTTTTTATTCTTTTATTCTTTTATTCATTTATTTTTTATTCTTTATTTTTTATTCTTTTATTCTTTTATTTTTTATTCTTTTATTTTTTATTCTTTTATTTTATCTTTTATTTATTTTTAATTCTTTTATTTTATCTTTTATTTTTTTTATTCTTTTATTTTTTATTCTTTTATTTTTTTATTCTTTTATTTTTTTATTCTTTTACTTTTTTATTCTTTTATTTTTTTATTCTTTTACTTTTTATTCTTTTATTTCTTATTCATTTATTTTTTATTCTTTTATTCTTTTATTCATTTATTTTTTATTCTTTATTTTTAATAATAATTTGTACGTCTTGTACTTTTAATATTATTTTATAATTTTTTTTACCCCATACTCCCTTGTATTTTTTATCTGCTCATTCTACTATTTGTTTATCTTTTATCTTATTTATATTTTTTATATTTTATCCTTTTTAATTTATCTTCACTTTTATTTTCTTTTTACTAGCAGTTCAGCCCGGCTTTGTTCGGGGTCCTATATACTATTCATAACTTCATGTGCATATGTATATATATAAGTTTGACTCATGTCCAGATAACCTACCTCTAAAATTTCAAGTGTTCAGACCAAAAATTGGCGGAGGTGTTTGGTAGAGTCTGTAAAGGTCAACTCTTTCAACTTTGACTTTTTCGTACCCAAATTTTAGCCGAAAAACTAATTAAAAAGCTTCCTGCATGTCTGAATACCCTTTAAGCAAAATTTAAAAAATTGGCTGAATAGTTTGCTAGAGGCTGCAAAGGCCAAATCTTTTGAACTTTTACCCTTATCAGCTAAATTTTGGGTCAAATACCGATTAAAAGCTTGCCCTATGTCTGAATACACTTTATGTAAAATTTCAAATGTTTAGACCAAAAATTAACTGAGTAATGTGGTAGAGACTACAGAGGTCAATTTTATTTTTTTAAAACTTTGACCCCAACTTTGTCCCCTGGACATTTATTGTTTTGGGCTCAAATCAAATTAAAAAGTTTGATCCATGTCCAAGTAACCTACATTTAACATTTTAAGTGTTTTAACCAAAAATTGGTGGAGGAGTTTGGTAGAGTTTTCAAAGGTCAAATCGTTGAACTTTGACCCCTTGACAGCCAAATTTCTGGCCGAAAACTGATTAAAAAGATTTTCCCAAATCTCAATAACCCTTACGTCAAATCTCGAGTCTGTAGACTGAAAATTGACAGTTGGAAAATTGGAAGTTGGAATAGTTAACCTTTGCAAACTCTATCAAACTCCTTCGCCAATTTTGGATCCCAACACTTAAAATTTTAGATGTAGGTTACCTGGACATGAGTCAAACTTTTTAATATACATATACATATGCACATAAAGTTATGAATAGTACATAGTTCCCGAACAAAGCCGAGCTGAACTGCTAGTGTGTATATATATATATATATATATATATATATATATATATATACTAGCATGGGTGCCCGGCGTCGCCTGGGATTTTGGAGGTGTGTGTTGCGCAAAACATAAATAAAAAGTGGTAGTAGGAAGGCAGGCTCGCACCCATACCGCGAAGGAGGCAAAGAACGGGGGAAAAATGTGATGTCTTTGCTGTTACAACCATCACTAAGCCGGAAGTGATGTAGGTTTAAGTTAAGGCTAGACAATCAAAATAATAAGAAGTCTGTCGGAAATATCGGCAAAAAAAGCGACCCCTCCCTGTAGAAAAGTGCCCAGTTGAGGGTGAAGAAATTAATGTTTTTAGCCAATTTTTCGATATTTGTCGTCTGAAGTGTCTATCTTCAAAACGATACTGATCTTGTGAAAATCCGTCGCCTCTGTTGAAAGTTTTAGGCAGACATATATACATATATTTATATATTGATGGCTCAAATTTTCGACCCAAGCTGATTAAAAAGCTTGCTCTATCTCTGATTACCCTTTATGTAAAATTTCAAATGTTTAGACCAGAAATTGTCTCAGTAATTTAGTAGAGACCGTAGAGGTCAATTTTTTAAAAATTTGACCTCTATTATACCGAAAATTGGCGGAGGAGTTTGGTAGACTTCTCAAAGGTCAAATCGTTGAACTTTTACCCCTTAATAGCCAAATTTCTGGTTGAAAACGGATTAGAAAGGGTTTCCCAAATCTCAATACCCTGTATATCAAATTTCGAGTCTACAGACTGAAAATTGACAGAGTTATTGTGTAGGGAAATGTACACAGACACACACCCCCACAGACAGACAGACAGACAGACAGACAGACACTTTCACTTTATATATATATATATATATATATATGAGAAAGAGAGAGTAATCCACAGACAAACTGTTTCGCTATATCTCTGCTCTTCAGTACAACTAGACAGACAACTGACAACTGTCTTAAGCTGGGGTCGAAACTTGACCATCTAGAAAGCAGTTGCAAAATTTGTTTCTGTTCTGCTTAGAAATCTGAGATAATTCTTTACCATGGCATCGAAAACTTACTAAACTAAAGAACAAAAAAGAAGCTTTCTTCCCCCTTTTTCTTTGCAATAAAAGACATTGATTCTATTTCGTCATGTGACTTTTTATCATGGATGGTTTCAGATGTGAACTTCTGGAAAAGACATTTACACCTCCACCAGCCACACTACATGTGCTCGTGGGAGGTTGATAATTTTTTGAACTTGGAACATCTTGGAAAGACTTCGATGGTAATGCTCCCCTCCCCCGCCCTGCCATCATCCAACCCAATTTTTAATCTTTTCAAGTCTTTAAAGGAAATTTTTCTTAGATCTACAGGCTTGTCTACTAGTAAATTTTTTTTAATATATTTTTACTACTTTTTATTTCTCCCCACCTCTCTTTCTTCGCTCTCTCTTTCTTTATGTTAAGTTTGCTTGTATCTTCATAGATGTATGTGTGCCAGATTCGCTACTAAACTAATTAACAGATCATTATATATTTTTAAATGCTGCTTCTAGACGTAAGTGTACGTAAGGTGTGTAACGTAGCCGTTACGCTCGAATTGTGTTCATTACAGGTCAAACCTTTCTTGGACCCTCATACCGTCCGGCACCGTCGAAAAAGGACCAAACAAAAATCAATAAATCCGACTCAGTTCTTATTTCCTTTTTTACCCGGGTCATTTATTACCATTTTTCTTTCTCCCTGACTCGACACCAGCTTAAAAGTATTTCGCCATCGTCCGTACTGTACACACAATAACCCTTATCCCCGAGTGGCTTCTGGGCCTTGATAAGTGGTGACTACCTAAAAAAAAAAAAAAAAAAAAATCTCGTTTGGATTTTGTTCTTCTTCCAACCAAACGCCGGCCATAGCCAGCTATTTCTCCTCTTTGACTTTACACGCCCATTTTCTTTGACGCAAATTTTTTCTGCCCCTTCCCCCTTTACCACCCCACCACGTGGTGTTCTTTTTTTTCTTTTTCATCTCGCACACTTCCTAATTTGCATATACGTATACATATATTTTTTTTTATATATATATAATTTTCCAAATTTTCAAGTTTATAAATTAAATAATTCTATGCACTTAAAACAACTATAAATATTAATATTTATAAGACAGTCGTAACCAATAATACCTGAAATTGTTTTTAAATTGTAAATGTTAAAAATTAGTCTTAAGAATAAACTACATATTTCTATAATATTTTTTTGTCATTTATTTTAATTTAAAGTTTGTCGCCTCTAAAAAAACCCTATATGTGTATGTATGTATGTATATGTGTGTGTGTGTGTATATATATATATATATATACACACACACACATGTATGTGTATGTGACATGACAGAAAAGAATAGACACCCATAGAAATAGTTTGTTTCAATAAATATATAATTTATAGAACAAAATCAAAAATAGATAATCACAAATTTAATAACTAATACTTAGTTGACGTTCCATTTGCTGTTTTTAGTGCTAGGACCCTTCTAGGCATGACACTGATCAGTTGATGAATATCATCTTGAGGAATTTCTTGCCATGTCTGACACATTAATGCTAAAAGTTCAGGGTTAGAAGATGGCTTCCTTTTATTTTTGCAAAGGTTTCAGTCTAATCCCCCCGCCCTCTGTGGCACGGGGGACAAGATCAAAGTGTAGTATCTGTTCCGGCAGATACTACACTTAAGATAATTTGTACCAGTCAATGGAGGGGAAACCCTCTATACTGGGACAATTATTATTTTTGGTAACCAGAGTGACCCCTTTTAGGGGAGCTGGTTTTTACCTCACATTAAAAACGGCCTTGTGCCTAATTTGCTCAGTGGGGGAGCAAATAAACACCATCTGTTCCGGCAGATGCTGCAAGCAAAGACCAGCTATGACTAGCAAAGACCATATGTGGGGGTAACCCCACATATCTGAACTTGGTCAAGGTAGGGATCACCCTACGACCACAGTTACTATCCAGCTCCCATTTCCCACCTCTCGGGAGCAGGATCCCCCTTTCCCTCCCCCCTCCCTCTCTCTCCACATTAAAAAACGGCCTTGTGCCTAATTTGCTCAGTGGGGAAGCAAATAAATAAACAGTCTAATATGCCTCAAAGGTTTTCAATTGGGTTCATATCCGGGGACTGACTTGGTCATGGAAGTTTATTAATCCCATTTAGGCTCAACCAAGGTTTTGTCGCCCTAGCATAAATAGGGAATTAACTTTGTTCATTTTACCACTTAAGAATATTGGTAGGAGTCCTTCATTGAATATTGAAACATATTTAGCAGAATTGATGTTTCCTTTATACACCACTACTGGCTGCTGTTTTTTTTTAAGTTAAACTCTTGCTAATCATCTTGCTCATCTGAGAAAATTGGTCTTAAAAGTCATAGGTCTCTCCGGCATCTCAGATAATCAATCTTTCCTGTGCATGCTTTTGGCAGAACAAAGAAGACGTTTTTGTCTTGAAGTCTAACATAAACAAGTTCCATATAAGTTAACAAATTTACCGAGTCTCCATTACTAACGGTTACTATATTGTCCAATTTCTACTGTACACTCTTTAACCCTTATCCTCGAGTGGCCTCTTGGCCTTGATAAGTGGTGATGCCTATGTAAAAAAAAAAAAAAAAAAAAAAAAAGTTCTACCATAGTAGTCCAGCTTGTGAAGATACCTAACAGATGTTTTGGAACTGACACCAGCTTGTGTTACAATGTCAGGGGCTTTGCATCGAGGATCGTCTTCAGCATTTCTTTTCACAAGAGACAAGGATCTTTCAGAGTGTCTGGAGTGACCTGGATGAGGGTTTTTGCACTATTTGTCCTCTCTTGTGAACTGTACAATCACTGTATCAAAATAGAAAGGGATATTGAAAGATTTTCTGCTATTTTCTGTTGACTAAGACCACCTTTACGTTGACCCACGATTCATCCACGCTGAAATTTTGATAAGTCTAATGCTCATTTGGATCGTGGTATGCTTCGATGTTGTTAGATACAATTTTAATGAGATTCTCTAAGTCATTTTAGCACCATTCTTATGAAAAATATTTAGCTTACGGTCTATTCTTTTCTGTCATGTGTATGTGTGTATATATATATATATACACATTATATATGTATACATATATATACATACATATATATATGTGCGTATATATATATATATAATGAAACTTAAGCTTAAAAACTTTGAATTCTATTGCGGGGGGGGGGCTCAAACAGAGTGGGATCAAGCGAGTTTTAGCTGATGAAGTAGAAAATCTCCTTTCAAAGCTTTTTCTTTGTAAAGTCTAATTTTCAGTCAAGCAAAACTAAAGAGCGCTTACGTTCTTCCCTCCTATTGTCTTTGAAAAATGATATTGCAAGAACGTTGTCATATGCTAAAACTGCACGCACCTAGAATGGTTAAATACGATGCGTTTACATTTTATGAAAAATAGTCTCTCTCGGCACGTTTTATGTTAAGAATGTTAGGCTAACACACTTCTCAGCAGGTGTGTTTTCCAGAGTGACGAGAACGCGTCAAACATATTTGACTATCCAAATTTGGCCTTGATCATTTCCTAAAATAATTATATGACTCATTATCATAAACCCCCTTGAGGAGTAAGTTCAGAATGTTGGATATATGAGAAAATATAAAAGCAAGAAAATAAATAGAAAATATTCAGAAGAGTTTGGATAGAAAACTCGAAAATCAAAGCTCAAAAGAGAAAAGAGATAGAAAATCAAAGCTCAAAAGAGAAAAGAAATAGAAAAATCAAAGCTCAAATACCAAGAGGAAAAAAGTAAAAAAAGAAAACGAGAAATTTTTTTTTAAAATATCAACGTTCAAAAGAGAAAAAAACGAAAGAAAATTGAGTCTCGAATACCAAGAAGAAATAAAAGAAGAGAAAAATATAAAGCAAATAAAGGCTCAAAGCAGAATTGTAGGACTACAAAAAAAGATCAAAAAAGAAAAGAAGGAAAACAACAAAATTGAGAATAAGAAAAAGTAAAGAAAAGGCTAAAAAGAGATTAAAATAAAGAAAATTGAGGTTCAAATACAAAGAGGAAAAGAAATTGAAAAAATTAAAAAAACAAGAAAAATAGTAACAAAAAAGAAGAAAATGAAAAATGAAGAAAAGGGAAGAAAAACTGAGCTCAAAAGAGAAAAAAATGCTATAGCAAGAATGTTCTCATGTGTCAAAACAATTACATTTGTTAAATACGATGCGTCTACAGTTCATGAAAAATAAGTCTTACTCAGCATTTCTTACTTCAGAATCTTCTCAGCAGGTGTGTTTTCAAGAGTGGCAAGAATGTGTCAAACATATTTGGCTATCAAAATTTGACCTTGATTATTTCGTACAATAATTATATGACTCCTTATCATAAAACCCCGTTGATGTGTAAATTGAAAATGTTGGAAATATAAGAAAATGTAAAAAGCAACAAAATAAATATAAAATAAAAAGAGGAGTTTGGATAGAAAAGTTAGAAACTCAAAGGAGTAAAAATGAAACACAAAAAGGAAAACAAAACAAAACTGAAAAAGAAGAGGAAAAATAAAGAAAATTAAGGCCGAAAGAAGAAGATAAAAAGAAAAAAATAGTAAGACTAAAAAAGTAAAGAAAAAAAAAGAAGAAAAGGAAACATGAAGAAAAAAAGGTCAAAGAAGAAAGAAAAAAAAGAAGAAAAATAAAACAAACAGAAGTGAAGCTCAAACTAGACGGGGAAATAAAAAAAAGAAAATCAGAGCTCAAAAGAGGAGATGGGAGGAAAAGAAGGAATAAAAAACTTCAAAAGAAAAAAAGAAACGAAGGCTCAAAAGAGAATAAGAAAAAATGGTGAAAAGGGGGAAAGAAATAAGAAAAAAAGAGAGAAAATAAAAAAAAAAGAAAAGCTCAAAGGAGAGAGAAAAAGCACAAAAAGAAGAAAAGAAACCAGATTATGGCTCAATATTTAAAGAGGAAAAATGAGAGAATAGCAAAGAGAAAAGAAGCAAAGCTCAAAAGGGAAGAGACAAAAGAAAGGCAAATTAAAAAACATATAAAAAATAAAAAAAAGCTTGAAAATAAAACAGAATGAAAGAAGAGACAAAAACTAGTCAACAAAATATATTTTTGTTCATTTATGAAATAATTTACATCACACTTTTTCTGATGACGTTCGTTGATCCGAATGAAACTGGTAAAGCTCTCGTTTTTGATAATTTATTCCTATGTGTAATTTTTCCCTTTTGTCTTTTTCATATATATTGTCACGACAGTATTTCATTTTATGATATACTAGACTACCCGTGACCCGTTGGGTCAGTATGTTATATTAGCTATGTAATTCATGTATGAGCGTGACACTTTTGATATAAAGAAAATAGTTTTCTTTTGACATAACAGAAACATTTCTATGAAAGTATATTAAAATGAAAAATCACGGACGGATCACTCAAATATGAAAAAAAAAAAATCCTCCCTATTCGTGTAAAGTTACCTATTTTTCCGAATAATCGCTCAAAAATAAAAAATTAAACATGATTTTCCTACAAATCGAACGCCGATGAAAGTCATTTAGCAGCAAAATCGCACATGAACCTACCGATAAGAAATATAAGAATGAAAAACCCATATTGCAATCCTTCAACCAAGCTATAGAAACTTAAAATCTAAAAAAAAATAATAAAACCTGAAGCAAAAAAATAAACCCTAAATAAATAAAATGAAATACAACTAATATTGAAACAGATTAGTAAATGTGTTAACAAATTCATCGTTCTCACAACTATTTTGTATCTAGAAATGTAAACAAAAAATAAAAAAAGAAAGAAGGAAGGAAGGAAAAGGGACGGATAGAGAGTAGTAGTAGTAGTAGTAGTAGTAGTAGTAGTCTTGGCTTTACTACAATTATTCTTATGTTTGTCAACTGGGTAAAGTTGTTTAGTTGTAAGAAAATAGCGACAGTATAGTTGTAATAAAGAATAGTTGCAAAACACCCCCAACTCTTCCCATGTTAAATAATAATTTCGAAATAATAACGTTAATATTTCAGTGCACAGGTCAAAATCTGCAAAAGAAGCGATTTATGTTTATTTGTTTACGTTGTTATGGATTAATGTTTATGTACGCATGCGCAACCGGATGTCGTATACCGGAAAGTGGGTTACATCGCTCGTTACAAGGTCATTTGAGTTTTATAATTATATAGATTGTGTATTTTATCAGCATCATATAATAGAGCACCTTGATGTTTCTGTATAAAACTTTTTTGGTGTGAAATTTAGAACCGGCTCCTGACTTTAATTTTTCAAAAACTATACGCCTGAAACATATGCCTACAGAAAATTCCAGGCATTTTATTTATTTATTTATTTGTTTATTTCCGAGCTAGGCACCCGACGTTGCCCAGTCATAAAATATGCTTAAGTATAATATTTTTATTCATACAGCTTTTCATATTTATTATTATAAAGTCAATTCTCTATCGATTATTATGTATTATATTGTACGCAATATATAGTAGTGATGTCAAAAGTAAAAGCAACATATATATATATATATATATATATATATATATATATATATATATATATCTTCTCTATATAAATAAAATGAACTCATTTTTTCCCGTCTGATTTTGACATTAATAGGATTAAAAATCAAGATATTTCATGCAAATATAATATGCACAAACGGCAGAACAATATCTGAGGTGTGTTATAGGCTTATTATTTCTCAAATTCCTCGATAATCTTAGATTTCTATACGTTTTCTGCTGAGAAGTCACGGCCAAAATCGGTTAAGATCAATGGAAGTGGTAAAATATTTTCTCTCTAATAAATTCCTCCTCCCCCTGCCACCACTTAACACCGTTTGGGGATCGTTCACAAGGAACAGTTGAGAAGAGAACACCGGTTTGGCTTCGTAGTTCTTTCATGTGAAGTTATTTAAAATCACTAAACTAAGCTGCAGTGCTCTGTGGCGTAGTGGTTAGCGTGCTGGACAATTCACATTATATTTTCACGTTCGCGCCGACCTACCGTAGTCGTTTTTTCTTTTTTTTCCTAAACAACTGGAATGGACTTTTCTTGGTGGCCGAACTGTTAACGTTGCAGATGTTTTTTGGTTTTTTTTCACACTTTATTTTCCTACTTTTACTCATGACTCCGGGTTTGATCCTTCCTACTTACCTACCATAACATTTTTTAAAACTCCCCCCCCCCGTCCCAGAAACAAACACTCGGGCAACGCCGGGTACCCCCGCTAGTATATATATAACTTGGATGTCATCAGCTAAAATCGAAACCATAACATATATTGCTCCAGCCTTAGTCATTATCATTTGAGCTATCATCAGATGGATAAGAAATAGTTAACAATGAACAGACTAACATAAAATTTATATTTTCGCATGCGTACAAATAACACGTTTAATCGACTTACACCTGCCAAATTCCACATTTTTTCAAGTTTGACTCATTATTTTTACCAGCTGAAAACCCATATAATCAACAGTTCACAAAAAATGCAATCATTTGGCCTGTTTTGTGCTGTTCTGCGACTTTGCATCTCGGAGGCGATGCACTTTAAAAAAAGCATGGAGGCAGACAGACAGACATAGTGGGTTTTATAAATTAGATTTAAAAAAAAAATTTTTTTGGTCATGTACGTTTCACATGATGTGGTTTAAGATACTTTTGCGACTTCATGCTTTGTATTATTTGGATTATTGTTTCTCATCTTGGATGTCATTGTCACAATGTTTCGGCCGATGTAACCTTCGACCTTCTTCAGATGCATCTTGTTGAACTTGGGAATCTTGAACGGGACTTTTAATAATCTATAGGTGTAAATTAGTCTTATTCTCTAAGCCATGATCAGGTAGAAGTCTCAAGTAATTTGTGATCATATTTTTAGTATTGAACCTTCAACCCCCCCCTCCCTCCAGAAGACGAAGAACTTAGTACTGCTTATTGCTGAGAACTTATATTATTTATGCCACAACTCCTTGCAAGTTATCAATCCTCATCTCAAAAATTCCAAAACATAATTACTTTATATCTTTAACGTTGGTTTGATCGTTTTCTTTTTATAGAATAATTTATGCATGAATAAATAGAAATGAGGATGACAAGAAGTGCCTTCTCAGTAGGTTTCCAGACTTTTTTTCGTGTGCACACTTTTATCAGTGGTACACACATGAAACTCTGGTCCCATTCAAAGTAATCTTCTCCGGCTACAATGCACTTGTTCTAAAAGGCCCCATGGAAATCCGCATGTGTGAGCATGTCAATGATCCTCATCACAGCCTCTTTCATCTCCTCAATTGTTTCATAACGACAGCCTCTAAGGCTTTCCTTGAGCTTAGGGAATAACCAAAAGTCACACGGAACAATGTCTGGATTATAGAGAACTGTTTTAATCTTCATCCTGATTAAATAGTTAATGACAAGCATCGAGTTGTGGATTAGTGCATTCACACAAATCTTCTACATTTTTAGTTCCTCGTGAAAACAAAAAATAAAAAAAGAAAGAAGGAAGGAAGGAAAAGGGACAGATAGAGAGTAGTAGTAGTAGTCTTGGCTTCACTACAATTGTTTTTATGTTTGTCAACGAGTTAAAGTTGTTTAGTTGTAAGAAAATAGCAACAGTATAGTTATAATAAAGAATAGTTGCAAAACACCCGCACCCTTCCCATGTTAAATCATAATTTCGAAATAATAACGTTAATATTTCAGTGCACGGGTCAAAATCTGCAAAAGAAGCAATTTATGTTTGTTTGTTTACGTTTTTATGGGTTAATGTTTATGCGCGCATGCGCAACCGGATGTCGTATACCGGAAAGTGGGTTACATCACTCGTTACAAGGTCATTTGAGTTTTATAATTATATAGATTGTGTATTTTATCAGCATCATATAATAGAGCACTGACATCAAACTGTGCACTTATTGTCTCTATAGACACATGATGGTCATTATCCATGAAATTCTTAATTTGGCCAATCAACTCTGGCGTTCTGACTTGCTTACTCCTCCCACACCTCTCATCATCCCTCACAGACTTCCTGCCTTCTTTGAATCTCTTATGCCACTCAAAAACTGATGCTCGATTCATGCAAGCTGTTTCAAAAGCAGCCTGAAGCATTCCATACGTTTCTGTGGCATTTTTTCCAAATTTAAAATAGGATTTTATTGCATATCGTTCTTCTAAAATATCCTCACGTCCAGATGACATTTCTGAAATTCACCAGCTGTGACAATCAGACTTTAGTAGGGTGTATTCCAACTACTGCCGTAGCTGTTCATTTTAAGTTGAACTCATAAAAATTGGTCAGTCATCTCATAACATGTATAGCAATAACATGGTGAATTTTCAAGAGTCAACGACAATTTTAAATGCCTGTGCACAAAATGTCTGGAAACTTATTGAAGGCACCTCATAGGAAGGTAAGGCAAGAAACACTAATCCAATTTACTAAATTTCCACTACTAATGATAATTATGCTATTGTGCCAATGACTACCATACACTCACTAACTCGTATCCCCGAGTGGCTTCCGAGCCTTGATAAAAGGTGACTCCTTTGTAAAAAAAAATTTTGAAAATTAAAATGTTTTATTCATTACAAAAATTCTAGGTGCGACCAGATCAGGTTGTCTGAAGATACCGGCTTCTTGACCTAAACATAATATTATTGCTTTTTTTTTTTTTTTCCTTTTCTTTGCAAAACTGAATCATATTCTTCGAAGAAAACAATAAAAGTAGCCATTTTCTGCTGCAAAACAAACCAAGGCAAACACCATGAATAAATATTTGAAAAAAAAAAAATAAATAAAAAAATAACTTTTAGCATAAAAACTTTAACCAAAATGACTGGACTATGCATTAAATAACCCGAAACCAGTTGATATGCCATAACACGAAACAACCAAATCAAACAGCGTGAATAAATATTCGAAGATGTAAAGAACTTGTGGCATGAAAGACTTTTACCAAAATGAGTGGATTCGGCATTAAATAACCCGAAAACCAAATCATTATGTGATTACAACATATGTCTGTCGATATTTGTCTTTATTTGGGGTTGGCTGGACACATGCATGTGTGCATGGATGCCAATATAAAGTAAAAATAAATATTCATGAAGCCCAACTATCAAATGTCGATTGATTGTCGTCAGTCGTTTGCAAAACATCAATACTTATCACAAAAAATGACAAGTGATGCATCTCTCTGGGGTTAACAGGTGCACTGGAATTATTGGATTTTTGCAGAATTTCTTTGGCGTCCACTTTTTTTTTTTCTGTGGTGAAAAAAAATCTGAATCAGATAAAAGTGAGCTTGCAGTACCATCTAGCTGCGTCATCAAAACTTAAGTCTGTTTTGTCCTAGTCTACTATTTAATTAAAAACTGGGAAGGAAATATGGGATAATATTTTCCCAAAACATCTCCAGTATCCACAGTTCCGATAGGAAAATAAACGAACACTTTCCAAACAAATCTTTCACAATCAACACATATATTATTTCTTAAAACCTGTTTTGTGAAACTACTAGTTAAATAAATGCACACTATTTTCATAGAAATCTTAAACTCATATTTATTACTGAAAATTGCTGATGACGACGTTCAATAAAGATCTATATAATATCTGCTAGTTAACTAATAAAAGATGATGATATAAATTCTATATAATAAAGTAATGTCGATTTTCTCCTACATCTACAATTTTAATCTATATAAATCTCACCTATCTGTTTAAATGTATGTATGTTTGTATGTTTGTCTAAAACTTTTGACAGAAACGACGGATTTTCATGAGATTGGTATCGTTTTGAAGGGCGGCCCTTCGGACGACAAATATCGAAAAATTGGCTAAAAACATTAATTCCTTCACCCAAGTCACTTTTCTACATCTACAGTTTTAATAAAAAGAATAAATGAACACTTTTTTAAACAAATTTTTCAGATTCAGCAAATATAGCATTTCTTACAGCAGCTTTCATAAAATTATTAGTTTAAAATAAATTGTAGATAAGAATGTTATTGTATTGCCGATAACACCGCACAACAATAATAAATGCAGCTACTGTTTTAATACGAAGATAAACGAACAGTAAACAAAAAGATTCTCACAATCAACACGTACATCATTTCTTAAAGCGTGTTTTTTTTTTAAGCAAATAGTTAAATAATAAAATACTATCAGAACTCATGGAAATTCCACGGTAGTTGAAAATTTTTAAAACATATTATAAATTAAAAAAAAAATAAAACAAATAACGACGTAATTTAAAACATTTTTTAGTAAATTCTTTTTTTTAACCTTTTAAAGCTAAAAAAAATTAATTTAAAAAAAATTATTTTTTCAATGAAAATTCAACACATTGTTTTTTTTTTTTGTGGAATAATTTTTTATATAAATTATAAAGGAAATTCATGTGCACATTTTCTTTTCAATTTTAAAAAGAATCTATAGTAAAAAAAAAAAAACAAACAAACAAACTTAGTCTCCTCTCAACGGGACTTTTAAATTATAAAATAAAATGAGCCAATTTGAAACCGTAAACAGACGACAGCCATTATTTTTGTTTTTCTTTTAAATTTTTGGAGAGGAAATGAATTTAATGATTTTTAACTGATAAAGAGATAAAATACAAAAGGAGGTAATTTGTTTCTCATTATTTAATGCTTGCGATGATGTTTTTTTTTTTTTGTGTGACACTCGACGTTGAACAAGTAAATTAATGTTATGATATTTAAAATGCAATGGCCACTATTTTCATAAAAATGTTTGCTGCCGAAAATAACTGACGCATTCAATGAAGATCTTCAATATAAGAAAGTAATCTCGGTTTTCTCCTGCGTCTACAGTTTTAATAAAAGAATAAACGAACACTTTCAAAACAAATCTTGCACAATCAACACATACAGCATTTCTTACACCGGGTTTCAATAAAACAATTAAAACAAGTGTTTATTATTATTTTTCCGTTGTCCAACATAAAAATTATCTGTATCATTATGCAATCCTTGAAAGAAGTAATGATACTCTTATTTTTGTCTATAGCTTTTCATCTAAACTATACTGTGTAACCCAAATCATAGAAAAATATCCGTCCTAGGATGGGCAAAATTAATTTCCTTAATTTTTAAAATTTTTATGTCTTTTTACAAAGATTCAAACCCTATTCTAATTCTAATCACGAATAGGCTCCTATATGGTTGACTATTATAGAAAACTGATAACATACAATGATAGAAGATGTATCGAGACACAGGAATGGGTATGTTTGATCTGGTATAATGATGATTCATTAAAATTGTGGGGTCTGCGTACACGCCTGGTCCACAAAGTATGGAAATAAAAAATTTAAAAATTAAAAAAAAAAAAAACGTTTACAAGTGTTTTTGATATAGATGTACATAATAATACTTTGATAAGTATGTTTTAACTTAAATAGGGATAGTATAATAAAATTGTGGGGTCTGCGTTCGCGCCTGGCCTCCATAGAATGGAAATAGGCACAAACTTTAATAAAGACTTTTCATATCTATCTGCGTAAGTATACTTTGATAATTATGTTTCAGTTTGAAGAAATATGGCATACTAAAATTATGGAGTGTTCGTTCGCGCCTGACCTCCATAGAATGGAAATATGTCACAAAGCTTAACAAGGTTTTTTTTAATATAGATCCAGAGAATATTGTGATAAGTGTTTCAGCGTGAACAGGTATGGTATAATAAATTATGGGGTTTATCTATTTTATTTTTACTTTCATCATATTTTGCTTTGGTTTTGATACCCCAAAATTCGAAGCTATCTCTTTACAACCCTTCCTTTCCATAATCTACTTTCATAAATCAGAGTCCATTTTCTGTAGGTTGTTTTTGAGCCAGTCAACGACGGGTACTTTTGCTAGTATATATATATATATATATATATATATAAAAACAAACCTACATAGATATAAACATACACACATGTATATATACATACATATATATATATATATATAAAAACAAACATACATAGATATAAACATACACACATATATATAAACATACATATACATACATACTTATAAACATACATATACATACATACATATATATAAACACACACACAAACATATATATATATATATATATATATTCACATAAATCAGTCCACTATATTTTGATTTGATCAAAATAAAAATACAAAACTATTGATTACCTCCCCTCTTTTCTCTCAATGTCAGTGCCAAAGAAGTCTGTTCAATTTTTGATCAATCTGATCACCTCTTAATCATTGATTTATGGGTAGTCAAGTTCAGAAGAGACCTCGTCCAGACATTCAATAATCTTTTAATGAAAAAGAACAAAAGCTAATTTTCTTTATTTAATATCTAGTTTGATTTTACTTAAATATACCTTGCTTTTATATTTTGTTTTAATCCTAACTTTGGTGTCATGTGTCTTTGCTCTTGCTTTGTTTATCGCTCAAAATAACATTAAAAAAAAAAACCCAAACAACTAAACTATAAAGATTACCAATATAATCCAGAATGAGACACCGAGTTGCATTGTGGTACAAACGAAAGGACTTGATAAACAAAACATCGTTGAAAAAGCAAACTTTCACATGCAAAAATTTTCACAGTGACTTTTTGCATTGGTAGCAAAAAGTTGTAGCACGTCTTCAAATAAGGCCTTTGGATAGGGTTTTTTTTTTTTATCGCGTTTCGGATTTTTTTTAGATGAGGGTTGGTTATTTTTTAGATGAGGGTTGGTTATTTTTTAGATGAGGGTTGGTTATTTTTTAGATGAGGGTTGGTTATTTTTTAGATGAGGGTTGGTTATTTTTTTAGATAAGGGTTGGTTAAATGCCTAAGTTCACCTTGGCTGACATGAACACTCAATGCAGGAACAGGTACTACACTATAGTGTCAATTCCACACACACACACACACACAGATATTATTTATGGATGAATAACTAGCCTACAAACGTATATGAAGATAAATACCTGACAAAATAAATACAAACATTTTGGTATTACGTTTCTGAATTTTTTAGATGACGATTAGCTATTCATATTATTTGGATTCTTTGGATTACTGTTCTCATCTTGAGAGTTATTTTTAAAAAGTTTTGGTCCATGTAACCTCCGAGCTCCTTCAGGTGTATCTTGTCGAACATGGGAATGTTTCTGTCGAACTCAGGAATTTCAACGGAATTTTGAATGGAACCATTTATTTACTCCACGGGGGGTAGTATGCTCTTGTTACGTCAGCCATGACTGGATAGAGGTCCTAAGTAATTCGCAGTTGTATTTTTCAGTCGCCCACACTGAAGATTGAACCTTCAAACGTCAGGAGAATATCACTTTTACAATTTTATGATTAATTTTTCCGCGGATCTTTGCAGACAATCACATTCAAGATGAGAACGGTATTCTGCTGAATCCAAATAATATGAAGTTTTTTTTATCAGTTTCAGAAGATTGTAGATTTTTTTTTTACGTGGGAGTCATCACTTATCAAGGCCTGGTAGCCACTTGAGGATGAGGGTTAATGAATGTCGGTGAGACAATGTAATGATTAGTAATAGTAGAAATTGCCTAGAATTTTATTATTTAAGCGGATGGCTGAATAGAATTTGTTTATATTGAACTTGAAAACAACCACGTTGTAGTCAACTGGAAAGCAATTCCATGGTGTAGAGTTTCACAGACAGGTAGCCCTGAAAAAAAATTTCGTTTATGGAATTTTCGTTTAGATTTAAGCACAGATAGAGGGTAGCAGAAATCGTTGATAGTGGTTGTAGATAGATAAGTGTTTGTTGTGAATGTTTTTTTTTTTTGTTTTGTTTTTTAGGGGAAGGGAATAGATTGCAGCGCAGTTGAGCAATTACCATGAAAATAACGATAGAGCAGAAATATACTCGCAGAGTCTCTTCTTTGGGAAAGCGGTTGCAAGAAAAAGAAAAGGACATCATCTACTAGATTACGAAGTTGGTTATTCCTGAAATTCTCCTGAATGTCCCTGCTCTTATGCAGAAATCGATTCTAAAACTTGTTGCGCTTTCTGTTTCTCATAAAGTCGCTTCTCTCTATCGATCTGAACACTTTCTCACATTTGAAGCTATTCTCTATCTCTACAAAGATACTATCCGACCAGGTATGGAACACCGTTGTCTTAGCTGGCCTAATGGATCTCTGTCGCATTTGAGGCCTGTTGAAAAGGCGCAGAAATGTATCAGTTGTTTGATTGGCCCCCACCTTTTATTCTTCTCTGCAATCTTTATCTCTCTCTCTCTCACAGACGTGATGTTGCTAGTCTCAGTCTTCTCTACAAAGACTATGACGATATGTGTTCTTCAGAATTGCCTTATCTATTCCCTGCTTCTTTTGTTTCAGATCGTTTGACTCGTTGGTCTAGTGGTCTCCATTAATTCGCTATTTTAATACCTCAGTATAATACAACTTCCTATTTGAGGCCCCCCCCCCCCCGGAATTGCAGGTTTGTAGAACTCTCTTCCTGCTGATGTATCTGAAGCGATTTCCATTAAAAAGCAAATTAAAAAAAAAATCGAGATGTGAACCAGATGTACTTAGCGTTCGCTCCAACTCTGGCCAGTATATGATGTCAACAGTCGGATTATGCTGAGCAACTGCTGTCTGATGGAACAAGCTGATCAGCCAATCACAACGTGGCGTGCTGAATTACAACGAGGCGGCGCCTCCTGCATGCGCCTAACAGACGATTTTGGGATAAATATTGGAAGAGGAAAAAAAAAACAAAAAAAAACACGAGTTGTTGTATACAAATTATGGACAGTACCAACATATTGAATCTTCAAAAGTCTCTTCCAATTAAAAAAGAAAATTATAATATAATTTTTGTTTTTACAAAAAAAAAATACTTGGGGAAAAAAAAACAAGTTTGTTTCCAGTTTTCCTTGACAAAATAAAACTTTAAAACATAAAAAAAATGGCAAAATATATTTGAAAAACAAACAAATAAAATTCTTTTGAACTTTTTTTAAAAAACATTTCATTAAAATTATTTCACCCCATCCCCCCCAAAAAAAAATTAATTTTTGTTTTATCTAACCTTTTCTTGACGTTATTATTAAAAAAATAAAAAAAATAATAATAAAACAACAAATTACGGTAGGTCGTTTTTTTTTTTGTGTTTTTTTCCCCCATACTTATTCATTTTGTTATTTTCTTTTATGTAGCGTTGTTAATGATTTTATCAGTGACGCTCGGCATAATCGACATAATGTTGACGTTATGCTCTGGCCAAAGCTGAGTGAATGCTGAGATACGCTTGCTTCACAATATGCATTAGTACGAAACTCGAAGTGGAGTTTGGGATAAAATAAAAATGATTTAAGGAGGTTGTGAGCAAAACTATCTATGCGTGCGTTTATGTTTGTGAAAACATACAAGTTTATTGTTATGCATGCCGAATTAAGCAGCGTTGAGCCTGGCCAGTACCAGATGGATGAACATTTGGGAAGTCTAGGTGCTGTATGAACCTGCGCCGAGTTGTAGAAATTTTCAAGTTGATATCTGAGGCGCACATTAATTCACTGGGAGAGATGGATGGTTAGATTCAATGCTACCAAGACTAAACTGGGTTCCTTCAATAATTACAAGAAACCTTCTCTGCCACCAATAGCAATGGCCAGTGACTCTTTATCTGAGAGTACATTTTTCAAACTGCTTGGCCTAATGTTCACAGGAAACATGAGTTGGAACAATTACATTGAAAGCATTGCCAGGGCCGCTGCGAAGAAGGTAGGCTCTCTATACCATGCTAGAAAACTACTAACACCCGAAAGTATCATGTACCTCTTTAAGGCCACCATTCGCCCATGTATGGAGTATTGCTGTCACATTTGGACTGGTGCATCTGCTACTAGTCTCTCGCTTCTAGACAAGGTTCAAAAGGGAATCGCCAATCTGATAGGCCCTAAACTGGCATCTAAGCTTCAGCCTCTGTCCCATCGACGAAATGTTGCATCTCTCTGCCTGTTCTACAAGTATTTTAATGGTGAATGCTCTGGCGAACTGCAGACACTTGTGCCCCCATGACGTAGACACCCTCGACAAACCCGACAGGCAGCTAAATCCCACCCTCACACAGTAGAAATCCCTAGATGTAAAAGATCTTTCTACTCCAGTAGTTTCTTCCCCAGAACCGCTAGACTCTGGAATTCCATTCCAGGTCCCTGCTTCCCCAACTGCACGGACATGCAGAAGTTCAAGTGTAACGTGAACTGACATCTTGCTGCCCAAATCCCAACATAGTACCCCAGTAGCTGTTGTCTCTGATAGTATCCCCCTACACCAAAGTGGCAATGTGCCTTGTTTGGGGTGAAAATGTAAAAAAAAAAAAAAAAAAAAAAAAAAAAAATGCACCCCCTCACCAGTCTTCGTTAAGACAGGATGCACCCGCCATCCCCAGTCTTGGTTAAGGCAGAAAACTGATTTAAAAACCTACGCTTTACTGTATACTCTGTCCTGTGGCAGACGTCTGCACCGACAAATGTTAGCAGTAATACCAAAAAGTGTGGCTGGTTCTATACAAAGCCTTCACCACTATAAACAAATCATCGGTGTGGATTTCCGAGCAACTTAGTTGTTGCGGTGGAAGCTCATACATCGAAATCGACGGGAGAGTCCATCATATATGCTCAAATAAAGGACAATTAAATAAACACTTAGCTTTGGTTTTCTCTCATCTTTTCTTTCTAGAGATAGTTGTTTCAAGGTAAGTTTTCAAAAGCCTTAGTAATAGCGACGCCTTTTAAGGTGCTGTATTTTCTTTAGACAGTGTTTTGTTGACACAAAGAAAGATTTTTTTATATATATTGACTTAAAAAAATGTCTTCTTAATTAATACAATCACAAAATAAAAAACAATCTTTTAATCATTCATAAAAATTAGAAGCGACAAATTGTTTTATTTTATTTTAGCTATTTATATTTTATTTTACTTTGCAAAAAAACCTATGTGTGTGTACATTTCCCTACGCAATAACTCTGTCAATTTTTAGTCTACAGACTCAAAATTTGATATACAGGGTACTGAGATTTGGGAAAATCGATGTGATCGGGTTTGGGCCAGAAATTTGGCTGTTAAGGGATCAAAGTTCAACGATTTGACCTTTGACACCTCTACTAAACTCCTCCGACAATTTTGGATCTAAACACTTGACATTTTAGATATTGGTTCCTTGGACATGGATCTGAGCTCAAAACAATAAATATTAAGGGGTCATAATAGGGGTCAAAGTTAAAAAAAAATTGACCGCTTTTTTTTTTTTTTTTTTGCTCAACATACACCTCCAAATACCCGGGCAACGCCGGGCACCCATGCTAGTATACCTATAAAAGTAAAAGTGTCTATGTGTGCGTTTGTCTGTGTACATTTCCCTACACAATAACTCTGTCAATTTTTAGTTTACAGACTCGAAATTTGATATACAGGGTACGGAGATTTGGGAAAATCATTGTGATCTGTTTTCGGCCAGAAATTTTGCGATTAACATATCAAAGTTCAACGATTTGACCTTTTAGAATTCTACCAAACTCCTCCGACAATTTTGAGTCTAAACACTTGAAATTTCGATATAGGTGCCTTGGACATGGATCTAACTTAATAACTTGATTTGAGCTTAGAACAGTAACTGTTAAGGGGTTATAATAGGGTCAAATTTAGAAAACATTGGTAACTGCGGTCTCTACCAAATTACTCAGACAATTTCTTGCTCAGCATACATCTCCAAACACCCGGGCAACGCCGAGCACCCATTGCAAGTATATATATAAAAGTGAAAGTGTCTGTCTGTGTACATTTCCCTACGCAATAACTCTGTCAATTTTTAGTTTACAGACTCGAAATTTGATATACAGGGTACTGAGATTTGGGAAAATCGATATGATCGGGTTTCAGCCACAAATTTGGCTGTTAAGGGGTCAAAGTTCAACGATTTGACCTTTGAGAACTCTACCCAACTCCTCCGACAATTTTGGGTCTAAACACTTGAAATTTTAGATATAGATTCCTTGGACATGGATCTAACTTAATAACTTGATTTGAGCGCAAAACAATAAATGTTAAGGAGTCATAATAGGGATCAAAGTTTAAAAAATATGACCGTTTTTTTCTTTTCTTTTTCTTTCTTTTTTTTTTTTTTTTTTTTTTGCTCAGCATACACCTCTAAACACCCGGACAACGCCGGACCGAAATGCTAGTATATATATATATATATATATATATATATATATATATATATATATATATATATATATATATATATATATATATATATATATATATATATACACACACACATACACACACATGAAGTACAATTAAATAAACATTTAGCTGGGGTCTTCTTTTTTTTTCTTTCGAAAGATAATTGTTTCGAAGTAAGTTCTTCGTTTTCAAAAACGTTGGTAATGGCGATGCCTTTTTAAAGTACTGTCTTTCCTTTAGAAAGAGTTTTGTCGACTTTTCTTGTTGAAAATGTTTTTAGATTAACTTGACAAAAAAGTCTTCTTAATTCATACAAGCGCAAAAGACAGCTTTTAATTTCAACCATTAAAAAACGTCCTTTTAATTATTCATAAAAAAATGAACATAAGCGACAAATTGTGTTATTTCATTTTTTTTTAATTTATATTTTATAATTTTATTTTACTTTGCAAATTAAATTGAAGGAATTTATTTATTTCTGATAGTTTGTTGAATTTTAGATACGTGCTCACTTGATGACGTCACAGAAAAATTACATTACCAAAAGGTTATGTAATTAAAGGATGACGTCGTTCGTTAAACAAAAATGGGGGATGACTGTGAACATGGGATTTTTTTTTTTTTTTTTTTTTTTTACACGGTGGTCACCACTTATCAAGGCCCGGAAGCCACTCAGGGATAAGGGTTATTGCAAGTACAGTGCGTTAGTGTGAAGATTTAATGAAGTGTTTACTTAAGAGGGCAGTTCATTAGGAATTTGTTAACGTTGGACTTGAAGACATTCAGATTGTAGTCAGGTGGGAAGCAGGCAGACGGACGTGTAGTTCTGAGAAAGAAGCTTTGTTCATGGAATCTACGTTTTGATTTAGGCACAGATAAAGAGTGGAGAAAATTTTTACAATTACTTGGCCTTCGGGACAAGATCAAAGTGTAGTATCTGTTCTTCAGATGCTGCACTTAAGATAATTTGTACCAGTCAATGGAGGGGAAACCCTCTATACTGGGACAATTATTATTTTTGGTAACCAGAGTGCCCCCTTTTTGCCTACTTTTAGGGGAGCTGGTTTTTACCTCACATTAAAAACGGCCTTGTGCCTAATTTGCTCAGTGGGGGAGCAAATAAATACCATCTGTTCCGGCAGATACTGCAAGCTATGACTAGCTATGACTAGCAAAGACCAGATGTGGGGGCAACCCCACATGCCTGACCTTTAACCAGCTCCAATTTCCCACCTCTCGGGAGCTGGTCCCCTTTTTTCCTTCCCCCTCCCTTCACTCCTCACATTAAAAATCGGCCTTGTGCCTAATTTGCTCGGTGGGGGAGCAAATAAATACCATCTGTTCTTCAGATGCTGCACTTCTATTTCTTGTTCTCTTTCGATGGAGGAGAAATCCTTCACGACTGAGACAATTTTTATTTTTGTACCTTTTCTCCATGTTAAAAAACGACCCTGGTGTCTAACTCTGTCTCGTGGGGAGGCATAGTAAATAGGTACATAAAATCAAAAAACGTGGGCGAGGGTCAGCGATCATTTATCTAGACGACTTGTGCCCGAACAATCAATCACGGATCGTCTACTAGATGAACGTGTTGACTCCTAATAGCCTAGTATACTACTAAACTCATTAGATTAACACTATGCCGGCGTTCTATTTTTCTTTTCAATTGTACTCACAGTCTCCTGCTTTCTAAACGATCTTTCATTTACTTTGTATTGCATGAATTTTTTCGGGTTTTTTTTTTCGTTTTCTTTTTTAACTTTTTCTTAGTTTCTTTTACTTTTTCCCCTATTTTCCATCTTTTTTCTACTTAATATATTTCTTTTTTTTCTTTGTCTTTTACAAGGATTCATTTCAACATTGTATTTTTAGCTTTTGTGTGTGTATGTGTATGAGATGTACCGAACGACTCTTCATCTTTCTGCCCTATTTGCATCAGTTCGTTTTTTTTTTTTTTTTGGATGGAGCAAGCACGTGCTAGATTTACACAATGGTTCATCTTTGCACTGCAGAACGTTTAAAATCAAATAAATGCTATTCCTACGAATTATACACAATATTAGTTACAATTTTTTGTTTGTTTCAAAAATGTTTTTCTATGCGAATATATATATATATATATATATATATATATATATATATATATATATATATATATATATAAGCATGGAGACCTGATGTTGCCAGGAGTGAAATCGCCCATTTTTCAATCAAATCGATTGGCTGCCTGCTCTGGTTGGGAACCCATCGCGGTGCACTGGGAGGATGCCTGACATATCTCCCCGCAGTGATTTAGCCTACATTGCACTGTAGAGAACCTACTGTTGATTTTATAAAGTGATTTATATATATAATAGCTTGAATTACATTTCAAAAATGTGAAAGTCAAGTATCATGGTTCAGTTCTGCTCTAGACAGAAACATCCATTCCAGACGCGCTTCTGTCTTATCAAAGAACCTACTGTCGATTTTATATGACGGGCCTTTCTGCTTGTGTGGTAATAAAACTTCTGAAATGCACTTGTGATGTTAGGCTGTGTAAGGTGTTGACTTTTGTCAAAATCGCCTGTTCCGTTTTTCATCGGATTATTTCGATTATCAGCTATCGATACTTATTGAAAACATTTTGATACAACCCCTATCGAAGAACATTGTCAGGTACATGGATTACATTCGTGTGACATTTCATAAAAATCAACCCAGCCGTTTCGGTGTCCATAGGAACTCTCTTTTTCTCTTTCTCTCTCTCCTCTCCCACTCTCTTTCTCTCTCTCTCTCCCACGCACGCACGCACACACACACACACACACACACACACACACACACACACACACACACACACACACACAGAGTTTCTTTTATATAATAGCAGGTGGATAGCTAGAAGATGTGGTGTGAGTATAAAAACAACCTGAAAGATAATCTTAAACATGCTTGTATGAAAACGAAAGTATTTGAAAATGAAGCCTCAAATACAAAGTTATGAAGGGCAAAATATACTGCATGCATGTGCACAAACATTGAAACTATAATAAAACAGGGTGCATTTATAGCCCTCATGCATCGAGCACGACGAGAAAGTCCATCATATATGCGCGCTCTCTAAACACTCCCCCCACCACCACCACCACCACCACCACCAACAACAACAACAACAACAACAACACTCCATCACCCTACCTAACCCCCTCCCTTCCATAATCAGAATCTCTTAGCGTCGTTTACTAAGGACTAACTTTACAACAGAGACTTTGAGCAAAGACACCGCCTGTTAACCGGTGTTTAATTTTCTGTTCATTTTTCCGTTTTGTTTTCCTCTTTCCACCGACGCTGACAATTTGTATTGAATTCATATCAGCCACAGATGGCTGGTTCAATACAATGAAACCGCTGGTTCGTCTTTAGAATATGTATGTATAATTTTTAAATCTCTCTCTCTCTCTCTCTCTCTCTCTCTCTCTCTCTCTCTCTCCATATATGTTTTTCTTTATACAGACATGTACAAACACCGCGATCTTGATGTTTCAGTCTATAATTACTACAGATTGAAACATCATCATGTCAGTGTCATGACATCTATATAAGTCTGTATGAATATAAAATATTAATATAAATAGCTCTATTTACTATTGAGCATTATCATGTAAAACGGTTGCAATTCTCTTTTTTAATAAAAATTGTTAAAAATAACAATTCTTTTAATCAATTTATACAACTTTTCAATTTTTTGTGTGTTCTTTTTGTGTAAAAATAAATAAAATATAATTTATGCTCCATAGGTATCATGAACGTTTTTGATTATTAGTCGAATCATCTTCAGCTAACAAGCAAATACACAAAAAGGGGGAAAGAAGAGAATTTCGAAAGGTAATTGAAAAATGCCCATGTATAGTCAGTTAGAGACTGACAAAAAAAAAACGATCTTGAATTATTCCAGGAAAGACGTTGACCATTTTAATTCTGCGACGCCAGTCTTACTGTGACAGGATGAAATTGTGTTACATTAAACATATTTAAATTTTGGTACTAGTTTCATAATTAATATTAGTGATTGTCAGTTACTGGATTTTAATAAAAATAGTTTCAAGTATTTTAATCTTTAAAAATTGGTTTCAGAAAGTGTTAATTT
The DNA here is from genome assembly GCF_053919585.1 of Euprymna scolopes. Taxonomy (NCBI): domain Eukaryota; kingdom Metazoa; phylum Mollusca; class Cephalopoda; order Sepiida; family Sepiolidae; genus Euprymna; species Euprymna scolopes. Next base: position 29,025,049 of record NC_136496.1, on the reverse strand, counting down.
TCGTGTTATTAACTAAAATGTGTCTTGGATCATAGGGGCAATTATGTTTTTGTAGATGTTTGTAAATTGAGCTAGAGTTTATAAGATGCATGCTGAGACGACGAGATAGAGAAGTGGTTATAAAACCAATGTAGCTATTATCTTTATCATCATCTATATATATAAAAGCGAAAATGTATGTATGTATGTGTGTTCGCTTTTTCTGTACGTCAACAAAAGGCTTTTTTCAGAGAAGCGGTTGCTCGCTTCACAACTTTTAAAAACTTTTTATATCACATATAAATCGTAATATCTCACAGTTAACAACGAAGCTCGCCTGTCTATTTAATTTGCTCGATTTCGGGAAGATAAATATTCAATATTTGTCGCTCGCCGCATGTGGGTTAGTCTTTTTCCTATAACATCTTGGGGGGTGGAGTTCAGCAGTAAATGAATACTATCCCGCAGTCAAACTTGACCTCATTAACTCATTAAAACGGGCACCTGCAAAATCCAAGTAATTAAATAAATTCAAACGTGTTTCCGTTAGCATCTCGCGGTGGGACAATAGTTAACGTCGCACGTTTTTTTTTTTTTTTTTCACACTTTAATTTACAACATTGCCTCAAGGGTTCGGGTTCGGGTTCGATCCTCATACTTACTTTTTTTTAAAACCCTCTCCCCCCCCCCCCCGGAGTTTCCACACACACCTCCAAACACCCGGGCAACGCCGGGTATCCCTTGCTAGTTTTAATTAAAAATAACATTGTATTTTTACTATCCTGCAACCTCACTATTCTTCTTGTAAACTCAAATTAATGAATAGAAATAACATTTATTTCGTTCTGTTACGCTTAAGTATGAAATATTGTTTTCATTGGAGAGAACATACTCATTTCTAAAAGCACAGTTTGAATTGATACATCATACGAATGGGTTTGTTCTTATTTGTGTTTTAGCTTGGTTTTTATTTTCAAGGAGGACGAGTTTTTTTCCAATTTTTTTTCCCAGTTATTTTTCATGTTCTCCATTTTCATTTTTATTTTTTTTATTTTAATTTTAATTTTAATTTTTTTTATTTTAATGAAAACATTTTTCATTTTCAAGAGCAACGAGATATCTCAATATTTTTTTTTAATTTTTAAATTTTTATTATTTATATTTTTCTCATTTTTTATAAATTTATTATTCTTATACTTTTTTTTTTTTGGACGTTTATCAAATATTTAAAAATAAACACATTTTTTTTTTTCAATTATTACCCAAATACAAACATTGATTTTTCTTTTCAAGGGACAAAACTTTCTTAGTTACAATTTGTTTTCCTTTAAATCAATTAAAGAAAATAATAAAAAAAAAAAAATTCTTTATATGTAAATTAGTCTTTAGATGCCAACAAAGAATTGTAAATTTGCATAATTTGAAAAAAATAATGAAAATATCTTCAAGTGAAACGTTTTTCCCCGCTCATATAAAAAAAAAAAACATTTTTAAAAGTTGATACTTCTGCAGGATTTGAAATGAACCGTTTATTTATTTATTTTTTTTTTTTAGGCCTTACACTGATATAACCCTAACCTAACCCTAAACTATGTTTTCGGTTTAGGTTGGTCAAAGTCGGTTTAGTTCAATTAAAAAAAAAAAGAAGTTCCGTATTATTTGGATTCTTCGGACTACTGTTCTCATCTTGAGTGTCACTTCACGTAAGTAGCATGCTCTCATTTTATGAGCCATGACTAGATAGAGGTCCTAAGTAATTTGCAATTGTATTTTTCGGTCGTCCACACTGAGAATTGAATCTTGAACTTTCAGGAAAATATTACTTTTACAATTGATTTTTCCAACTACTCTAATTACTGTGCCATGAACCCTTGCGGACAATTCTAGTACGAATTTTAGGAGCCTTAAACCTATTTTATTTCTAGTTGTAAATATCACTATTTATTACTAAGCACTTAGAAAAATTAATTGTAAAAGCGATATTCTTCTGAAGGTTGCAGGTTCAATCCTCAGTGTGGGTGATAAAAAATACAATTGCAAACTACAGTCATGGCTGATGGAAAGAAAGCATGCTACCTCTGTGACGTAAATAAAGGGTTCCGTACAAAATTTTGGCCAAATTCCCGAGTTTGACAAGATACACCTGAAGAAGCTCGGAGGTTACATCGACCAAAACTTTTTAAAAATAACTCTCACGATGAGAACAGTAATCCAAAGAATCCAAATAATATGAATAGCCAATCGTCATCTAAAAAATTCAGAAACGTAATACCAAAATGTTTGTATTTATTTTGTCAGGTATTTATCTTCATATACGTTTGTAGCTTAGTTATTCATCCATAAATAATATCTGTGTGTGTGTGTGTGTGTGTGTGTGTGTGTGTGTGTGTGTGTGTGTGTGGAATTGACACTATAGTGTAGTACCTGTTCCTGCATTGAGTGTTCCTGTCAGCCAAGGTGAACTTGGGCATTTAGTGGTCTGGTTAGCAGATCTCTGATCTCCTTTCTGGTCCGAATAAAGTATTGTTAAGCTAGATTTGAGGAGGAACAACCTCCCAGGCATTACCTTCTCCTTTGAGTAGGATGCAGTTAATTAGTGTTGGGACGATTAATCAGAATTGCGAATCAAAATATCGGAACATTTGGGGGTATTGGACTCGGTATCAGTATCGGAAAAATTTGTGCATATGCACATGTTAGATGGCATAAACTCTGACCCAGAAAACAGCAATTTTTCCCCCTTTTGTCAGAAATAGGACTCATTGAATGTGAGGGCTAAAGGCCAATACAATGCCAAGACGATTCTTTTGTCTTTTTTGTTTGATGTTGTTTAAAGCAAAATCTTTCACTGCTAAGAGTAATGATGAAATAATAAATATTTATTGATTTAAAACTATCAGAAGAACTAAAATCTATAGATTATTCCCCAACACACGAGTATATTTTTACGTTTAGGGAAATATCTCCACATTTAACAGACGCGTTTTTATGGTGATCGGGGAAAGTAACAATAAATCTATGTATATCAAAGCGAAAATGTATGTATATATGTATGTATGTATGTATGTGTGTTCGCTTTTTGTGTATGTCAACAAAAAGCTTTTTTCAGAGAAGCGGTCGCTCGTTTCACAACTTTTTAAAACTTTTTATATCACATATAAATCGTAATATCTCACAGTTAACAACGAAGCTCGCCTGTCTATTTAATTTGCTCGATTTCGGGAAGATAAATATTCAATATTTGTCGCTCGCCGCATTAAAACGGGCACCTGCTAAATCCAAGTAATTAAATAAATTCAAACGTGTTTCCGTTAGCATCTCGCGGTAGGGCAATAGTTAACGTCGTACTTTTTTTTTTTTCACACTTTAATTTACAACTTTGCCTCAACGGTTCGGGTTCGATCCTCATTCTTACTTTTTTTTTAAAAAAAAAACCCACCTCCAAACACCCGGACAACGCCGGGTACCCCTCGCTAGTATAGTATAAAGTCAAGATAGTATAGTTATAAAGATCGAACTCTGAATTGGTAATTGTATTTGAATTGGAAATTTAGTACGGAATCGGTAATTATATCGGAATCAGGAAAAATATTGGAATCGTCCCATCACTACAGTTAATTGCTAGTTACTCAGAGCGCTTCTTACAGGAAATGCTGACTAGTTTGTTATATTCTCGTTAAACGACTTTATGTCACTTTCCGCACAATGGGTACTAATGTGGGCTACATTTTGTTTAATCTAGTTTTATAAAGAAATATAAAATAAGTGAAAGCACTTTGTGAAAATTTGGATACCTCTAATTTTTGTGAAATTTTTGATACCTCTAATTTTTGTGAAATTTTTGATACCTCTAATTTTTGTGAAATTTTTGATACCTCTAATTTTTGTGAAATTTTGGATACCTCTAATTTTTGTGAAAATTTGGATACCTCTAATTTTTGTGAAATTTTGGATACCTCTAATTTTTGTGAAATTTTGGATACCTCTAATTTTTGTGAAATTTTGGATACCTCTAATTTTTGTGAAATTTTGGATACCTCTAATTTTTGTGAAATTTTGGATACCTCTAATTTGTGTGAAAATTTGGATACCTCTAATTTTTGTGAAATTTTGGATACCTCTAATTTTTGTGAAATTTTGGATACCTCTAATTTTTGTGAAATTTTGGATACCTCTAATTTTTGTGAAATTTTGGATACCTCTGATTTTTGTGAAATTTTGGATACCTCTAATTTTTGTGAAAATTTGGATACCTCTAATTTTTGTGAAATTTTGGATACCTCTGATTTTTGTGAAATTTTAACAATAGGTATTAGTCATCAATTAATAAATATTCCACAAATTTTAGTTTCTTATGAATTTTTTTTGTGGAAATCGCTCCAGACAAGGTATGAAGCCACTTGATCTAAGGAGCTAAAAATCATAGTACTTCAAGGTCAAAAACTTGCCAACGATAAATGTTAGATGGCATAGACTCTGACCCAGAAAACAGCAATTTTTCTTCTTTTGTCAGAAATATCACTCATTGAATGTGAAGACTAAAGGACAAAATAAGGGAAGCGAGAGTTACGAAAGTTGCGAGACTACCAAAAGTAAACCCAAGTCCACTTTTTTACTCTCTTTGTCCCTTTTTTCTCCCTTAAAGCAGTCTTTTTCTAACTGTGACCTTCTTCTCATCAAATCTCTATTCTCCACCTCCTTCCTTCATTTAAATAATTCTCCTTCATTCTTTGAATTCTTCCTGGTTGGTCTAATCTTCTCTGCCTCTTTTCCCCCTTCAAATACCCCACTTCCCTTTTTCTCTCACTTCTTCTTCTTCAAATAATCATCTTTTCTTCCCCTCAAATTCAAGTAAAACCCTTCCCCTTTTGTCCCTTTCTCCTAGCTTTTCAAATAATCTGTCAAAAGTAAATCCAAAATCCATATTCTAATCTCCTTTAATTTTAACATAGGGATGAGACTCAAAGCAGAAATAAATGTCTAATCAAGTTTTCTCTGTTCTTCTCTCTTACATCTTCATAATTTTTCATCCCTTCAATTGTTTTTTGTTTTTTTTTAACTGAAAAAACGACGCGTTCCTCTAATGGATCTGTCTGGATTTTTTTTCAATTGAAAAACCGACGCGTTCCTCTAATGGATCAGTTTGGATTTTTTTTTCAATTGAAAAACCGATGCTTTCCTTTAATTGGTCTGTCTGGATTCTTTTTTTTCAATTGAAAAACTGATGTGTTCCTCTAATGGATCAGTCTGGATTTTTTTTCAATTGAAAAACCAACGCGTTCCTCTAATTGGTCTGTCTGGATTTTTTTTCAATTGAAAAACCGACGCGTTCCTCTAATGGATCAGTCTGGATTTTTTTTCAACTCAAAAACTGATGCGTTCCTCTAATGGATCTGTCTGGATTTTTTTTCAATTGAAAAACCGATTCGTTCCTCTATTGGATCTGTTTGGATTTTATTTTCAATTGAAAAACCGACGCGTTCCTCTAATGGATCAGTCTGGATTTTTTTTCAACTCAAAAACTGATGCGTTCCTCTAATGGATCTGTCTGGATTTTTTTTTCAATTGAAAAACCGATGCGTTCCTCTAATGGATCTGTGTGGATTTTTTTCAATTGAAAAACCGACACGTTTCTCTAATGGATCTGTCTGGATATTTTAATTGAAAAACCGATGCATTCCTCTAATTGATCTGTATGGATTTTTTTTTAATTGAAAAACCGATTCGTTCCTCTATTGGATCTGTTTGGATTTTTTTTTTCAACTGAAAAACCGGTGCGTTCCTCTAATGGATCTGTCTGGATATTTTTTAATTGAAAAACCGATGCATTCCTCTAATGGATCTGTCTGGATTTTTTTTAATTGAAAAACCGATGCATTCCTCTAATTGATCTGTCTGGATTTTTTTTAATTGAAAAACCGAGGCATTCCTCTAATGAATCTGTCTGGATTTTTTTTAATTGAAAAACCGATGCATTCCTCTAATGGATCTGTCTGGATTTTTTTTAATTGAAAAACCGATGCATTCCTCTAATGAATCTGTCTGGATTTTTTTTAATTGAAAAACCGATGCATTCCTCTAATGGATCTGTCTCGATTTTTTTTAATTGAAAAACCGATGCATTCCTCTAATGGATCTGTCTGGATTTTTTTTAATTGAAAAACCGATGCATTCCTCTAATGGATCTGTCTGGATTTTTTCTTTCAACTGAAAAACCGGTGCGTTCCTCTAATGGATCTGTCTGGATATTTTAATTGAAAAACCGATGCGTTCCTCTAATGGATCTGTCTGGATTTTTTTTAATTGAAAAACCGATGCATTCCTCTAATGGATCTGTCTGGATTTTTTTTTCAATTGAAAAACCGGTGCGTTCCTCTAATGGATCTGTGTGGATTTTTTTCAATTGAAAAACCGACACGTTTCTCTAATGGATCTGTCTGGATATTTCAATTGAAAAACCGATGCATTCCTCTAATTGATCTGTATGGCTTTTTTTTTTTAATTGAAAAACCGATTCGTTCCTCTATTGGATCTGTTTGGATTTTTTTTTTCAACTGAAAAACCGGTGCGTTCCTCTAATGGATCTGTCTGGATATTTTTTAATTGAAAAACCGATGCATTCCTCTAATGGATCTGTCTGGATTTTTTTTAATTGAAAAACCGATGCATTACTCTAATTGATCTGTCTGGATTTTTTTTTCAACTGAAAAACCGGTGCGTTCCTCTAATGGATCAGTCTGGATTTTTTTTATTGAAAAACCGATGCATTCCTCTTATGAATCTGTCTGGATTTTTTTTTCAACTGAAAAACTGATGCGTTCCTCTAATGGATCTGTCTGGATTTTTTTTTTAATTGAAAAACCGATGCGTTCCTCTAATGGATCTGTCTGGATTTTTATTTTAATTGAAAAACCGATGAGTTCCTCTAATGGATCAGTCTGGATTCTTTTTTTCAATTGAATAACCGATGCGTTCCCCCTAATGAATCTGTCTGGATATTTTTTTTTTCAATTGAAAAACCGATGCGTTCCTCTAATGCATCTGTCTGGATTTTTTTTAATTGAAAAACCGATGCGTTCCTCTAATTGATCTGTCTGGATTTTTTTTTCAATTGAAAAACCGATGCATTCCTCTAATTGATCTGTCTGGATTTTTTTTTCAACTGAAAAACCGATGCGTTCCTCTAATTGATCTGTCTGGATTTTTTTTTCAATTGAAAAACCGATGCGTTCCTCTAATTGATCTGTCTGGATTTTTTTTTTTCAATTGACAAACCGATGCGTTCCTCTAATTGATCTGTCTGGATTTTTTTTTTTTCAATTGAAAAACCGATGCGTTCCTCTAATTGATCTGTCTGGATTTTTTTTTTCAATTGAAAAACCGATGCGTTCCTCTAATTGATCTGTCTGGATTTTTTTTTCAATTGAAAAACCGATGCGTTCCTCTAATCGATCTGTCTGGATTTTTTTTTCAATTGAAAAACCGATGCGTTCCTCTAATTGATCTGTCTGGATTTTTTTTTTCAATTGAAAAACCGATGCGTTCCTCTAATTGATCTGTCTGGATTTTTTTTTTCAATTGAAAAACCGATGCGTTCCTCTAATTGATCTGTCTGGATTTTTTTTTTTCAATTGAAAAACCGATGCGTTCCTCTAATTGATCTGTCTGGATTTTTTTTTTCAATTGAAAAACCGATGCGTTCCTCTAATTGATCTGTCTGGATTTTTTTTTTTTCAATTGAAAAACCGATGCGTCCTCTAATTGATCTGTCTGGATTTTTTTTTTCAATTGAAAAACCGATGCGTTCCTCTAATTGATCTGTCTGGATTTTTTTCAATTGAAAAACCGATGCGTTCCTCTAATGGATCAGTCTGGATTTTTTTTTAATTGAAAAACCGACGCGTTCCCCTAATGAATCTGTCTGGATTTTTTTTTCAACTGAAAAACTGATGCGTTCCTCTAATGGATCTGTCTGGATTTTTTTTTTAATTGAAAAACCGATGCGTTCCTCTAATGGATCTGTCTGGATTTTTATTTTAATTGAAAAACCGATGAGTTCCTCTAATGGATCAGTCTGGATTCTTTTTTTCAATTGAATAACCGATGCGTTCCCCCTAATGAATCTGTCTGGATATTTTTTTTTTCAATTGAAAAACCGATGCGTTCCTCTAATTGATCTGTCTGGATTTTTTTTAATTGAAAAACCGATGCGTTCCTCTAATTGATCTGTCTGGATTTTTTTTTCAATTGAAAAACCGATGCATTCCTCTAATTGATCTGTCTGGATTTTCTTTTCAACTGAAAAACCGATGCGTTCCTCTAATTGATCTGTCTGGATTTTTTTTTCAATTGAAAAACCGATGCGTTCCTCTAATTGATCTGTCTGGATTTTTTTTTTTCAATTGAAAAACCGATGCGTTCCTCTAATTGATCTGTCTGGATTTTTTTTTTTCAATTGAAAAACCGATGCGTTCCTCTAATTGATCTGTCTGGATTTTTTTTTTTTTTCAATTGAAAAACCGATGCATTCCTCTAATTGATCTGTCTGGATTTTTTTTTCAACTGAAAAACCGGTGCGTTCCTCTAATTGATCTGTCTGGATTTTTTTTTTCAATTGAAAAACCGATGCGTTCCTCTAATCGATCTGTCTGGATTTTTTTTTCAATTGAAAAACCGATGCGTTCCTCTAATTGATCTGTCTGGATTTTTTTTTTCAATTGAAAAACCGATGCGTTCCTCTAATTGATCTGTCTGGATTTTTTTTTTTCAATTGAAAAACCGATGCGTTCCTCTAATTGATCTGTCTGGATTTTTTTTTTTCAATTGAAAAACCGATGCGTTCCTCTAATTGATCTGTCTGGATTTTTTTTTTCAATTGAAAAACCGATGCGTTCCTCTAATTGATCTGTCTGGATTTTTTTTTTTCAATTGAAAAACCGATGCGTCCTCTAATTGATCTGTCTGGATTTTTTTTTTCAATTGAAAAACCGATGCGTTCCTCTAATTGATCTGTCTGGATTTTTTTTTTCAATTGAAAAACCGATGCGTTCCTCTAATTGATCTGTCTGGATTTTTTTTTTCAATTGAAAAACCGATGCGTTCCTCTAATTGATCTGTCTGGATTTTTTTTTTCAATTGAAAAACCGATGCGTTCCTCTAATTGATCTGTCTGGATTTTTTTCAATTGAAAAACCGATGCGTTCCTCTAATGGATCAGTCTGGATTTTTTTTTAATTGAAAAACCGACGCGTTCCTCTAATGAATCTGTCTGGATTTTTTTTTCAACTGAAAAACTGATGCGTTCCTCTAATGGATCTGTCTGGATTTTTTTTTTAATTGAAAAACCGATGCGTTCCTCTAATGGATCTGTCTGGATTTTTATTTTAATTGAAAAACCGATGAGTTCCTCTAATGGATCAGTCTGGATTCTTTTTTTCAATTGAAAAACCGATGCGTTCCCCCTAATGAATCTGTCTGGATATTTTTTTTTTCAATTGAAAAACCGATGCGTTCCTCTAATGGATCTGTCTGGATTTTTTTTAATTGAAAAACCGATGCGTTCCTCTAATTGATCTGTCTGGATTTTTTTTCAATTGAAAAACCGATGCATTCCTCTAATTGATCTGTCTGGATTTTTTTTTCAACTGAAAAACCGATGCGTTCCTCTAATTGATCTGTCTGGATTTTTTTTTCAATTGAAAAACCGATGCGTTCCTCTAATTGATCTGTCTGGATTTTTTTTTTCAATTGAAAAACCGATGCGTTCCTCTAATTGATCTGTCTGGATTTTTTTTTTCAATTGAAAAACCGATGCGTTCCTCTAATTGATCTGTCTGGATTTTTTTTTTTCAATTGAAAAACCGATGCGTTCCTCTAATTGATCTGTCTGGATTTTTTTTTTCAATTGAAAAACCGATGCGTTCCTCTAATTGATCTGTCTGGATTTTTTTTTTTTCAATTGAAAAACCGATGCGTCCTCTAATTGATCTGTCTGGATTTTTTTTTTTCAATTGAAAAACCGATGCGTTCCTCTAATTGATCTGTCTGGATTTTTTTCAATTGAAAAACCGATGCGTTCCTCTAATGGATCAGTCTGGATTTTTTTTTAATTGAAAAACCGACGCGTTCCCCTAATGAATCTGTCTGGATTTTTTTTTCAACTGAAAAACTGATGCGTTCCTCTAATGGATCTGTCTGGATTTTTTTTTTAATTGAAAAACCGATGCGTTCCTCTAATGGATCTGTCTGGATTTTTATTTTAATTGAAAAACCGATGAGTTCCTCTAATGGATCAGTCTGGATTCTTTTTTTCAATTGAATAATCGATGCGTTCCCCCTAATGAATCTGTCTGGATATTTTTTTTTTCAATTGAAAAACCGATGCGTTCCTCTAATTGATCTGTCTGGATTTTTTTTAATTGAAAAACCGATGCGTTCCTCTAATTGATCTGTCTGGATTTTTTTTTCAATTGAAAAACCGATGCATTCCTCTAATTGATCTGTCTGGATTTTCTTTTCAACTGAAAAACCGATGCGTTCCTCTAATTGATCTGTCTGGATTTTTTTTTTCAATTGAAAAACCGATGCGTTCCTCTAATTGATCTGTCTGGATTTTTTTTTTTCAATTGAAAAACCGATGCGTTCCTCTAATTGATCTGTCTGGATTTTTTTTTTTCAATTGAAAAACCGATGCGTTCCTCTAATTGATCTGTCTGGATTTTTTTTTTTTCAATTGAAAAACCGATGCATTCCTCTAATTGATCTGTCTGGATTTTTTTTTCAACTGAAAAACCGGTGCGTTCCTCTAATTGATCTGTCTGGATTTTTTTTTTCAATTGAAAAACCGATGCGTTCCTCTAATCGATCTGTCTGGATTTTTTTTTCAATTGAAAAACCGATGCGTTCCTCTAATTGATCTGTCTGGATTTTTTTTTTCAATTGAAAAACCGATGCGTTCCTCTAATTGATCTGTCTGGATTTTTTTTTTTCAATTGAAAAACCGATGCGTTCCTCTAATTGATCTGTCTGGATTTTTTTTTTTCAATTGAAAAACCGATGCGTTCCTCTAATTGATCTGTCTGGATTTTTTTTTTCAATTGAAAAACCGATGCGTTCCTCTAATTGATCTGTCTGGATTTTTTTTTTCAATTGAAAAACCGATGCGTCCTCTAATTGATCTGTCTGGATTTTTTTTTTTCAATTGAAAAACCGATGCGTTCCTCTAATTGATCTGTCTGGATTTTTTTTTTCAATTGAAAAACCGATGCGTTCCTCTAATTGATCTGTCTGGATTTTTTTTTTCAATTGAAAAACCGATGCGTTCCTCTAATTGATCTGTCTGGATTTTTTTTTTCAATTGAAAAACCGATGCGTTCCTCTAATTGATCTGTCTGGATTTTTTTCAATTGAAAAACCGATGCGTTCCTCTAATGGATCAGTCTGGATTTTTTTTTAATTGAAAAACCGACGCGTTCCTCTTATGAATCTGTCTGGATTTTTTTTTCAACTGAAAAACTGATGCGTTCCTCTAATGGATCTGTCTGGATTTTTTTTTTAATTGAAAAACCGATGCGTTCCTCTAATGGATCTGTCTGGATTTTTATTTTAATTGAAAAACCGATGAGTTCCTCTAATGGATCAGTCTGGATTCTTTTTTTCAATTGAAAAACCGATGCGTTCCCCCTAATGAATCTGTCTGGATATTTTTTTTTTCAATTGAAAAACCGATGCGTTCCTCTAATGGATCTGTCTGGATTTTTTTTAATTGAAAAACCGATGCGTTCCTCTAATTGATCTGTCTGGATTTTTTTTCAATTGAAAAACCGATGCATTCCTCTAATTGATCTGTCTGGATTTTTTTTTCAACTGAAAAACCGATGCGTTCCTCTAATTGATCTGTCTGGATTTTTTTTTCAATTGAAAAACCGATGCGTTCCTCTAATTGATCTGTCTGGATTTTTTTTTTTCAATTGAAAAACCGATGCGTTCCTCTAATTGATCTGTCTGGATTTTTTTTTTTCAATTGAAAAACCGATGCGTTCCTCTAATTGATCTGTCTGGATTTTTTTTTTCAATTGAAAAACCGATGCGTTCCTCTAATTGATCTGTCTGGATTTTTTTTTTCAATTGAAAAACCGATGCGTTCCTCTAATTGATCTGTCTGGATTTTTTTTTCAATTGAAAAACCGATGCGTTCCTCTAATTGATCTGTCTGGATTTTTTTTTTTCAATTGAAAAACCGATGCGTTCCTCTAATTGATCTGTCTGGATTTTTTTTTCAATTGAAAAACCGATGCGTTCCTCTAATTGATCTGTCTGGATTTTTTTTTTTCAATTGAAAAACCGATGCGTTCCTCTAATTGATCTGTCTGGATTTTTTTTTTTCAATTGAAAAACCGATGCGTTCCTCTAATTGATCTGTCTGGATTTTTTTTTTTCAATTGAAAAACCGATGCGTTCCTCTAATTGATCTGTCTGGATTTTTTTTTTTCAATTGAAAAACCGATGCGTTCCTCTAATTGATCTGTCTGGATTTTTTTTTTCAATTGAAAAACCGATGCGTTCCTCTAATTGATCTGTCTGGATTTTTTTTTTCAATTGAAAAACCGATGCGTTCCTCTAATTGATCTGTCTGGATTTTTTTTGTCAATTGAAAAACCGATGCGTTCCTCTAATTGATCTGTCTGGATTTTGTTTTTTCAATTGAAAAACCGATGCATTCCTCTAATTGATCTGTCTGGATTTTTTTTTCAACTGAAAAACCGATGCATTCCTCTAATTGATCCGTCTGGATTTTTTTCCTTACTTGGGAATCACCACATATCAAAGCCCGGTTGATTGATTTTGGTATGTCTGTTCCCTGCTATATAAGTTTCTTTTCTCTTTTTTCCATTTGAAACTAGTAAGGCTACACAGTGAAAGCCGATGTCCTTATTTCCATAAATTACAATCTATTAATCTATCTATCCCTTTTTTTATTAATCGGATAGAATTAGATTATTTAGAGAGGGGGACGGCTCAACAAGAACTTGTTTACATTGGATTTGAAGGCTACCATGTTGTATTCAACTGGGAAGCAGGCCACCAGAACAGTGTCAAACACGCGGGCAGTTCTAGGATATGAATATAATAATGTTGTTGATTTCGTTTTTGTTTGTTTGTTTGTTTTTTTGTGTTTTGTTTATTATTATTTTTTTTTTACCAAAAATTAAAAACACGTCTAACTTACAAGAATTTCACTTTTCCAACTATACAAAAGACGATTCGTTCCTGTAATAAATCTGTTTTATAAATATAAAGGGTTTTCTGAGGAAGGGGCATATCATGAGCACAATTCTCCAATTTGAAAATTCAAATATTTCAGATTTGCATTAAATTTTATCTACAATTATTGCATACCAATTAAGCAAGATTCTCTGAATTTCAATTTCTTCTTAAGACCCCTTAAGCCTTAAATTTGCAGTCTTTTCAAGTATCAAAATAATGTAATGAGGATTCTACACATAAGGTTTATTAGCATTATATCTTGATGTTCATTTTTGTAAGGGACCATAAAATATGGTAAAACTCGTGTGGCTACAACTATTGTCAGTATTTTATCTCTTCCCCTCTCTCTTTCTTTCTCTATTTAAAACTATACAAAACTTCCATGAGCAAACTTCATTCCTAGAACTGTCCGTCTGTGGAACACAATATTGTGGAGCTGCTACCCAGTTTACTATAACATGGTCGTTTTCAAGTCCAATGTAAACAATTTCTTGAGTTGTCCTCTTAAATAATCAAATTCAGCCCAATCACAACTATCATTGCCAATCATCACAATGTTGTCCCATCGTCCAGTAACCTTTATTCTCGAGTGGCCTTTGGCCTTTGATAATTGATGATTTTTTTAAAAAAAGAAAACAACGGTTCTCTCTAGGGAATACATTTTACCTGTCCTATGACGGGTATCCTTCTAGTGGATTAATAATCCAACATACATTTTTTAGAATTATTCATTAATAGGGCTATGACAATAGCATATTATTTATATTGTTTTGATTCTCAGGTATATATCCATTGATATCCTATATGTTTTTCTGTAGAGTGATGTGGTTCTCGGTTTGTTAATTGTGTCTAACTGTGTCGGATATATACTCGAAATTAAAAATAATGAAAAGAATATGCTGTTGTCATAACCCTATTCATTAAATGAAATAAAAAAATGCTGCAGATTCCAGGGTTTAAACTCACGCTCGACCTTTTTAATTAAGTACGGTTAAATTTGTTTTTCTCCTCCTCTTTGGCTGCAAATTCACGATTTTCGTCATTTCTAAATCGTAAAAAAAAAAAAGACAGTTAAAATTCGTACTTGTATTTTTTTTTTTTTTAATTTTCCTCCACGCAGACACTTTTTATTGTTTCTAAGTGGCTTCAGGCCGAATAACCTTATTCGTATTTGGCAATTTCCTGTTGACGTCTGCTTCATAGGCAACACTTTCTGTTTACTCAAAATTTGTCTTTTTCTCCTTTTGAAATGATTTGTGATTATTTTTGTTTACGTGATATTATTATTGCTATCATCGAAAATGTCCTCAAATTACGTTTCTTTCTTTATTTTTCTAAAATGAAATCCATACAAGATCCTTCAACAATATCCTCACCACTTAACCGATTTTTAAATGATTCCAAGATGGCCGATATTACAACATTTAACCGCCATTTAAAAAAAAAAGAATATTTTTTATAGATTTGTATGTATTGACTGACATTTTTTTTACGCCGGCGTTTTACCTGCCAGTTATTTGGTTCTTTGATTTTTGTATTTGTTTGTCTGTCGTATATTTTACCTGTATGTTCGTTTGTCTGTCGTATGTTTTACCTGTATGTTCGTTTTTCTGTCGTATGTTTTACCTGTATGTTGGTTTTTCTGTCATATATTTTCCCTGTATGTTCGTTTGTCTGTCGTATATTTTCCCTGTATGTTCGTTTGTCTGTCATATATTTTCCCTGTATGTTCGTTTGTCTGTCATATATTTTCCCTGTATGTTCGTTTGTCTGTCATATATTTTCCCTGTATGTTCGTTTTTCTGTCGTATGTTTTCCCTGTATGTTGGTTTTTCTGTCGTATGTTTTACCTGTATGTTCGTTTTTCTGTCGTATATTTTCCCTGTATGTTCGTTTGTCTGTCGCATATTTTCCCTGTATGTTCGTTTGTCTGTCATATATTTTCCCTGTATGTTCGTTTTTCTGTCGTATGTTTTCCCTGTATGTTGGTTTTTCTGTCGTATGTTTTACCTGTATGTTTGTTTTTCTGTCGTATGTTTTACCTGTATGTTCGTTTGTCTGTCATATATTTTCCCTGTATGTTCGTTTTTCTGTCGTATGTTTTCCCTGTATGTTTGTTTTTCTGTCATATATTTTCCCTGTATGTTCGTTTTTCTGTCGTATGTTTTCCCTGTATGTTGGTTTTTCTGTCGCATATTTTCCCTGTATGTTCGTTTGTCTGTCATATATTTTCCCTGTATGTTCGTTTTTCTGTCGTATGTTTTCCCTGTATGTTGGTTTTTCTGTCGTATGTTTTCCCTGTATGTTTGTTTTTCTGTCGTATGTTTTCCCTGTATGTTGGTTTTTCTGTCGTATGTTTTCCCTGTATGTTTGTTTTTCTGTCGTATGTTTTCCCTGTATGTTGGTTTTTCTGTCGTATGTTTTACCTGTATGTTCGTTTGTCTGTCGTATATTTTCCCTGTATGTTCGTTTTTCTGTCGTATGTTTTCCCTGTATGTTGGTTTTTCTGTCGCATATTTTCCCTGTATGTTCGTTTGTCTGTCATATATTTTCCCTGTATGTTCGTTTTTCTGTCGTATGTTTTCCCTGTATGTTGGTTTTTCTGTCGTATGTTTTCCCTGTATGTTTGTTTTTCTGTCGTATGTTTTCCCTGTATGTTGGTTTTTCTGTCGTATGTTTTACCTGTATGTTCGTTTGTCTGTCGTATATTTTCCCTGTATGTTCGTTTTTCTGTCGTATGTTTTACCTGTATGTTCGTTTTTCTGTCGTATATTTTCCCTGTATGTTCGTTTGTCTGTCGTATATTTTACCTGTATGTTCGTTTGTTCGTCGTATGTTTTACCTGTATGTTCACTTATCTGTCATATATTTTACCTGTATGTTCGTTTGTCTGTCGTATGTTTTACCTGTATGTTTATTTATCTGTCGTATGTTTTACCTGTATGTTTATTTATCTGTCGTATGTTTTACCTGTATGTTCGTTTCTCTGTCGTATATTTTACCTGTATGTTCGTTTTTCTGTCATATATTTTACCTGTATGTTCGTTTGTCTGTCGTATGTTTTACCTCTAGGTTCGTTTGTCTGTCGTATGTTTTACCTGTATGTTCATTTGTCTGTCGTATGTTTTACCTGTATGTTCGTTTCTCTGTCGTATATTTTACCTGTATGTTCGTTTTTCTGTCATATATTTTACCTGTATGGTCGTTTGTCTGTCGTATGTTTTACCTCTAGGTTCGTTTGTCTGTCGTATGTTTTACCTGTATGTTCATTTGTCTGTCGTATGTTTTACCTGTATGTTCGTTTCTCTGTCGTATATTTTACCTGTATGTTCGTTTTTCTGTCATATATTTTACCTGTATGGTCGTTTGTCTGTCGTATGTTTTACCTCTAGGTTCGTTTGTCTGTCGTATGTTTTACCTGTATGTTCATTTGTCTGTCGTATGTTTTACCTGTATGTTCGTTTCTCTGTCGTATATTTTACCTGTATGTTCGTTTTTCTGTCATATATTTTACCTGTATGTTCGTTTGTCTGTCGTATGTTTTACCTCTAGGTTCGTTTGTCTGTCGTATGTTTTACCTGTATGTTCATTTGTCTGTCGTATGTTTTACCTGTATGTTCGTTTCTCTGTCGTATATTTTACTCAATATGTATTTGTTTTATTTTATTATTTTTTTGTTTGTCTTTGTGCGACAACAGATCACATTAGTTTGTTTTTTTTTAATTAGTAGGGGAGGTGATGAGTATTTAGGATTTACTGATCGTCGACATTAATATTCATACTACATTTTAACCGATATGTTCCACAGCCTTCCTTGGAAATTTGAGGGCTCGTCCGGCTTTTTTTTTTCTCGGTTTTAACAATAGTATGAGTGCAAGAGGTTAGTGAAGATAGAGTAAGTCGAGGGAAATCTGCCAGTACTAACCAGCAGAGTATTGTTTCTGTTGAACATTTGAAAAGTTTATCAATCATGTGCACGCAGTGTGAAGAATTATGGAAGTGAAATCTTGCCAATGTAAGTTGAGGACATGCGTTGCATGAAGAGAAATGATATGTGAATGATGCGATAGATGTGTAATGTAAGTTTTAAAGACATACTTATATCTGATGACGTCAGAGGAATATAAAATCTGAACGGTATAGAGACGTTTAAAAAGCAGGAGACTTCGATGGTATGACTAACGGATGAAAGTTTTCATATTGGCAGATGTTGAAAAATTGAGATATCGTGGTCAGTTGGCAGAAGTATACCAACGAAAACATGGGAGAGATTGATAAGGATGGACTTGAGAGAAAGCGGCTTTAATGAAGCTGACTAGCGATAGGCTATTTTGGAAGTAAATTTCTAAAAGCCGTTCAGCACATGCCAGCGTGTAAAATCGATCCTAAACTGAATTACGATGAGTAGTTGGCACTATTAAACAAGTAAATTAATAAAATATTCCTCTAATTACAGTTTCTTTTTAGTATTTTAATTAGTATTTAGGGCAGACATGTCAAACATGCAGCCCGTGGGGCACATGCGGCCCATCGTAGACACTTTTGCGTCTCGCACAAATGATCTTTCTTTCTCTCACAAGTCACTGGCATGATTACCCTCAATGTATTTGTTCAAACTTTTTTTTTAGTGAATGTTTTACTGGGGGAGCCAATAGATTGGAGCTCAGCCGAGCTCATGCTATGGAAATAACGATAGATTAGAGAAAGACTAGCAATATCTCTTCATTGAAAGAGAGGTAGAGCAGAGTATCGTTGTGACCTTCATAATATATATCATTAAGGCCTGTGAGTTGAAAAATGACGTCATCGCTGAGTTCCTAACAGGCAAAATTTGTTGAACAAGCAGATTGTCGATAATCAATCAAAAATGTTTACAAAAAGCATTAGAAAAACTTAGAAATTGCATGAAAAGAAAAGTAAGTAACACAATGATTTGTACTGAAACTCATCCTATATTAATTAAAAAAAAAAAAAAAAGAATTTAAAACGGAAAAGTTTTTGTTTATGCGTTAAAAGTAATTATAAATTTCGTTGTTTCATAGATTTTAAAAACTAAAATACCTTCATTATTTACTCATAAATTATATCTAAAAAAAAGGAAGCAAAGAAAGGAACACGATTCGTTTTCTAGTAAAACTAAACTTTATCCAATTTATAAAAATACACGTATGTAAAATTACGTACGTTTGAAGCAGAAGTCAATCAAATGTTGCAAAACATGAAATATGAATTTAGGCAATAAGGAATTCTTAAACAATCAACTGCAGCCAGAGGAGATTCTTCCGAATGAGACTAAAGTTTCATGTCTATACTATCAAGAAAAGTGCTCATATGAAAAAAGTCTGGAAACTTATTGAAGGCACCTCGTAATTAGACTTAGAGTAAAATAACTAAAAGCATAGTCTTAAAAATTATACATATTTTTTTTAATATAATAAAAAAAGAATTGTTTTAAATTTCCCTCATTCATTGCTCCCATGTTATTTTCTGCTTGATTATCGTATCCCTTGTTCCGTTTTTACAGCATATTTTTGGTTTATTTTCTTTGTGAAAAGGAAAAGTACCGCTCAAAATTATCAAAGACTGTTATCGTACTAGTTAGTAATTCCATATCTGATTTATGTGAATGCTTTTGAAAAATAAATACACTACGATTTATAATCTTAATATGACCTTCATTCATTTGTGTTTCTGTTCATACGTCACCATCATGGTATTCTACATTGCCAACAACCTTCTTATACAAAACATGAAATATGAATTTAGGCAATAAGGAATTCTTAAACAATCAACTTAAAATCAAACAATATTTTTTAATCAAAACGAACAATATTTAAAAAAAAATTAAAACGAACAATATTTAAAAAAAATCAAAACGAACAATATTTAAAAAAAAATTAAAACGAACAATATTTAAAAAAAAATTAAAACGAACAATATTTTAAAAAAAATTAAAACGAACAATATTTAAAAAAAAAAATCAAAACGAACAATATTTAAAAAAAAAATCAAAACGAACAATATTTAAAAAAAAATTAAAACGAACAATATTTAAAAAAAAAATTAAAACGAACAATATTTAAAAAAAAATCAAAACGAACAATATTTAAAAAAAAATTAAAACGAACAATATTTAAAAAAAAAATCAAAACGAACAATATTTAAAAAAAATCAAAACGAACAATATTTAAAAAAAATTAAAACGAACAATATTTAAAAAAAAAATTAAAACGAACAATATTTAAAAAAAAATCAAAACGAACAATATTTAAAAAAAATCAAAACGAACAATATTTAAAAAAAAATTAAAACGAACAATATTTAAAAAAAAATTTAAACGAACAATATTTAAAAAAAAATCAAAACGAACAATATTTAAAAAAAATCAAAACGAACAATATTTAAAAAAAAAATCAAAACGAACAATATTTAAAAAAAAAATTAAAACGAACAATATTTTAAAAAAAAATAAAACGAACAATATTTAAAAAAAAATCAAAACGAACAATATTTAAAAAAAAAAATCAAAACGAACAATATTAAAAAAAGAAATTAAAACGAACAATATTTAAAAAAAAATTAAAACGAACAATATTAAAAAAAAAAACTAAAACGAACAATATTTAAAAAAAAAATCAAAACGAACAATATTTAAAAAAAAAAAAATCAAAACGAACAATATTTAAAAAAAAAAATCAAAACGAACAATATTTTTAAAAAAAAATCAAAACGAACAATATTTAAAAAAAAAAAAATCAAAACGAACAATATTTAAAAAAAAAATCAAAACGAACAATATTTAAAAAAAAAAAATCAAAACGAACAATATTTAAAAAAAAAATCAAAACGAACAATATTTAAAAAAAAATCAAAACGAACAATATTTAAAAAAAAATTAAAACGAACAATATTTAAAAAAAAATTAAAACGAACAATATTTAAAAAAAAAATTAAAACGGACAATATTTAGAACAAAAAAATAATACGAACAATATTTAAAAAAAAATTAAAACGAACAATATTAAAAAAAATCAAAACGAACAATATTTTAAAAAAATTAAAACGAACAATATTTAAAAAAAAAAATAAAACGAACAATATTTTAGAAAAAAATTACAACGAACGATATTTTTCTAAATCAAAATTAACAATAAATAATTTTTAAAGCAAAAACGAACGATAAATTAAGAAGAAATTAAATTCGAGCAAATAATGCTAATATAAATAAAGTTACTAGCGCAGAAATATTTAAAAAATTAAATATTGAAACATTACAAAAATAGGTTGTAGAATTTAATTAAAGTTACTAATATTGTCATTCTCTATCTATATAAAAGCCAAGTACGTCCAAGGATGGAATACTGTTGCCATATCTGGGCAGGAGCTGCTAAAAACAGCCTATCCTGCCTTTACAGAGTACAAAATAGACTTCGTGGCTTAGTGGGGGATGCCCTTTTCTCTACCCTGCAACCTCTCTCCCACAGAAGAGACGTTGCGAGCCTATCCTTGTTTTATCGTTATTTCCATAGCAGGTGCTCGTCTGAACGCCAATCTCTGGTCCCCCCTCGCCAATATTTCACGAAAAACACCCGTCTAGCTGAATCCACTGTGAAAAATTTCCCCCACTCTATATCTGTGCCTAAATCAAAACGCGGATTCCATGAACAAAGCTTCTTTCTTAGAACTGCACGCCTGTGGAACTCTGTTCCGTCTGCCTGCTTCCCACCGGACTACAACTTGGATGTCTTCAAGTCCAATGTAAACAAATTCCTAATGAACCGCCCCCTTAAGTAAACACGTCATCAAATCTCCACACTAACGTAATGTACTTGCAATAACCCTTATCTCTGAGTGGCTTCCGGGTCTTGATAAGTGGTGATCACTGTGTAAAAAAAAAAAAAAAGTTAAAAAAACATTTTTTTCAACTGTCTTTGTGCCGAGATACGCGCCTTTTTTACAGTTGAAGAACATACAGTTAAAGAAAAAAATGCTAATAAACTACTAAAACTACTGTTATTATTATTATTACTACTACTACTACCACAACTACTACAACAACAACTATTACTATAACAACAACAACAACAACAACAACAACTACTACTACTACTACTACTACTACTAGCAGAACCCGTGGAAATTCCACAGAAGTTGAAAATTTTTAAAACACATTATAAATAAAATGAAGAAAAAAAATAAAACAAAATAACGACGAATTAAAAAAAATTCTTTTTTAAGCTTTTAAAGCTAAAAAAATTAATTTAAAAAATTAGATTTTTAAAATTAATTTAAATTCAACATACAACACATTTTATTTATCTGAATAATTTTTAATATAAATTATAAAAGAACAGATGTCAATTCACTTGCACATTTTTTTTTAATTTAAAAAGGAAACTGTAATAAACAAAAACTTATAGTCTCCTCTCATCATTACTTTTTTTTCTAATTATAAAATAAAATAGCTAATTTAAAACTGTAACACAGACTAGAGTTCTTCTTTGTTTTTTAAATTTTTGGAGAGGAAATAGTTATAAAGGGAGATAATTTGTTTCTGATTAATTAATGTTTGCGATGATCGTGTTGTTTTTTATGACACCGGACGTCGGACATGTTAATTAATATTTAGATAATAATAATAATAATAATAATAATAAACAAAAACAAAAAAAAAAAAACTCATTTAACGATTTATTTGATAAATAATTAATATATACGATGGTATTTTTGTTTTTTAAATCGTTATGAAATTTCAAATTTGACTAATAATTAAACTTAAAAGATATGTTACTTTGCTATATTCACTTGACAAGAATTCGCTCTCTTTTAATTGCATGTATCCAAATTTAAAGTAATTCCTTGTATTGAACATACAGTCACTTTCGGAACATTTTCTAATTTTCTCTGCAATTCGGTACAACGTAACGACACGGTATCTTTGAAAATTACAAAAGAAAATAGAGGTATTTTGCAGAGGAGCCAACAAACGAAAGAAAAATGGTTAAAAAAATTCAAATATATGACAAATAAATGTTACCAAAGGCAAGATAAGTGGCTTTTCCACCCGTCCACCTTTTGGGTATTTTAACAGAATCTAAAGCTTTTATTCTGTTCGAAAAAGAACTAGTGTTGAACTGCTAAGTTATCGACAATCTGCTTGTTCAACAAATTTTGCTTGTTGGGAGCTCAGTGATGACGTCATTTTTCTGCTCACTGGCCGTAATGATATGAAGGTCACAGTGATACCCTGCTCTCCTCCGTACTACCTCTCTTTCACTGAAGAGACAGTGCTAGTTTTTCTCTAATCTATCGTTATTTTCTTAGCAGGAGCTCGGCTGAGCTCCAATCTTTGGACTTCCCCAGTAAAACATTCACTAAAAAAAAGAAAGCTTTGATTCTATTCGAAAAAGAACTAGTGTCGAACTGCTAAGTTGAACAGGCAATCAAGATGGCTGACGAAAACACGCCGTCTAAAGAGCGTCAAAATTGTTCAAAATTCGAAAAAATAAACAAAATACTCATAGAAATCCACGCAATAAATCTCAGGAAGTATCACAGTAACAATTATTGGGTGGATTTTCTATCCGTATTTTGTTTATTTTTTTCGAATTTGGAACCATTTTTGACTCTCCGAAGACGCCATGTTTTCGGCAGTCATCTTGATTGCCTGTTTAAGTTACCAGCTCAACACTATTTCTTTTTTCGACTCCAACAAAAGCTTTAGATTACGTTAAAACACACAAAACTTATCCAGGTAGGTAGAAGAGTCACTTCTTGCATTTGGTAACATTCATTTGTTAAATATTTGAATTTTTTATCCTTCTTTTCGTTTGTTGGCTTCTCTGTTAAATCCCCGAAAATAGTTATCTATCTATCTATCTATCTTTCGGTTCTGTCATTCGACGTTATCTACTTCCGGTCGTTTCTTGGGACCCGTGACTAGATTCAATAGACCAAATTCAATGACGTCAGGACGGCCATGATATCGCTCACTAGATTTGGAAGTCGGTTTTGTACTCTATGAAGGCAGGAAAGTGTGTTCTGAGCATTACATCTCCAGATTTGGTAAGAATTCTCCATCTTATGACGTTTTTACGTTCATGAGTAAATACTTACAGGTTTGGTTGATTTGTTTCCGATATCAATTTCGGTATCGGATAAAAATTTGAGAGTAAGATGCGGTATGTTAGCCTTTTTACTTATTTTTAAAAAAAAATGTATTTCTTTAATTAGGCAGTGAGAGCGGAGGTGGAGGAGAGAGAGAGAGAGAGAGAGAGAGAGAGAGAGAGAGAGAGAGAGAGAGAGAATATTGTTAAGTTTAATAAGATTCTCGTATTGCAGAGACATTTTTTTTTAAGTTTTTAGTTTTTAAACGCGATGTTTGTTTTGAATGGAAGACTGTGTGTGTTCATCAATCAACAAACATAAACAAAACAATTTTTTCTATTCTCTTGTTATTTCTTTTAATCTCCCTCCCCCCCTTTTTTTTTAATTCTCTTATCTTCATCTTTATTTGTTGTGATGAGGCTATTGTTTATTATCGATGGGATGCTGGTGCTAGTAAGTACGCCTCATGTTTTATTTATTCATTTTTTTTTTTTTTTTTGCTGCGATCATTTTATTCCATCATCATCATCATCATCATCATCATCATTTACCAGGAGTTCTTACGCACATCATCAGAGATTACTTACTCATTTTAACCTGCGCTGTTCCGTGGAGTTTGGGTGACAACAATTCTCCCCCAATTTTTACAGTACTCTCTATCTCTTTCAATAACCTTTGCAAATGACTTTGCGTTATCGCAACATTGATTTGACATTGATGGCAACGACCATTGGTCTTCATTAGGATTTGAGTGAAAACAAGCCTCCTAAAGATCCCAGTCCTCTTTGAATTTATCCAGTGACTATTCACTTGGACCTTTCACAGCTATTTTCAAAGGCACAATTTATAAGATGATATTATTATTATTATTATCATTATCATTATTATTATTATTATTATTATTATGATTATTATTATTATTATTATTATTATTATTATTATTTATTTTTTAATTTTTTTTAGTCTCTCGTGGTACAGACTGAAAGATGCACACACTGAATCAACCAATAATCTTTATTGTGATAAACATATAAGTATGGAGGATTCACACAATAAACACTTTGGGAGTCGAGCAGAGGAACGTCCGTACGTTTGCTTGTCTTTCCGTAGTAAACTCAACCCCGTAGTTCAGCTCGCTGTGTGGAATCGTATCGATAATGGGTGATTGCTCAATGCTAACAGTGACAGGTTCTTCCATTTAACATATTATTATTAAATATCTGTAAACTTATTTAAAAATCCCCTCTCTCTCTCTCTCTCTCTCACACACACACACACACACGCACACACACACACACACAGAGTCTCTGTTACTCTTCGTTCATTTCTATTTCCTCATTTCTCCCCCCTTCGCTATATCCATCTCTCTCTCCCTCTCTTCCTTCCCTTTTCGTCTTATTTCTCTTCCTTTCTCCGCCATCGTTCTTCTCTCTCTTACCCTTCTCCCTTTCTTTCCCAATCAGTCTCTTTCCCTATGTTCTCTCTCTTTCCCTCCTTCTTGTTCTAGCTTTCTTTTTGCCTTTCCCCCTGTCCTTCCTCCCTTCCTGCCCTTTTTCTGCCTCTTTCTTCCCTCTTTCTCACCATTTGTTCCCCTCCCCTATATATATTTCTTTTCACCGCCCTCTCCATTTCTTTCTCTGCAACCTCCTTTCTTTCTCTTTTCCTCCCTCTCTCTTTCTTTCTCTTCACCTCCCTCCCCTTTCTTTCTTTTCACCTCCCTCACCCTTTTTTCACTTCATCTCCCTCCCCCTTTTTTCTCTTCACCTTCCTCCCCCTTTTTTTCTCTTCACCTCCCTCCCCCTTTTCTTTCTTTTCACCTCCCCCTTTTCTTTCTCTTTACCTCCCTCCCTCTTTCTTTCCCTTCCCCTTTCTTTCTCTTCACCTCCCTTTCCCTTTATTTCTCTAAACTAAGAACTTTTCTTCCCAACTTCATTATAATCTCCATTATTTTTTGCAACAAATTTTGATTCTTGTAATTATTTGGTCATTTACATCCAAACCGCTACCCCGACTACAACGCGAACCCGCGTCACTCCTATCCCCCTCTATACACGCTGCTTAAATTTATGCACAATATTGAATTGTTTTCTGTTTTTCAATTGTTACTTTGTTTTTCATTTAAAACGTATTCATCTTTCCGTTTTATCAATTTATTATTTAATTTTATTATATATATATATATATATATATATATATATATATATATATATATATATATATATATAATGTTCATTCAGATTGTTAGCATTTTTTCAAAAGTTGTTTGTTTAACAACCAGATTTGTCAATTAGTTTTAATTATTCATTATTCCGGGTTTTTCTAAAAAAAAAAGTTGGTCTTAACTTGAATTTTTTTTCTTCTGTTGTGTATAACGCTAGGGTTAGGATTGGGGTTGGGATGAGGGGTGGAGGTGTACTGAATGAAAGGCAGGGTTTCTGTTCAAGATGGATTTGTTTTTCTGCGTCTTGTTTTGATTTTCAAAAGATTTTGTTTATTTGTTAAAAGGAAAAATTAAATTTCTCCTATTCACAAGGAGAGCGTGTGCAGATCACAAACAAAACAACAGTCACACATACAAAAAATGTATTGCATACGCACCTAAATATAATCTCTCTGTACGCTTATCTACACGCATTTCCATTGTTTATGTGCAGAAATTGAATCTATTCTTCCCTTTAGGCATATTCCATTAAATGGTGTAGGGGAATAAGGGAAATACCGGTTAGCGAAGCCACCGGTGAGTTACTTCCCCTTAACAGAGAGGTCAAAGCAGCGGGCGTGAAAGCACGTTTCCCTATAGAGTATGTCAAACCTCATGTGGGAGGAATAGCCCCTAATTCTACTTTATATGGTAGAGTCAATCCATGAGAATTAGAAAACCAACCTACCTAACCGAACACCTATTCCCAAAGCTAAACACAAATCCGGCATTGGTGGAATATATCCATCCTGTCAATCATAGAGAATTAACAAGTGAAGTATGCATGGACCCCTGTGAGTGCACAGTGAACGAGGCATAAAAAAAAAAATGACCAAGTTCAGCATTTCTCCCCACCCCCATTTAGCCACATAATCTCCAGGGGACGACAAATCCTGGTGAAAATGAACAAACGGTGCAGTTTTAGGCCTTAACTTATGTAAATTTGAGTTTTACACCATGCAAAACAAAGAAATGATTAAGTCCATCATTTGCCCCCACCCTCCTGTAGTCTCAAAAGTCCCCAAGGCCTTAATATATTTAAATTCGAGTTCAGCACCATGCAAAACTGCTAAATAGACATACACAAAAAATTTTGGACAAATATAGAAAAATAGTCCCCAAAATGGAGTGTTTTTATTAGCCCTAAAAAAGCCCCTAGAACACATCTAAGAGTTATCATGAAGTATAAACAAACAAAATTATATAGAAATCAGTTAGTTACAACTTTTGAGAAAGTTTTATGAAAATCCAAGGCATCATTTTTTTTTTTTTTAATAAGCACAAAAGTTTCAATTTTAGCCATTTTAACCAGAAAGGCACCCCTAGGAGGGCAACCGAAGTTTTCATGGAAAATCCGTTCTGTTACTTTTTTTTTTACTCATATCATGTTTAATGTTTGTTCAAAATTTCAAAACATTCCAAGGCGTAATTATTGAGAAAAGTGCAGACAGTCGAATGGACAAGGGTGAATTTACAGGTCCACCCTCCTTTTGTTAGGGGGTGGGGGGAACCAAAAAAAAAAACTGTTTGATTTGGGAATCTTAAGTAGGACGACCCCCGATGTGTTTGAGGTATTGTTACTATTTACAATGCCTCCCCACGGGACAGAGTTAGACATCAGGGTCGTTTTTTAACGTGGAGAAAAAGAACAAAAATAAAAATTCTCTCAGTCGTGAAGGATTTCTCCTCCACTGAAAGAGAACAAGAAATTGAAGTGAAGCATCTGAAGAACAGATACTACACTTTGAGGTATTTATGGTATTTATTTGCTCCCCCACTGAGCAAATTAGGCACAAGGCCGATTTTTAAAGTGAGGAGTGAAGGGGAAATGGGGACCAACTCCCCGGGGAGTAGGGGAGCTGGATAGTGACAATTGGTATGAAGGGTTGGTATTTATTTGCTCCCCCACCGAGCAAATTAGGCACAAGACCGATTTTTAATGTGAGGAGTGAAGGGGAAATGGGGACCAACTCCCCGGGGAGTAGGGGAGCTGGATAGTGACAATTGGTATGAAGGGTTGCCCCTACATTTACCAAGGTCTTATATGTGAGGTTGCCCTCCACATATGGTCTTTGCTTGCAGTATCTGCCGGAACAGATACTACACTTTGAGATATTAAATCTTTTTTTCATGTTAAAAAATACAGTCAAAATCAACGATGAACAAAAAACTTAGGCACATGGCCAACTCAAAAGGGGGGATTGTGGGGGTCGTTGGTCATCCTTGTCACTCCAGAACTAAACAAAGTCAAAAGTTTCTCCCAGCTAGTATCTTCTTTCACCATAATACCGCATTCACCCTTTCATATTGGGGGACGTCCTACTTAACTCCCAATTTTTAATACTACACTTTGATCTTGTTCCGAAGGCCAAAGGTATTGTTGTGAATGAGAACTTTAGCTAGGATCAAGCATAGACTAGCAAAGATACAGTGATGAGGATGACCATAGACCCCCTTCCCTAATTTTTGAGTGGCCTTGTGTCTAATTTTTTGTTCTGTGGATTTTTTTTATGAAATAAAAAATATACAACTCCATAATAGTGAGTGAGAGTATCGTCTCGTGTTTGTTCTGTTATGTAACGTTACATTCATTTAAGTTTGTCGATTTATGGTAGTAAATGTGTATTTATGTGCTTGGGCATATTTTCCTTTTAATCTGTTTCCCTCCGAGTGACATACCTGTTTTTTCCTTTACAGAGAAAGATAAGTAAGGAAATTAAACCACCAATATTGGTGATCCGCAACTTACAACAATGATATAGGCCATTCTTGACGTTTCTGAATTTTTGAGATGACGATTGGTTATTCGTATTATTTGGATTCATCGGACTACTGTTCTCATCTTGAGTGTGATTTTCACAACGTTTCGGTCGATGTAAGGTGTATCTTGTCGAACTCGGGAATGTTTGAGTGTGGGGGACTTAAAAATACAATTGTGAATTACTTAGGACCTCTATCCAGTCATGGCTGACAGACCAAGAGCATGATACGCTCGTGAAGTAAATAAAGGGTCCCGCTCAAAATTCCGTAAAAATTCCCGAGTTCGACAGAAACATCCCCGAGTTCGACATGATACACCTGAAGAAGAGGTTACATCGACCGAAACGTTGTGAAAATCACATTCAGATGAGAACAGTAGTCCGATAAATCCAAATAATATGAATAGCCAATCCTTATCTCAAAAATTAGTTTTCTTGCTTATAGCAAGAATTTTTGACCTGTGTATTTTCAGATCTGTTCAGATCCATCGCTAGGGATAAAATTTTAGGATATTTATAGAAGTTTGTGTGTGTGTGTTTTCAGTAAATCACGTTATTATTATTATTTTTTTAATTAATATTTCCTTTCTTGGCTTTAATTAGAAATCCTTCAAGTAAATTAAGTGTACGCTTGTTTCTGACATGTAGCCATCCATCAGTCTCTATTGCTTCAACACAGCTCTTCAGTGCCGCTAGATTAGCATCTGCTCTAATCAAGAATCGAACTTACAACCATCTAGATGATAATCAGCAACTCTAACCACTTATCTATGAGGTGGGCACTGTTAGTAAGTGATATCTCAATGCTTTAAGTAGACAGTGACAATTATTAGAGAATGCTCCATTTTTTTTTTTTACAAGGAATTTTGCATTATCAGTAATATTTGTTAATGATATCAGTTATCAGAGTGCTTAACCTCAAGAAAGAGTTCCTCTTTCTCTTTCTTCCCATCTCCCTTTCTCTCCCGGTCCTGGATATGACCTTAAACTATATCCGATGGTGAGGCCCCAGCTTGTGGGTTTGGGGGAGTGTGGAGCCACCCTTTAATTGCTATTGCTCCCAGGTCCACTCTGACCCGGAATGGTAGCACCTGTTAGGGTCCCAACTATGGGTTAATTAGAAACCGACGTGAAAAAGAAAACAAACAAATATATTCTATTAAAAATTTTTCTTCAAAATCACTAGATTCGATATTAAATAACCTGAAAAGGGTTGATATGCCGTAAAACAAAAACAACTAAAACAACCATTTCTCTCCTAGTCACTCTCTCTTTTTTTTTTTTCTTTTACACAGTGGCCACCACTTATCAAGGCCCGGAAGCCACTCAGGGATAAGGGTTATTGCAAGTGCATTATGTTAGTGTGGAGATTTGATGAAGTGTTTAAGGGGGCAGCTTATTAGGAATTTGTTAACGTTGGACTTGAACACATCATAGTTGTAGTCAGGTGGGAAGCAGGCAGACGGAACAGAGTTCCACAGGCGTGCAGTTCTAAAAAAGAAGCTTTGTTCTCTTTCCCATGTTCTCTCTCTCTCACTTCCTTCCCCCCTCATTCTCTCTTTATGTCTTTGGGTGCTTTAAAACTTATATAGTCTATAGAGCCTTAAAAAAGGCTTATATAGTCATCCACAGATAAACTATTTTCCTGTATCACAGCTTTTCAGCGCAGATAAACTCATAAATTTTTCAAGATGAGACCGAATCTCAAACGTTCTAACGATTTCGCTATCAACATAAGCTATGGAGTAAATTAAACTTTATTGCATATATAGTCATTATCTAGAATGCTGAGTCCTTTTATAAACGGCTTTGCATTATCGTTACTGGCAGCTGGCAGTTACACTTACCATATTTCACGGCCCATAAAAATGGGGGGGGGGCATATGTATATTATTTGACAGTAAGGAGTGGCAGAGCTATAGTCACGACCACCACTCTTTCATAATTTAACTAATGAATCGTAACTTACAAATGATCGAAAAAGTTCAAATATAAATTAAAAGGTATAATATGATAGTTTTATTGAAGAATTACTGGTAAATATTTCGAAGATTGTGCATGTGGGTTCAAATTAAAAGCAAGAAGTTATTCACAAAGGAGTTGCTATTCCAAAAATATTGTTAACTCGGGAATGTTTGAGTGTGGGGGACTTAAAAATACAATTGTGAATTACTTAGGACCTCTATTCAGTCATGGCTGACAGACCAAGAGCATGATACGCTCGTGAAGTAAATAAAGGGTCCTGCTCAAAATTCC
Organism: Euprymna scolopes; assembly: GCF_053919585.1. NCBI lineage: Eukaryota > Metazoa > Mollusca > Cephalopoda > Sepiida > Sepiolidae > Euprymna > Euprymna scolopes. Next base: position 28,994,482 of record NC_136496.1, on the reverse strand, counting down.
GTAAAAATTCCCAAAGGAGTTGCTATTTGCCCTCTAAACTTAATTTTCAAAATTAAAATTATCCATGCAACAAATCCAATTGTCAAAAATACACATTTATTTTTCTCATAATAAATGTTTGCATTAGATTGATGTAGTCATATGAATTCTCATCCGGTTAATATTATCAAAATATTTATTATTTAATTAACTAGCATCAAACGAAAGCATTATCAATTTAATATTCATGATAAATTACTCTATCCCATTAATACGACAAAAGTTAGATAGATCTTTTTTTTCTGGAATCATCGCCCTTACGTTTGAAATTCTACACCTAAATCATTATATAAGATATGCAGCTAACCATTTTCTAACTTTGAATTATTTATTAATTTATGTCTTTATCCAAACCCTTTTATTAAATGTGAAATTATATCACCAACTAAATGTGGGAAATTAATCTGCATTCAAAATCAGCTTCTGCCTAAAATTGTACCATACTGATCACCTCCTGAAGCAAAAAAAAAAAACATTGTATATTTTTACTGACACAATTAATATGTAAAACATATTATTTACGTTAATATCTTAGTTAATTTCTAATCATTATTTATTTTAACTTTATTTTATTTAATCCATCGCTCTCTCTCTCTCTTTCTCTCTCTCTCTCTCTCTCTCTCTCTTTCTCTTTCTGTGTGTATATATATATATATATATATATATATATATATTAAATTTGTCTTTGCATAAGCAGTAGTTTGTTGCTACACAGTCATGAGCATGTTTCGGTCTACTAGTATTTACTAAGTAGAGACCTCTTCAGGCAACAACCCTTATTTTAGAAAACGGAATTCTAAATGAAGAGCGAAAATTAACTTTTAGCGAAGAAGGCCATTTTTTTTTTTTTAACAGGTCATGAGAGTGGAGGTTCAGCTTCGCAGAGAAGAGGGTTGAATTGGGTGCGGATTTGTTAGTTTATTTATTTTCGTATTTGTTTATTTACTTATTTATCGGTGTTCTTATCAATTTTTCTGTTGGTGTTAGGGGTTAGAGTTTGTAGGGTTATGGGTTGAGGGGTTGGGTTCTAAAGCTAGAGCTACACAGATGTTATCTTCAACAAGCCTGAGGCTTGTTTATCTGTTGTTCGCCGCCTGTCTGAGACTTTCGAGGGTCAGCGTGTCATAAAATTCCCTTTTTTATGTTTATTTTAATTTAATATACTTATATCTGAGAAGAGGTTAGGAATTTATCCGGGTCTGTTGAATGTTGTTAAGTATGTGTATATATATATGTATGTACGTGTGTGTATATATGTGTGTATATATATATATGTGTGTGTGTCTGTATATATATATATATATGTGTTTTTTATGCATGGTTTTACTCAGGAAAAGTGTGGTTTTGGATTTCGTGAATGTTGGACTAGAGGAGGTTGGGATGTGTAGGTGTTCAATTGTCGGATATTATATGTGGGTTGTGTTGGAGTTGAATTTATTTAGGAGTAATTTTCAAGTGAGGGAGCAGATGCGATTTGTAATGTCTGCAATTTATGGAGGTTTCCTGTTTCTTATTTAAGAGTTTATCCCTATCCTTAAATTTTGTGATAAATAGGTTTTCACTTAAACAAAGAAAGCAAGGTGAATTTAGTAACTAGCAAGTTTTTACTTTTTTTTAGGATATGCCAGTCAACAATAGCTGTCAAACTTTTACTTGTTTGATCATTGTAGTATGTAGCCAATGATGTTTTATCTTTGTAATTTGAGTTTAGGAAAGAGCTTTTGTGGTCTGTGTATCTCTGTTTAAAAGGATTACTAGTTTGGCCGATGTAGGATTTGCAAGTGGTGGGGTCTTCCTTGGCCCTAATATTAGCTTGATAAATTACAGAGGTTGTGAGACATTTTTCCTTAAGGGGGCCTTTGGATTTATTAATACAGTTGCACGTTTTTGTTACCCTGTTCCCTAAATTGTGTTCTGTGTCGTTGCTTAAAATTTTATTATTATGGTTTTTTATTTTATTTTCTAAGTTATTGCCGCAACTGTAGCTCAGTTTGATGGTATTTTTGCTGAGTATTTTGTGGAGCGTGTTGCTGGGGGCGGGGAATGTAGTTTAATGAGATTAATGAATTTTCTCCCCAAGTTGATTTTGACCATTTGGTTGAACGGAGGAGTGAACCAAATGATATTTCTTTTACGGGTTTTTCTAGATGTGGGTACTTGAGGGTTCTATATATTCTAGTTTGGTTATCTTATATTCACTGTTAACTAGGGCTTTGTTGTAAAAATCTTTGTGTTTATCGAAGATTACTTTGGGTGAGGAGTTTGAGCTAATTCTTCTCCTAATAGATCTGGGTATACGTTTAATTATAGCTTTATATGTCCACCCCCTCTCTAACACACACACACACACACACACACACACACACACACACACACACACACACACACACACACGCGCGCGCGTTTTTTATTATTTCAAACTCGAGTGTATTAACTTAATTCACTCATTTAAGTTAATACACTTGAGGTTAAAATAATAAAAAAAACATTTGGCTCTATTAACGTATTGAGCACTCTTTACCCTTGTATTTTTTTTACCAAATATACCTCTTTATATATATATATTTATACGTTTTATTTTTTATTACCGTATCTTTCTGTTAAGTTACATTATTGTTTCAGCTACTTGGCCGTTTTTTGGGGCGTCTGTAGCATCCTCAGACTTTTACAGAAATGTTCGCTATTTTGGGATGAGAGACAGCCAAAAAACGCCAAAGTAGCTGAAACAATAATGTAACTTAACAGAAAGATACCGTAATAAAAAAAATAAAACCGCATATCTGCTCTACAACGGTATTGAGCACTTTCTTCAGTTTTTATTAATTACCATTTCCACTATATATATATATATATATATATATATATATATATATATATATATATTTGTTATTGTTGTTTTTTCAAGCGATACATACGGTTAATATTGGCTCCGCCTCGAAGCTCATTTTTTTTATTTACTTAGAAAGTCGCCTTTTTTAATTTGTTTGGACGTATATAGCATTTTTATTTATTTATTATTTTTAAAACAGTACTGTTTTAAAAATAATATATATATATATGTGTATATATATATATATATATATATATATATATATATATATATATATAGTGAGAGAGAGAGGGGGGTTCCTTTTGTTGGATGTATTTTAATCTTCAGTATAACTGAAATTGTCTACACTAGTGAATTCTTCTCATGAATATTGCTGATACTTTGTATATCAAGAAAATATACACTTGTAACGTAGTCGTCATATCTAAGAAATAGAGGACAGGAAAAAAAATACTTGGCTCACTTTCTTTTTTAAAACAATTCGTTTTTCCTTCTCTGGCCGTGTGTAATATTTCATCCCTACTGTGACGTCACCCACGTGTCTCAAACACGTGCTTCTCTCATCAGATCTTGCTCCGAACACTATTATCCTTTAATCTGTGCTGTGATGTAAGTCACTTTGCGCAGCTGGCTTGGTCAGTTGCATATTTTTTTGCAGCTACTGTTACATATTCTTCAATGGGCAGAAACAATTGTTTGTAAATAAAGTGTTTTTGAAGGAGATATATAATGCTCATTTGAATAACCATTTTGTTTTTTTAAATTAAAAGTTCTAATCATACACTATTGACCTATAAATACTTACGAGTAGGAAAACCCGACGTTACTAGGGATTGAATGATGATCAGTGAATATTCCACATTTCCAATATTTTTATTGTTATCGAAATTAGTGAAATCACCCGTTTTTCAATCACATCAACTGATGTATGTGTTCCATTTCGGATCAGGAGTGAAGGTGAGGTTCAGAAGCTTGTCAAGATGGGGGTCATTCATTTCAATTGGAGTCTGATTATAATGAAAGGAGAGAAACTTGATTTTTAATGCATTAAGATTAAGCAGTCAGCTTTTTTCTCATTGCACCGCATTCTTAAGATCAGAAGAGAGAGAATCAGAAAGATCTTGTCATTGCGAAGTGTTGCCATAGATTGTGGTGTCGTCTGCATAAATGTCTACGAATAATGTAAGAATGTGATTTGGGAGATCATTGATGAAGATCAAGAAGAGAGTTGGGTTCAGAATAGAACCTTGAGGGACGCCTGCTTTAATATTTTGAGTAGGTCTATAACAACAGCATATTCTTTTCATTGTTTTGACTCTCGAGTATATATCCGACACAGTTAGACACAGTTAATCAACCGAGAACCACATCACTCTACTTAAAAACACGTAAGATATCAATGGATATATACCTGAGAATCAAAACAAGGAAAAGAATATGCTGTTGTCATAGCCCTAATTATGAGATTTTGATTTGCGCCCATCAATAACTACTCTTGTATGTAATTTTCTAACATAGTAGCGGGAGCCCACCTTCTTTGCTATAGTCTTTGCAATGTCCTCAGTGTATTTGTTTCAGTTTATGTTGGCCATGAATGTCAAGTAGAGGAGTTTGAAGAATTAGCTCTAGGGGGGGGGTTATTTCGTTCAGGTCTTAGTGTTTAATTCTTTAAATTATTATTATTATTATTTATTTATATATGTTTTTGGAATAGGATACTCAAGGAAGATGCCACGTAAAGGTTAACCAACGTGAAAATGACGCAAACACAAGCAGGAATGTGTTCGTAACCACTGCACACACTTCCCCTTTCGTAAATTTCAGCCATGATTCTTTGGAAAAAACAAAAAACAAAAACAAAAAAAACAAACTTCCAAAGCAAAAGTTAAAGGGGGAAAAAAAACGAACTGTTTTTTTTTCTTTCTTTCATCAATAGATGACTTATTTATTCATTACGACATTTTCAAAATAGGATTTGCAAAAATATAATTTTAACTTTTATTTCATTTTTCAGCCATTATTTTCATTGTTAACTTTTTTTCCCGCCAATTGTCTTTTTCTTTTTTGTAGCGATACACAAGTGAAGCCATTTTTGTCTGGATGCAACAACAACAACAACAAAAACAACAACAACAACAACAACAACAACAATAATAATAATAATAATAATAATAATAATAATAATAGTTAGTCTAATTATGTTTATTTTAAAAAATGAATGACTGAATTTGATAAAATTTTAAAAGAATCCCACAATCATTGTTGTTATTTTAGATCTGCAATTTTTACGCTGTTTTCTATTGAAATCTATTATCGATCTTTCTTTTTTGTTTATATTTTTAGATCTGGGATGCATCTTGGCATCGGTCTATAAGGCTTTGTCTGCCAGACAGTTTACTGGTCTGTCACGCTTTGGGTTAACATAGAATTTTCATTTGTAAATGCTGAGATCAATCGAACAATTTGAATAAATAATTTAATTTTTTATATGTTCATACATCTTTACATATAATAGGCTTCGTCCAGGCTTAAGTTTGAAATATGATTTTCGTTGGTCTGTCATGCTTAAGTCCCATACAGGGTAAAACGATAAAATTATCGCCCTGGAAAAGATGACATGATTCCATTCCCGTTTGATGAAACCCGGTTTTCATTTTTTGTTATAGACCATCTACTAGTTGGCCAGTTGTTTACAAATCGCAAGAGCGATAGGAGTCTTCTAAAAGTGACACAATGTTCAATGAGTGAGATCAGAGATGTGCCGCTGTACAACTCATGCTCACTACCGATCCAAGTTATGACAACAGGACCGTTGCTAGCACCCTCAAAATGCATCGCTGGATTGCCACGAATAACAGGGGCGTTGCTGAGGTGATAAAAACAAAGTTTGCGGCTATGGATATGGTCTTTGGTATGGTTTCACGTGAGGGCCACATCATACCACCTCACATCTTCAAAGACGGCTTGAAAGTCAACACCAAAGTGTAACTGGATGTGCTGAAGAGTGTGGTGATCCCCGGATGCAAACAGGTGGCCACTGGCAAACCCTGAGTGTGGTAGCAAGACTCAGCGCCAGCCCACGTCCAAATAGACCCAGACTTGGCTTCAGAAGGAATGCTACGACTTTGTACCCTTTTCTCCCTACCCCTTCCTCCTCGTACCTGAACCCGCTGGACTATTTCGTTTGGCCATACATCGAGAATATCACCAACATGACCTCCCACAACACCAAAACCTGCTTGATCGCCGCCATCTGCTGAGTATTTGCTGAGCTCCTGCCAGCGTTTTTGGAAAAGGCATGCTCCCAGTTCCAGACCCATATTGAAGCGGTGATTTAGGCTGAAGGCGGCTTCATTTAATAGATGTCAGCTCTACTACATAAACAGGTTATCTGAATTGAATTTTTTAATGAAAGTTTTAAAATAAACAGCAGCGTTGTTTTCTTTATGGCGGCAACTTTATTGTTCCACCCTGTATATAATTTTCGTTGGTCTGTCATGTTCGAGTTTAAAATAGCATTTTCGTTACACACAATTTAAAAGGAATTTTCATTGGTCTGTCACACTCAAGTTTAATTCAACAGTTAAGTTTACCTGTCACACTTAAGGTTGAAATCAAATTTCGTCAACCTTTCATGCTCAAGTTGGAAATATTTGCTGGTCTGTCATGCTTAAGTTAGTAAATGGAATTTTCATTGTTATGTCACACTTATAATTTAGCAGTCACATTTGACCCTCATGTTTAAGTTTTTAAATAACATTTTTATTGGTCTGTCAGGTTTAGGTTGTAAATACGAATTTGGTCTGGCATGCTTAAGTTTAAAATAACATTTTCGTTGTTTGTCACACTTAAGTTTCAAATAACATTTTCGCTGATCTGTCATGCTTAAGATTTAAATAGCATTTTTGTTTGTCTGTCACTCAAGCTCAAGTTTGTATGAATAGCATTTTCACTACTCTATAACGCTTAAGTTAATATATCATTTTCGTTGGTCTATCACGCTAAAGTTTGAAATAGCTTCTCTTCTTCGTTGCTCAGTCACGCTCAAGTTGGAAGTAGCATATTCGTTGGCCTGTGACAGTTACGTTTGAAATAGGATTGTCGTCACTCAGCGCACATGTCGAACGGTTTCATCTTTAGAGTATCGCTTTCTGATTATTGTTTATATTTTTTGCTGTTTTATTTCGATTATTTAGTCGCTTTCCGACTCAGTAGGAAAAATATGCATCATTCCCCCCCCCCTTCTTCCTCCAAACAATTGTTCATTATCTTTTCTTGTACAATATTCTGTTTACAAAACGTGCTACTATTGATCTATATTTCCTCTTCTGTTAAAGTTTTGTTGTGTTTTCAATTTATTTGAAGCGTTTTTTTTTTTGTTTTGTTGTTGTTTATTTGTTTGTTTGAAGCAGAACGCGCGCTTTTTTTTTTCCTGATCTTTTCTTATTTTCCGTTTGATCTTTCTATATATTTATTGCGTCTTATTTTGCTTTTCATTTTTCTTCTTGTTTCTACCGTTGACGTTTGAGTTTACGAACGAAATCATTTTCTTTACAACGCGCCTCGCCTCTGTTCTTCCATCCCAAGGGTCGACAACCGTCCTGTCCGCGGGCCACATCCGGCTCTCGAGTGGTTTGCGTACAGCCCGCCTACTTAGCAATGTTGACCCGATATTCATCTCCTCCTCCCACGTCCGGACGATGTGACACAAGGGTCGAAAAGTGAGATTGGTTCGGAATTGCAAGAGTTACCTTTTCTTAGATAATAATAATGCACGTTATTATATCTTTTTAATTTACCAAAATGCAGTCATTTCTGGTTTTTAATGAATGATTGCAGATAGCAGGAGGACCACAACTGTTTTTTTGTTAAGCATTAAGAAATCATTGCTTATCAAGGCCCCAAGGCTGATATTTATCTTCCTTTTGCGGCGGGATGATATGATACAAGGGTCGGAATGTGGGATTTGAAGAGAAATGAACATGAAACTGTGGCACTAACCACTGAAGAGAAGAGACGTTGCGAGCTTATCCTTGTTTTATCGTTATTTCTATGGCAGGTGCTCGTCTGAACTCCAATCTCTGGTCCCCCCTCGCCAATCTTTCACGAAAAACACCCGTCTAGCTGAATCCACTGTCAAAAGTTTCCCCCACTCTTTATCTGTGCCTAAATCAAAACGCGGATTCCATGAACAAAGCTTCTTTCTTGGACTGCACGCCTGTGGAACTCTGTTCCGTCTGGCTGCTTCCCACCGGACTACAGCTTGGATGTCTTCAAGTCCAACGTTAACAAATTCCTAATGAACCGCCCCCTTAAGTAAACACGTCATCAAATCTCCACACTAATGTAATGTACTTGCAATAACCCTTATCCCTGAGTGGCTTCCGGGTCTTGATAAGTGGTGATCACTGTGTAAAAAAAAAAAAAAAGGATGGGTTTCACCGGTTTCCTACAAAGGAGGAAGTTTCATGGGCGTATAAAATTCGCAAGCGGTTCCCAGTCGCATGTATATCCCAGTCAAGAGAGTTGAAAATGTAAGGATTTTTGCAACTTTTGCAGGGATATGGTGCCTGGTATTCCCCAACTTGGTCACCCATCTGGTACTAGCCAAGATCAATGCTGCTTAACTTCAGTGATTTAGTGGGAACTGGTTTATTTAGTTCTTGAACAGCTAGAAGATTGTGTAGGGAGTGAGATACTTCTTGGAGTGATAGAATGATCCAACTATTTTTCTAGGGACCTTGGCAAAAGATTTGATGTGAGTCTTCCATTTAAAGTCTGAATTAAAGGAGAGTCCCAGAAGTTTGTCAAAGCAGATTATGTTGTCGAGACGAGAGCCAGTCACTTCAATTTGGGTCAAATTGAGATCAGAGCATTGGTGGGTGAAGAGGTAGAAGCTTGGTTTTGAACGTGTTAAAATTAATCAACCGCCTTTAGCCCCATTGCTATTGAGCACTGTTGAAGTAAATGCTGACAAATATGTACACAATATATATATATATATATATACTAGCTGTACCCTGCCACGCATTGCTGTGGCTCAAATTGGCGTAATGGAAAAAGTTCCAAAATGAGAAAAAGCATGTTTCTTATAGGTTTTAATTTCCATTTTGCATGGGTACACAGTTTTTGTTGTTCCATTTTCTTAGCTGATATAGAGATTTTCCGGTTTGGTGACTCTTGAATATGTAACATAAATTGTCCATGTGAAAAAACAGTCATTGTGTAACTGTAAGGCCCACAATTGTAAAGATTGTTCCCTGTGCTTTGTTGATGGTTATTGCAAATGACAATAAAATTGGAAAGTGCAATTTGCTAAAGTGTAATGATGTATCCGGTGGAATCATAGGAATGCATGGAATGAAATATATTCATCTGTGAAAGGTCCTGTTAAGATTGCTGTTTCTATGATATTGTTTATTATTTATTTATTTTTTTACTGCAAGCTATGTGCCATTGCAAAGCTTGGATTGGTTTATATTTCACAACATGATAATTAGTACACCAAATTTCAGTTACAATACATGCGGTGGCATCCCTGGCAAATATAACTGTTGGATAATTAACCACTTTATCTGCTTTCACAACAGTGTCGATGGATTTGTATTTGACTACCTCACTTGGAATTTTACATTTAATTATAGCGTTAAGTTCATGGGCATCTTTGTATTGACCTGCAAAAATAGCTCATTCACTCAGTCAAATGGAATTCTTATAATTTGAATATCTGCAAAAACCTTTTAAACTAACTATTCTTTTGATGAAATAAAATTACAGAAATTACAGAAGTTAAAAGTCAAAGAATTTTGCCCTTAACTCTGATCAGCTGGCACTTTTTCGTACCCAATTTCCCACAAGTGATGCAAAAGTTTTGTGCGGATCGAACAGTCTGCAACTGTACATGCATATTTTGAGTTAAGTTTAATGTCTTTAAATGGAACAAAAAAGTAGAGTATTTGAGGCAAGCATTTATTTCATCTGCTTGATTGAAGAATAACAGGTAACATTTGTCTGAAATCTCCTGCAAGCAATATTACTGCATTCCCAAATGGTCTGACATTGCCACGCAAATCTTGCAAGGATCGACCAAGAGCCTCAAGTGATTTTTTGCGTACCATTGTGCATTCATCCTAAACAATAAGTTTGCATTTCTGCAATATTTTTCCCCATATTGGATGTTTTGGAGATGTCGAAGATGAGATTTTTGAAAAGTTGAATGTTTTAAAGTAGAATAAATAATTCTTCTACTTGGCAGCAAGGTCGCAGGTATTCCTCATGCAGCAAGGGCTAAGGCTATGTCATTTTGTTACCAAATGGCTGCCAAAATCAATTTAATTAGAAAGGTTTTACCAGTTACCTCTGGTGCTGTTCAAGGTAGCAGTAATTTCCAAATAACTTCTATTCTCACAGTCAGTAAATTAGGTGACTAAAATAGGATTTATCCATGTTTTGACAATGCCTTATTCACTGTAATTAATTTAGGAGACTAAAATAGGATGAGGGATTAGAGATGGACAGATAGAGAGGAAGACATATAGATAGAAAAGAGACAGTGAGAGGAAAATAGAGAAAGAGAAGGAGATAGAAAGATAAAGGGATTGATAGATAAACAGAGAGAGAGGTGGAGTGTTAGAAACAGAGAGGGATGAAACAGAGGAAAGGAGAGAGAGATAGAGGGAGTTAGAGAGAGAAAGGGGCTCAAAGAAAGATGGAGAGGGTGATATAGAGAGAAAGATAGATTGAGAGAGAAAGGGAGAGATGGATAGAGAGAGATATTGAGAGAGGGGGAGAGAAACAGAAGGTGAACTACACTTCACCGTTTTTTTCCTCGTTCAGTAGAGAAGAAATCTTTCGAGACTGAGGCAATTTTAATGTTTTGTTATTATCCAGAGTACCCCTTTTTTGGGGGGGGGGCTAGATTTTCCTCGCATTAGAAACCGACCGGGTTATCTGTACTTTCACTTAACAAATTAATAAAAGAAAAACATATTGTAAAATTTGAATTTAACAGGAAAATACTATTTTAAAAAATAGCACGGTAACATAAGTGCATAAGTGCCACTTTAGGTACTCCCTGGGCGTTGAGTTCCATGGCGACCAGCATAATTATTTAATGGTCGCTCCCTTAGCCCCCCCCCCTCCCAGTCAAGGCTAATGCATGCGCATGTAACATTTTTTTTATTTACTGACGTTGGCTTAGTAACTAAACGATTTATTGATAATTTTGTAACCCTTAAACGCATGCCGGAAGATTTAAATTGGTTCATTATTGTTGTAATGAAAAAAAAAAGTTTCATTCAACACAAAACCAAAAACACATATTAATGATAAATGATTTATTATTCTATTCATTGAAATTTACTAATTTTTAAATTAAAAATTAAAAAAAAAGTTAATAAAAAAATAGTTGCTTATGTGCGCATAAACAACTTGTTTTTTTTTTTTAGATTAGGTCCACCCCCCTCCCCAACCTCCTCATATTAAGAACAGCTTCCGGAATAAACACCACTTTTGGAGGGGGGGGGGCTATTTGCAAAATTTAACTGATATTTGTTGTCAGCATACCCACCCGAAAATACTATTAAAAAAAAAAAGGAGGGGTTCAGTGCCCGTGGCAGAGAAGTAGATTTATTTATCAATAAAAGTTGCGGAGAATTAAATTTATTTATCAATAAAAGTCGTCATTTAAAAAAGAAAATTGTGGAGGTGGACCTAAATGTTTTGTTTTCGCACTATTCAACAATTTGTTCATCTGCGCATGTAAATTAAAAAATATTTGTAAAAGTGAGAAGTTATTAGTAAATGATTTAGTTTTTTTTTTAATTTATTTTTATTTTTTTTTTTTACATTAGATCCACCTCCACAAATGTTAAGAACGGCTTTCAGAATAAATACCCCCAACCTCTCCATGTTAACAACGGATTTCGGAATAAACACCATTGGGGGGGATATTTAAAAAAAAAAGTCGATAAAAGTCGTCATTTAAAAAGAAATTTAAAATCAAATGTTTGTAAAAAGTGAGAAATTATTAATAAATGTTTAGTAACATTTTTCGGTGCTAATGCAGAGAGTGATCTGAGCTATTTTTTAAATCGTGTTTTTTTTTTAATCAATTGCAAGGTTAAAGTACAGAATAGGTACAAAACACCCCCCCCATGTTAAGAATGGTTTTTTTAAATAATAACGTTATTATTTCAGCATGGATCACTCTCTGCATGAGTACCCATTTTTCTTTTAATATTCATAAAAAGTAAAACTTTTTTCAAAATAAATAAATAAATAAATAAATGTTTGTAAATGTGACAGATAATCGTTTAGTTACGGCAACGTCAGTAAATAAAATATGTTACGCGCGGGGTGAGGTGTGAGACTAAGGGAGCGACTATTATTTTTTTCTACTGGTCGCCATGGAACTCAACTCCCAAGGAGTACCAAAATTTAATTTTTTTGTCAAATAAATAAATTTCAAGCAATTTTTGCAATAAATAATAGATAGCAACTTCGTTAATTTTACGACTCGCCCCAGCATATTATAAACACCCTAACTTCCCCATGTTAAGAACGGCTTTCGAGGTTTATGGAAGGGCGTTTTTTTTGTTTTTTTTAACATGGGGGGGGGGTTAGGGTGTTTATAATACGTTGAGGCATGTCGTAAAAATGAAACAGTTTAGAAAAAGTTAAAACAAACTTTTTTATGTAAACAATGCCGTGGAAATAAACTAAACAATTAAAACGTAATGTTTCATGAGTGAAGCCTTAACATAAATAAAATTTAAAAAACATAAGTACATAAATGAATTTAAAGTTTTAAAATATGGGATTATTATTTATTTTTTTTTTTTTGTGTGTGTGTGTGTGTGTGTGTGTGTGTGTGTGTGTTAATGCAGAGAGTGATCCGGCGGATCACTGATCCGCGCTATTTTTTAAAAATCGTTTTCCACGTTTAAAGTTTTATATGTTTTTATTCAATTGTAAGGTTAAAGTACAGAATAGGTACAAAACACCCTCCCTTCCCCATGTTAAGAATGGCTTTTTAAATAATAACATTATTATTTCAGCACGGATCACTCTCTGCATGAGTAAGTTTTTTTTTTGTTTTTTTTACTTATCAAGTTAACAGAAAATGAAATCTTTCGTCAATTCGTGACTGTGAAATGAATCGAATCGGAAGTTCAGTTTTATCAACAGAACAGATTCGCAGTAAAAAAAATATATTTATTTTATTTAATATTTTAATTTTAATAAATCGCGAGGTAAATTTATTTCAATAACATAAAAACATACCTCGACTCTAAAGATGGGTTGTCTGAAAATTTCAAATAAATTGGTAACTTAGAAATAGGGTTTTATTTGTTTAGAACGAACCAACTTTACATTTATATATATATATATATATATATATATATATATATATATATATATATATATAATCTTATAATACTATACATCTCTATAAACTATAAATACACATATATGTATATATATATATATATATATATATATATATATAAACATGTATAAGCGTATAGAACTGTCCGAGAGGTTTTATCAGCGCCGCCTTAGATACATTCTTGGTTGAAAGTGGAATAGGTTTGTCCCTGATACATATGTCTTAAATAAGGCCAAAACAACCAGTATTGCTACCACTGTTATTAAGAACGAGATGCGTTGGGCGGGTCATCTTGTCCTGCTTGATGACTATCGACTCCCAAAACAGTTGTTCTATAGTGAGCTCTTTCTTGGAAAAAGACCCAAAAAACGTTTTCGTGATAGCATCAAGGAGAGTTTGGTGAGCTTTCATGTTTCTGTTGACAGTTAGGAGTCCTTAGCGTATAATCGGAAGCAGTGGAGAGCACTGATATAAAGAGGCGCAGAACACTTTGAAGCAGCCAAGATAGACTGAGAGAAGCTCAAGAGAGTATGTAGGAAACGCCAAACCTTGCTGTCCAATCATGGAGATCTTTGAATCTGTGAGGTGTGTGATCGGACTTTGTTGTCTAAGGCAGGTTTTGTTAATTACACGAAAGTGCACGATGATACAGGTTCCGTTGTTGTTAATTTCTTGCAAAATAATGATTGTCTTCAGTGTCATGTCTGCTTGAGCGTGTGTAGGTCGCTGGCAGGACTGAAAAGTCATCTTCGGGCACATGGACTTTGAGTGACTGAGAGAGTGACACTCGTCTGACAAGACGTCGCAATCATCATATGTATATATATGTAGACATTTTTCTGAATGTCTCCCTATATATATATATATATATATATATATATATATATATAGAGAGAGAGAGAGAGAGCGACAGACAGACAAAGATATTCATATATGTATATATACGAGGTGCCTTCAATAAGTTTCCAGACTTTTTTTCCTTTTGGCACTTTTCTTGATAGTACACACATGAAACTAGTCTCCTTTGAAGTAATTTCTTCCAGCTGCAATGCACTTATTGTACCATTTCAACAACATCTGGAAGGCCCATGAAGTCCTCGTGTGTAAGTGTGTCACAGCCCCTTTCATCTCTTCAATTGTCTCATAACGACAGCCTCTAATATTTTCCTTGAGCTTAGGGGATAACCGAAAGTCACAGGGAGCAATGTGTGGACGATAGGGAGGGCGAGGAACTCTCTTGATGCCCATCTTGGTCATGACAACGTCTTTCTTTCTGATCTTCTCAGAGCACTCGTAGGACAAACTTTGCTTAAATCTTTCGCATCTTCAGTTCCTTGCGAATAATTGTGTGTACAGCTGCCACACTGACATCAAACTGTGCGCTTATTGCCTCTTTTGACACACGACATTCCTTATCCATGAAATTCTTTATTTCGCCAATCTTACTATCCCCCCACCTCTCATCATCTTTCACAGACTCCCTGCTTTCCTTTAATCTTATGCCATTAAAAAAACTGATGCTCGATTCATGGAAGATGGCCCAAAAGCAATCTAAAGAATTCCATACGTTTCGGTGGCATTTTTTCTAAGTTTAAAACAGAATTATATTGCATATCGTTCTTCTAAAGTGTCCTCACGTCTAGATTACATTTTTGAAATTCACCAGCTGTGATAATCAGGCTTAAGCAGGGTGTATTTCAATTCCTGCTGTAGCTATTCATTTGAACCTAAAAGCGTAAAAATTGGACAGTCATCGCATAAGATGTATAGCAATAATATAGTAAATTTTCAAGAATCTAGGACAATTTAAAAAAAAAATGTCTGTACAAAATGTCTGGAAACTTATTAAAGACACGCACACGCACTCACACATATATATATCGAGAGACAGACAGAGACACAGATATATATGTATATACAGAGAGAGAGAGAGAGAGAGAGAGAGAGAGAGAGAGAGAGAGATCCATGTATGTATGCATATATATATATATATATATATATATATATATACCTGCACTGCACGGGACTTTGCTGTACGCTCAGCTTTGCGGCCACCTTTGTCGTAAGTGGATGTTGTAAGAGCCATACCAAATATGACCTTAACTTTTGACCTTGATCTTGAAAAATGGTGCGCACTATCGGAGATCATCATCATGTCAGGGTTGGTCATGATCGGCCCATTGGTGTAGGCTGTAGGTAAATATATGTGTATATATATATAGGCTATGACCTTGATCTTTGACCTTAACCTTGAAAAATGGTGTGTACCATCCCTAGGTGTCGAACCGTCATCATGCCAGGTTTTGTCTTTATCGACTCATTGGGGTGGGTTGTAAGAGAGTTGTACAAATACACACACACACGCACGAACGCTACTATAATATATATATATATATATATATATATATGAGAGAGACACACACACATTCATATATGTGTGAATGTGTCTGTGTATGTGTAATATATATATATATATATATATATATGCAAGAGAGAGACACACACATTCATATATGTGTGAATGTGTCTGTGTATGTGTAATATATATATATATATATATATTTATATATATATATATATATATATATATATATATATATATATATATATATATTAGAACAACAGGAGTATGAAATGAAGTCACAAAACTATATATTGGTGGATATAGATTGGTTCATTTATTGAATAATGGAATACAAACAAAATTTGGGGGATAGAAGGGATTCTTTATGCTAAGGCATTTCGAAGCCTAATGCTTCTCATCAGAAGAGTAGAGAAGGTGCTAGGTAGCATGGTGGAAATACAGCGTCTAGTGTAGGGTTCATTAGGAACGAAAAAGGCTAAGTGGAGTTATAGAATGTTGGGGAAGCTTTATTGAATTCTAAATAAAGGAGAAGCTTGTTATATATTGTATGATGTAAAAATGTGTATATGGTCTTTATCATAGTGTTCGGTTTAATACTTTTTAATATAAAATATTAGCACACCCTCTGAATCTATAACCATTATATAACAATAAATAAATAACCGAACTTGAATCGCCTGCCTCTTGGCCTAATTAAGCATATAACTATTTAATCATAACCTCTTAGACATCTTTGCCTAACAAGCCCTATCCCCGCAAAACATTACACTTAATACGACCTATTAAATTGCAACCAAACCACCAACCAGCACTAGATGCACTGAGAATATAACCTAACCAATTTAAAGCCTAAGCCTTTTGAAAAAATAGCTTAGAAACCCCCTCCCAGGGCCTCACACCTAAAACCTAAAATTAGAATCATTTAAGCACCAACCGTAACCTCCACATGCAACCCCCCCCCACAATAAGAAGTAATTTAAAAAATCAGCACATATGTATTTACAATTAGATTAAAACTAACTCCTTCATCCCAGAAGTACTTACATTTAAACATTTAAATGTACCGAAAATATGATGTAAGATAAGCTCCCCCCCCGTTCTGCCCACCCCACTCCCGTCACCCATACAAACACATCCCAATCTTTCCTCTACCACTCACGACTATCAGCTAAGTGCGATCCAACCAACCCCAACACCCAACACGAGTACCATCTCTAAATCCTTCCACATTCCTTTTCTCGTCGTCACTTCCTACTGATACATTCACTAGATTGAATGCAGTTGAACAAGACCAGTTCGAGAAAGTTCCACTACAAAAGTTTCTTTTGATCAAATACCGTTTTTGCCATCCAACACAGGAAGAAAAAGAATTCATCACACCAGCGCATCTATGCAAGACCATCGTAACAATATAACACAAAATTTGAGAAATACGGAATTTTAACGGACAGACGTAAATCCTGCTTCCCTCAACATCTCTTGAATAACTACTAAAAGAAATGACACCGAATAAAGAAACCTGTCCCTCATGTTTAAAAACGAGAAAGTATGTATTTCATTTTGTAGGCTCTGCTTATTTATATAAAAAAAAAAAACCCAGATTGCTGGCGTTTGTAATCGGGTTTCAAGAAATTAAAATTTTTAAAGTGGACTCTTGCAGTTTTTTCCCAGTGAAGGACTTTAAAAAAAACAAACAAGGTTTTTGTTCCCCAAACCCTTTCGTTTTGCCTGCTACTTTCCATGTATGCGTATGAATATAATTGTATATACATATATATATATATATATATATGTGTGTGTGTGTGTGTGTGTATGTATGTGAATGTGGACATGCGTGTATATGTATACACATGCACTATCCCAACTTCCTTGCAACGCTTTATCCTACACTTGGGTATCCAAATCTTCCCCATTTTCAAAAAACATTTATCTTTTATTTTTTTACTTCTTTTGTGTGTGTATGTGCATGTATATTGGATATATATATATATATATATATATATATATATATATATATATATATATATATATATATATATATATATATATTCTTTTTTTCACTGGACCACTCATCCTTAACCCCTTATCTCTATTTCATGTTATTAGACCCCCCCTCCCATTTGTCTCTACCCCCTGCTTTTATTCACCTCCTAGTAAGTATTATTAACATTATTATTAGTAATAGTAGTAGTAGTGGTGGTGGTAATGGTAGTAGTATTGCTATTATTATTATTATTATTATTATTATTATTATTATTATTATTATTATTTTTACCGCTATTATTATTATTATTATTATTATATTATTATTATTATTATTATTATTATAATTACCCTATTATTATTGGTATTATTACCATTTTTATAAGTTGTAAATTTCTCCTTACTCTTCCACCACGCCAACTATATGTATCCTTAAACCTTTTTCATCAAGTTAAACGCACCCAAAGACATTGCCATCCTATACTCCTACCGCTCCCTTATAACCACACCTCCTATATCATAACAGAAGAACATTAGAAATATTGCCGCATAGTACCTAACATATACTGAGCTCTGAAAATCAATATTATAGCCTTGCAACTACCCCCCCCCCTCCCAAAATCATACGCGATTTTATAGTTGCTATTTGCCGTATCGGTTGCACCTGTCAAAAATACAACTCCATAGATAATAGACACCCCACAAACCGTTAAAATAGAATTACCACGCAGCCACAGTATACCCCCACTTTAACCCTAAAATATATACCCCTTAAATTAAAAATAAACTCCACACTACCATATACACTTTTATACATCATATTATATACAACAAGTTTCTCCTTTATTTAGAATTCAATAAAGCTTGCCCCAACATTCTATAATTCCATTTCGCCTTTTTCGCTCCTAATGAACCCTACGCTAGACGCCGTATTTCCACCATGCTACCTAGCACCTTCTCTACTCTTCTGATGAGAAGCATTAGGCTTCGAAATGCCTTGGCATAAAGAGTCCCTTCTATCCTCCAAATTGTGCTTGTATTCATTATTCAATAAATGAACCAATCTATATCCACCAATATATAGTTTTATGACTTCATTTCATACTCCTGTTGTTCTATTGTATAAGCTCTAATGATAATTGTTGAGCTTGGCATTATGCAGATAAATCTCCTCTTGTGGAATTGAACTCATTTAAGCGTTAAGCTCTCTCTCTCTCTCTCTCTCTCTCTCTCTATATATATATATATATATATATATATATATATATATATATATATATATATATACATATATATATATATATATATACATATATATATATATATACATATATATATATATATATATATACATATATATATATATACATATATATATATATATATACATATATATATATATACATATATATATATACATATATATATATACATATATATATATATACATATATATATACATATATATATACATATATATATATATACATATATATATATATACATATATATATATACATATATATATACATATATATATATACATATATATATATATATATATATATATATATATATATATATATATATATATATATATAACACATATACACACTCATAGATATATCGTACATATATGTGGAATTTTTTGAAAATGACAAAATGTAAGACTCTATTTGACAAGTGGCAGGATGAATTGAATAAACGAAGTTGACCTGTTTGACCCCGGTTATTCAGGGTCATATCTAACAAGCTCCTGTCAAAACTACAAGTCTGACCCCTTACAGACTGAAGTCCATCTACCGCCCTCCTCAACTCTTAATCCTGATTTACAAGATGTATAGTTCACCTTTTAAATAAAATATCTTCACACTTTTTTTTTTTAATTAAAAAAATTATCACCCTCTCTCCGCTTTTAGCATTTACAAAATGTTTATTTTTGGTTGATTTTGGTATGTTTGTTCCCTGCTATATCAGTTTATTTATTTATTTTATTTTATTTTTTTTTGTAAACTAGCAAGGCTACACAGCGAAAGCCGGTTTCTTTATTTCCGTAAATTACAACCGATAAATCTATCTATCCTTTTAAATTATTTTTTTTTTTACTTCGGATTCACCACTTATCAAAACCTGATGGCCACTCGAGAACAAGGATTAATGAATGTAAGTTTGTAGTGTACTAATCGTTAATCATTTAAATTAGGTAGAATTTGATTATTTATGGGGATAGGAATCGAAGGTTACCATGTTGTATTTAATCGGGAAGCAGGCCAGCGAAGCAGTGTTCCACAAGCGGCAGTTCTGGCAAAGGGCTTTGTTCATGGCATCTGCATTTAGATTTAGGCACAGTCTTAGAGTGGAGGAAATTGCATATAGTGGTTGTAGCTAGTCGAGTGTTTTTTTTCTGAAAGTTTAGCAAGGGGGGCGGTAGACTGGAGTTCGCTCAAGCACTTGCCATGAAAATAACAATATTTACCTATCTGTCTATCTACTTACTATTATATAAAAGGGACTTTTGTGTGTGTGTGTGAGAGAGAGAGAGAGAGAGAGAGAGAGAGAGAGAGAGAGAGAGAGAGAGAGAGAGAGTTCCCTATGGCCTCAGAAACGGTTTGGACATTTTTTTTTTATTTCATACGAAGGTACTTGATGTGTTTGGGAGTATTTTTACGTTGGTTTTATATCGGAATATAAAAAATCGATAATCGAAAAATCTGATTCAAGAAGGAAGTTCGATTTTCACCAAAGTTATCACTTTTATACAACTTACTCTCGCAAGTACATTTGAGAAGTTTTATCACCGCACAAGCAGAAAAGCCCAGCCTAAAAATTTAGCTGTAGATTCTGTTATAAGACAGGGCGCGTTCGAAATTAATGTTTCTTTTAGAGCACAATTGAACAATGATACTTGACGTTTTGTACGTTTAACTTCAAAGCAAGTGATTATGTAAAAATAATTCCATAAAATCAACAGTTGGTTCTTTGATAAGACAGGGACGCGTTCAGAATGAATGTTTCTGTTTAGAGCACAATTGAACCATGGTACTTGACTTTTGCTTTTTCAACTTTAAATAAACTCAATTATTTACAGATAATTTTAATAGATTCTCTACAGTGCAATGTAGACTACAATGTCTTGTAGACTAAGTCACTGCGGGAAGGCATATGAAGCTTCCTCCCGGTATACTGCAGGTTGAAGGAGGGGGGGGTCACTTATTAGAGCAGGAAATCAATCGATTTAAAATTTAAAAAAATGGACGATTGGACCGATTTCAATTGTAATAAAAGTATTGTCGAGTGGAATATTTGTTGATCCTCGTTCAATCCTGGACAACTTTGGGTCTCCCTGCCAGTATAATATAACTAAATGTATAATTAAATAATCTGCTTCATGTTGTAATCCGAACTGTTTAAATTCATCGTGGAGTAACTGTAAAGTAAACCCCGATATAAGAGACATGAATATAAGAAAAACGGATATAAGAGAGATTTTCTCTGATCCGAAATCAAAGCCTGTGTTAATGTACAGAGTGACTCGGATATAAGGAACCCGGGTATAAGAGAGATGTATGGGTCGCTGTGCAGTCTCTTATAACCGGGTTCCACTGTAAAACTAATTATTTAGCAGATGCTATAACAGTTCTAACTCGCAGTCTATGTTTCTAACTACAGCAAACTAACCTATGCTATTTATTACTCTAATTATTTCTTTCCTTACTCCCACCCCCTTCTCTCTCTCTCTCTCTCTCTCTCTCTCTCTCTCTCTCTCTCTCTCTCTCTCTCTCTCTCTCTCTCGAGTTAAAAGTCAGTCAACCAAAGGCAACGAAAGAAAAAAAGCAAAGCATCTGTTCTTTTTCTGGATATCGAAGCAACTACCTGTTGTGTAATTAGTATTTCGTCATTTGTGTGGCAATACAGTGTAACCCTGATATAAGAGACCCGAATATAAGAAAAAAAAATAAGAGAGATTTTTCTCTAATCCCAAATTAGAACCGGTGTTGATGTATAGTGTAACCCGGATATAAGAACCCAGGATTTAGGTGTAACCCGGATATAAGAGAGCCACAGAACCTACTAGGTAGTCTCTTATATCCGGGTTACACTGTATTAGAACTTAGGACTGAGTAAGGGTTAGCTCGTCAGACTTCCTCAGCGATATTAGTAATGAAAACAAAAACTGCTGAGTGGATTAAATATGAAGTTTTATGAACTCGATTAGAAATGTTCTTTTTGTTTTTTAAGACATTGCCAAGACTGTTGCAAAGAAGGTGGGCCCCCTCTACCGTGGTAGAAATCTTCTCACACCTGACAGTATCCTGCATCTCTACAAAGCAACCCTTCGTCCATGTATAGAGTATTGTTGCCACATCTCATCCAGTGCATCTGCTACTAATCTATATATATAAAAGCGAAAATGTATGTATGTATGTATGTATGTATGTATGTGTGTTCGCTTTTTCTGTATGTCAACAAAAGGCTTTTTTCAGAGAAGCGGTCGCTCGCTTCACCACTTTTTAAAACTTTTTATATCACATATAAATCGTAATATCTCACAGTTAACAATGAAGCTCGACTGTCTACTTAATTTGCTCGATTTCGGGAAGATAAATATTCAATATTTGTAGCTCGCCGCATGTGGGTTAGTCTTTTTCCTATAACATCTTGGGAAAAAAAAAAAAAAAAGTGTTCAGCAGTAAATGAATACTATCCCGCAGTCAAACTTGACCTCATTAACTCATTAAAACGGGCACTTGCTAAATCCAATTAATTAAATAAATTCAAACGTGTTTCCGTTAGCATCTCGCGGTGGGGCAATGGTTAACGTCGCACGTTTTGTTTTTTTTGTTTTTTTTTTGTTTTTTGTTTTTGTTTTTTTTTTCACACTTTAATTTACAACTTTGCTTCAAGGGGTCGAGTTCGATCCTCATACTTACCTACCAAAACATTTTTTTTTATTTCACCCCCCCCCCCCGGAGTTTCCACACACACCTCCAAACACCCGGGCAACGCCGTGTACCCCTCGCTAGTCTCTAATAAAGTTAAATACCTTCCTGTTATTAAAAAAAAATATTAAAACGCATATCTATATTAGAGAAGGGACAAAGGATATAGAATATAGACGTTTGGTTCGGTTTGAGTGATATGCATTCTTATTTTGTTGTCTTCATGAAATGCATAGTAATAATCACTGTCTATTGGCCAATAACACTGAGAATCCGTAAGCCCATCACATATCGACGACCCTCCTCCCTTCATTTTTGATATGTCTGTGTATCATTAATCACCTGATTTCTGAATCTAGAGCATACCGGATTAGTTTCAGATAGCTCTCAATTAAGTTGGAGGTTGGGGTCGTACATAATTCTTGGCTTTATATTATAGTTAGCTTATCACTATGGGTGCAGATGACGACATATATAATGTTACGTGCGCGCACACACACACACACACACACACATACACAGAGGTATTTAATAATTATTATAGTAAATAACTATGTCAGCCCCTTTAAGAAACTCGTTTTTTTATCGTTGAGCACTTTCAGTTGAATTAAGTTGGTCAATTAATCTTATATTGCGCAGATCATCATGTAATGATTAGATCAATCTGACTGACGAAAAACAAAAAACATTTAAAAATGAAATGTTTAAATTTCAACGTTATTTCAAGCGGTTAACGTTAGCCGAATGGATACAGTCTTTGCTAATGAAGCCAGAGATGGCTTCTGTCGCTGTGTTCGAATCTATCAACTGGTGTTAATCGTGACACCCTGCACTAAAGATTCCCAAAAGGATGAAACAATAGTGTCGGTAGGTATTTAATAATAACTATAGTAAATAATTATATATATATATATATATATATATATATATATATATATATATATATATATATATATATATATATATATTGATCAGACAGTTATATCTTATTGATAGAATAACAACCCTAAAAACTTAATATGCCATAAAACAGGCAAATAAAATTAATCTATGAACTGATTCATCATCATCATCATCATCATCATCATCATCTCCAGTTTTACATGCTGCCATTCATAAATCGAATATCAAACTATCTCTGGCTAAGTCTTTCCCTCAGGACCATTCTCATCACTTTCTTCTGCATTTCCTCCGGCCTTTTGCTGTAAACTGAACCTGCTACCTCAACTGTTCTGCATCTGCTAACTCAAGAACTCTTGCCCATTCTTTCAATGTAGCCATACGACTAAAGTCTCCTGTTCTGCACAGTTTTAAATCTTCCTCTGAGGTCATCTGATCTAAATCTGTTTTTACGAATCACATTACACATCTATCATATCATTCCTCTCAATGCAATAGATTTCCTAAACCATCATTGGCCATGTTTCACTTCCGTACATCAGCACACTGCATACACATGCCTGATATACTTTTTTCCGCAGCAGTGATAATGCTCTCCTCATTAATAATGACAGTAGTTCTCTGAATTTACTAGAGCTGTCCAGTTTTAAATCTTCCTCCGAGGTCATCAGATCTAAGCCTGTTTTTATGAATCACATTGCACTGCCATCATATCATTCCTCTTAATGCAATGGATTTCTTCAACTCTCACTAATCATGTTTCATTTCCACAAGCATAATAAACTCTTCCTTTGCTCAGCAGTGGTAATTCTCTGCTGGTTAGTAATTACTAGAGCTATGACAACAGCATATTCTTTCCCTTGTTTTGATTCTCAGGTATATATCCATAGACATCTTATGTTTTTATACAGAGTGAAGTGGTTCTCGGTTGATTAATTGTGTCTATCTGTGTCGAATATATACCGGAGAGTCAAAACAATGAAAAGAATATGATGTTGTCATAGCCCTAGTAATGACAGTAGTTTCTGAATTTACTACATCTGCTCCTAATTCTTGCAGTCATAGTAGCACCTGGCCCAGTGTTTTTTTTTTTTTTTTGTTGTTGTTTTTTTTATAGCTGTTCTGCACCTGACACTACTAGAAACTATTTTACCACCGATTTTGATTGAACTCAAGGAGGATTGTTTCTTAATCAGAATCGTTGGACGTTGGAATAGATTTCCAAGGGAGGTAATAAACACAACACAACAATTCAAGGTGAATTTTGACAGGTGCTAGATTACTGTATCCTCTTCTGTGTAAATTCATACCATCCTTCCCCTAAAGAGTGATTGGAGCAATCTTGTTTTATTTTTTGCATTCAATTACATTTGGGGTTTTATATTATTTTTTATTGGAATCCTTTGAGATGAGTAATTTGTGTATTTATTTATTTGTTTATTTATTTGTTTATTTGTTTGTTTGTCTATTTGTTTGTTTATTTATTTGTTTGTTTATTTGTTTATTTATTTGTTTGTTTATTTGTTTATTTATTTGTTTATTTGTTTATTTATTTGTTTGTTTGTTTGTTTGTTTATTTATTTGTTTGTTTGTTTGTTTATTTGTTTGTTTGTTTATTTGTTTATTTATTTGTTTGTTTATTTGTTTATTTATTTGTTTGTTTGTTTGTTTGTTTGTTGTCTGTTATCCTCATCTTCATAGTTGTTGTGGTTCCAAGTGAGCGTTGTCTGAAGATAGTGGTTTCAATCCTACCCAAAGCAGGCCATAGGTTTAGTTGGCCAAAACATGGTGAGAAAACAACTATAGAAGGCAGTAATTATTGGGGATACAGCTACCGGACTCGGCATTCCTATCCCGTCATGGTTAATCCCTTGAAGAAGGCCAAAGGATGAATTTGCCAAAACGTGATGAAACAACAAAAACTATGAAGATGAGGATAACAGTCGGCAAATAAATAAATGTTTGGTTATTTTGTTGTATGACATATCGGCACTTTTTTCTGAATGCCGAATTTAGTAATTTTGAATAAAAAATGTTTATGGTTCAAGTTTTTATATCCTCAAATATTTATTCATGGTGTTTGGCTTGATTGTTTTGTAGATGGAAATTGTTGTTGTTGATTTTGCAGAACATGATTGAGTTTTGCAAAGAGAAAAGAAAAAATGACAACATCAATGTTTTATGCATTTTAGGTCAGGAAACCGATATCTTCAGACAGCCTGATCTGGTAGCACCCGGATGCATTTTTGCATTA
Source organism: Euprymna scolopes (assembly GCF_053919585.1). Classification (NCBI taxonomy): domain Eukaryota; kingdom Metazoa; phylum Mollusca; class Cephalopoda; order Sepiida; family Sepiolidae; genus Euprymna; species Euprymna scolopes. The sequence goes on along the minus strand of NC_136496.1, from coordinate 28,968,781 downwards.
AATAATCAAAACATTGTTCTGGTGCAATAACACAAACAGACCAAGCCATTATTCTTTACGCATGCATGATAGACTCTTCCTTGATCAGAAATGGTAACTCTATGCTGGTTTGTTATAGCAGTAGTTCTCTGAACCTTATCAACTCTTAACCTTGCAATTAGCACCTACTCTAGTGTTTCTTATTGTTGTGTCGTGGAAGAACAGTGAAAATAAGAACAATCAAGTCGAGGTTCGGTTAAGGAACAAGTGTATTAACAATAATGTACAAAGATAGGAAAGCGTGTATATCTGCTGGGCACTCGGCTAGCAGTTAAATGCAGTCGCATCTCTTTCACCGGTGTTGGAATTACTAGCGCTATTTATAGTGCTAATCGGTGTAAATTCCTCTGTCTAAGGAAGGCCGGTATAACACCCTCCTTTGAAAATATCCCGTCTGGGATTAATATCGTTTTTGTTTTGAGTTCACCCTAATCAATTCTGTTGATTTCCGTTTTCTGTTTGATATTCTGTTCTCCGGAGCTGTCTCTGGTATCAGCACTTGAAAAGTATCAAACACTGTGTCCATGATGTCCTCCACGGGCGATCTGCTCACCTCACTGTTCGAGTATCTTTTCCGAATTTGGTTAGTGTGACGTTTGTGCACGAAGTCTGGTCCCTTAATCATGTAGATCATGTTGCCTATTTGTTTCTCAACAAAAGAAAGCCTGTTAAACTTGTACAACCCCTTATGGGTATTAATACATAGCAGCTTTGAACACTCCTCATGGACTGGAACTTTTAAGTACGCGTCACTGAGGTCGATTTTAGAAAAATATTTCCTTCCACTCAGTTTCGCAAATATCTCTTCCGGGCTTGGAAGAGGGTAATGGTCATCTTGTAATGCCCTGTTTAAGCCTCTCGTGAAATCGGCGCAAACCCGAATCACCTTACTCTTCTTTTTGATGTAAACTGTTGGTGCAACCCACTCACTGTGATCAATTTTTCCGATGACATCCATGTTTTCGAGTCTTTCTAATTCACCGTCCAACTGTTCTATAGCGGCGTATGGAACATTACTCGTCTTTCTGAACACTGGCTGTTCATTTACTTTTACGTCAAATTTTGCTTCCGCTTTTGTACACCTCCCCAAACTGCCTGAAAATACGTCTGGGAAATTCTCTTTTAACTTCCTCTTAAGTTTTTCTGCCTCCACATTTGAATCCTCAGCCGTTCGGCAAAATGAGCTTAAAGGTAGATCCCATAGTCTAAACTTTTCGAACAGATCAGTTCCAAAGAGGTTGTTTGATTTTTGCATGACAACAATTCTTGCTTTTTCGGCCCTGTTCTGGAAAAAAAAATATTCGTCAATAATTCTCCTTCGAAGGTAATTTTTTCGCCACTGACGCTTCTCGCCGTTTCATGTGATTTAATCAGAGTGAGTCTCCCAAGCCTCTTCCATGTTTGTACATTAATAATGGAAATGTCAGATCCACTATCAAGCTGTAGCCTTACTTTCTTTTTAAACATTTTGACCTGTACATATTTCCGGATATTTTGTTCCTCAGGTTCAATTTTCGTAAGTTTAATGAATGTCTTTCTACCAATATTTTTTTGTACAATGCGATGCTTTATGCCCTTTTTGGTGGCAGTTGTCACATTGTTTGAATTTGTAGGGACACTCATTGTACCAATGTTTATTTCCACACCTCCAACATGGTCCAGATGGATCTTTTCGCTGTTTCTTTCTCTGGTTATTTTTTGAAGTCGAATTTTTCTTTTGATGGATCTTTTTAATATACTACACTCCGCTTTCCTCTATGTCACGACTGTCTTGTTTCAACGCAATAAACCGTTCAGAGTCTTCCGCTAAGTTTTGTAGTTTTAAATTCAGATCGTTTTAGAGTTTATTTAAAACATGACGCCTGATTTCAGCGTCTTTATTTAAGACCAGCCCCTTCACAAATATTAAACATTTAAAATTATCTTCTGATAATTCCTCCAGTTTAAAATCCTCACAATGCTTGTTCACTATACTTGCATAAGTAGTGTAGTCGTCTTCCTTTCAGTTCTGTAAGTAGCGTAACTGTTTCTTGGAAGCTCAACTCACTGGTCTTTTTTGGGAGAATAAAATTCACGAACTTTGTATGCTCGGCTGTTCCCAATTTCCTTAGCAAAAACCTAACTTTTTTCGCGTCTGACCAGGTACTACAATCCGATATAAAAAATATCCTCATATCGTCTATAGTACTGGACGAAAGTGACATCGTCTTCTGGGTTATAACTGAAATAGCGGCCCACACAGCTGTTTGAGAAAATGCTTCATGATTATCGTCCGCTTTAGTTAACTGTGTCGCCTCCAGAATTTTTCTTTGTTCCTCCTGTGTTTTCATCAATATGTTCTCGAAGCGTTTCTGTTGCTGAAGCATTTTTTCTTCAAATGCTTCTTTAAATCTCTCTTCTCTTTCTACTTGTAGAATTTTCTGCTTTTGCAACGCGAGATTTTGCTCTGTCTGGAATTGGAACAATTCCAACAGTGAATCTTTGAATTTCGCATGCATCATACGAATTCAGTTTACAATTTACGCTTGTATTAAAGAAATATTCCTTAGTAAAAAAAAGAATCAACCAAGTTTTCTTTCCTAATTCTTTTGTTTGAAGAACAACAGTTTAGCAGTCCTTTTGTAACTTAATTTGTTGAACGCTATATTTCTAGTCTTACTAGAAACAATCCAGCGAAATAACATTTGTTTAACATTTTTTTATTTGCACACGTTTGTACGTAGCAAAAATAAAATCTGTCGCTTTAAATACCCGACGAATTCGTATGCGAAACTTTTAGTTTTTTTGTTTTCTTTTACCCTCTTTGCCTTTTGCAAAAAAAATGACTTGATTCTTTATGTGTTTGCTAAGCACAAATGACGTACGCGAATAATTATTTTTCATGGTCTGTCTCTTTTTCTCTTAACAAAGTCAAGCGTTTTTTTTTTGTTTGTTTTTGTTTTTTTGTTTTTTTTTCAAATCCCAGATGTTATCGAAATAACGATAAGCTTACACGGTTGGTTTTGGACATTTAACTTTGCAGAAGAAAATTCTTACCGTAGAAAAATAGCTTCTGGTGAAGAAAAAAAAATGAACCTTTTTCCCCTTTCTAAAACACTTGGTAAGTGTGTTCAATTATTAAATAATTGACGACATTCGCGTTTTTTCGCTGTAGATTTTGGATGCAAGTTTTTTTTTCCGTCGCCAAATTACTATTGTAGTAATTAATTCGCTGTTAATCCTTGCGTATCCAAATATCTGTTGAAATGACGAAGGTGTTCTGCCATAAAGATTTTACGAATCTTTATTTCAATCAATTTTGGCGATTCTCTGCAGTGATGGTCGTTTCGATTCCTTGTCGCCAATCTGTTGTATCGTAGAACAACAGTGAAAATAAGAACGATCAAGTCAAGATTCAGTTAAGGAACAAGTGTATTAACAATAATGTACAAAGATAGGAAAGCGTGTATATCTGCTGGGCATTCGGTTAGCAGTTGAATTGCAGTCGCATCTCTCTCACCGGTGTTGGAATTACTAGCGCTATTTATAGTGCTAATCGGTGTAAATTCCTCTGTTCAAGGAAGGCCGGTATAACACTTATAGCCACCACATTTGTTTGTTAAGTAATTAAACAAAAGTTCAGCTGCAATAATACAGGAAAACAAAGGACGCATGGCATAGTGGATAAAGTACTTGGTAAAAAAATTCTGTTCAAAGTTATACTCTTGTGGAGCTTGAAGGTTCAATCTTCAGTATAGTCAATACTCAAAATATAATTGCAAAGTCTGCAAGGATGAATGGCGTAATGGATAAAGCACTTGGTAAAATTTAGTTGTAAGTGCCACTCTTCCGGAGGTTGAATGTTCCATCCTCAGTGTGAGCAATACTCATAATATAATTGCAAATTACTTAAGACTTCTAGATGGTCATGGTTGACAGAGCGAGAGCATGTTACCACCGTGGATTAAATAAAGGGTTTCATTCAAAATTCTATACAGACTCCCAAGTTTGACAGAAAGATTCCCGAGTTCGACAAGATACACCTGAAATGTTGTGAGAATAACATTCTATGATGAATGTATATTTTTGAGATGAGGATTTATAATTATTTTTTGTATTATTTGGACTATGATTCTAATCTTGGTGTTTTTTTTTTGTTTTTTTTATTCAGCCATAAATTTTGGTTGATGTAACCTCCGATCATCTTCAGGTGCATTCACATTGCATATTATTGGTAAATAGTGGAAATTTTTTTTTTGTTGTTGATTTTTGCTTTCTGAACGAACACATCTAAAAAATATACATTCATCATATCAAAAAACCGGAATGGACCCAGAGTTATTAATATAAAACAAAACAAAAAAAAGACTTAGCGCTATTTTGTAGGATTTTAACCGACTGAAGGGGGGGGGCGTTTCTGCAACTCAACGGCTAAACCTGAACTCGACGTAGAAGGAAAAAACAATGAAACTCTTAACTTGTGTGGAGAATCCTTCTCGGCTAACTGGAGTTGCAACGTATTGCCTCGTTGCTTACAACGACAAATTGTCTTTGTAATAGTAACTGTGAAACGTGTAACTTGACTAAACAAAAAAGTCCAACTAACACATCAACGATAGGGGTGTTTTATAACCCACAAGTTGATGCTATGCAAAGTTCAGTCCGACCCACGTGGTGGACAACAAACTACTACTACTACTACTACTACTATAAAATCAGTCGACCAAGCACTTTTTAAACCTTTTGCTTGAACGACTGCCTCCCAGAATTCCACTGCCTCCCCCCTCACCATCGAGTTCCGGTCAGTAATAATTACCACAATTTGCGTTTTTAATTTTTAACGGCTGTGTTCATTGGGAAAGCAACAACAACAAAAAAAAAACTCCAATATTTTTTCACTATTCACCAATAACATCCCATGTGAATGCATCTGAAGATGGTCGGAGGTTACATCGACCGAAACGTTTTGAAAAAAAAACAAAAACAACCAAGATAAGAATCATAGTTCAAATAATACAAAAACTAATAACATTCTATATGAGAACAGCAGTCCGAATACTCCAAATAATTCTATTATTCTTTCTCCCTTTCTATGAATTCTAGCTTTATTTGGAACCAAGAATCATCCACAGACACACACTTTCGCATTTTTCTTCCTCTCTTCGTGTATATCTTAGACTCCATCACCCATCCTCATCTTTTGAAGCCTTCCTTTCTTTTAACCTTTTGACTTTTCGTTTTTCCTTTCGACGAAAACTTCCTGCCACCAAGCAATATTCCAAAACGCTTAGGTTTTTACCAAAATACCCACTGCGAATTTCTTTCCCGGCAATTTCATTGCAGACTTTTGTTGTTCCAAACTCAAACTGAGCCATTTTCTCGCCGCTGTTTCTCCTACCATTGTACTCGAACGCTTATATCCTTTTTCCGGAGAGAAAATCATGAATAAAAGGACGATTGGAATGAAAATCTGCCAATTTAAAAAAAAAAAAAAAAAAGTGAGGAGAGGGGGGGGGTAAAAGAATGGCTGAATAAATAAAACATGTCTGACCCTTCGTCTTCGCTGCTTGTTTTCAAGACATTTTGAATGTCTTCAGTGTTTTGTTATCTCGAAGTCTATTGATTTCTTTTATGTCTGAATTATGATAAATCTTTTCGTTTTTTTTTTGTTTTTTTACTTCATTTCTTAAAACGCTGAGCCATCTTTATTTACTGTTTATTTTCTACCGACAGAAGTTTACCTGCAGAAATACACACGATACCTACCCACCCTCTCCACATCAGTTTGGAAAATGTATATCGCAATTCAGCTACACATAATTTTCCGCGTTTCATCCACGTGAGGATTTGTCAGGCTATTGCAATCCTCACAAGGATGAAAAGCAGAAAATCCTGTGTAGCTTAGTTTTGAAAATATATGTGGCAACTATCTGCTTGCTCTACACACGTATTGGCCACTGTTGAAGTAAATACTGAAAATAGATACATAAAATTTTATGTAAATATGTGAAATAATATATATATATATATATATATATATATATATATATATATATATATATATATATATATATAGTAATTTATAAAATATATATGGTGATTAAGCTACACTGAATATTCTGCGTTCCATCCATTCTAGGACTCTTCAGGCGTATTAAGCACTTTTTAAGTAAATACTTGAAGTTTACGCATAAATCTATACTTTCGTATATTAATTTTATGTGAGTAAATTAAGTAATTATATATATATATGGCCTGATATATAAATATATAAATGTGTGAAATAATATATACGTATATATATATATATATATATATATATATATATATATATATATATATAGCCTGAAGACGTAATCTCCCCAGCACGGGTAATTACAGAAACATATATGCGCATATGTAGCCATCAATGTTTGTATAAATAAATTTCATATACCTGCTCTGTTTACTCATTTAGCACTCTTTGGTAGACACATGTTGTTTCATTGGATGTACTTCTAGGAAACTAAACTCTACTGCCATAATATATATATATATATATATATATATATATATATATATATATATATATATATAATTATTTTTTTTACTATAATAATTAAATATTATTTTTTTTACTATAATAATTATATATTTTAAACAGTAACCATTTTTTATCTATAACCGTTAGTGTTTCATGCTTATGTAATCATCAGTGTAGGATGTGATAATTTTTTGTTGGTCGTGAAATTCGAACCCAGTTACAAAGTCACCATTGACTCTATAGATTAATATTCTACCTTAAGGCTACCGGCAATTAACTCAAGAATTTAGGGAAATACAGCGCCTACAAATGTCAAGTCGGCAGGCATACATAGTAAACAGTCAGAGAGAGTATTCAATGACCGAAAGTCGAAATATTGCATTTGAACACACACACACAACTGCTTACTGTCTATGACAACTGATTTGGTATTTATAGATAATTAATTTCCTTTACTAATTTCTAATAGCCGGATGGTTAACTATCAGCCTATGGAAGTGAAAAGAGATTTTGTGACTAGGTTCGACTCCCTCGACTGGCAGTAATTTTCATCTCATATATTGTTTCGAACTTACATTCGAGACAATGTGGAAGATGGTAATTAAACACTTGTTTGTAGGTTTCAAATGATTATTAATCTTCTCTTTTCTATCTATATAAATAAAATGAACTCATTTTTTCCCGTCTGATTTTGACATTAATAGGATTAAAAATGAAGATATTTCATGCAAATATAATATGCACAAACGGCAGAACAATATCTGAGGTGTGTTATAGGCTTATTATTTCTCAAATTCCTCGATAATCTTAGATTTCTATACTTTTTCTGCTGAGAAGTCACGGCCAAAATCGGTTAAGATCAATGGAAGTGGTAAAATATTTTCTCTCTAATAAATTCCTCCTCCCCCTGCCACCACTTAACACCGTTTGGGGATCGTTCACAAGGAACAGTTGAGAAGAGAACACCGGTTTGGCTTCGTAGTTCTTTCATGTGAAGTTATTTAAAATCACTAAACTAAGCTGCAGTGCTCTGTGGCGTAGTGGTTAGCGTGCTGGACAATTCATATTATATTTTCACGTTCGCGCCGACCTACCGTAGTCGTTTTTTTTGTTTTTGTTTTTTTCCTAAACAACTGGAATGGACTTTTCTTGGTGGCCGAACTGTTAACGTTGCAGATGTTTTTTTTTTTGTTTTTTTCACACTTTATTTTCCTACTTTTACTCATGACTCCTGGTTTGATCCTTCCTACTTACCTACCATAACATTTGTTAAAACTCCCCCCCCCCCCGTCCCGGAAACAAACACTCGGGCAACGCCATGTACCCCCGCTAGTATTTAAAATAATTACATACAGGATGGCTCATTTAAAAATAGCCCAGAAAATGGAGTAGAGAGGAGGAACACTCTTTTACCGTTTAAATTACCTGTAGTGTTATAGAAGATGCTGGAAGTTCTCCCCGTTGACATCTATACATTTCTGGGCACATTTAACAACGTTTGCAGATACTGCCTGTAGATCTTCTCTGGTGATTCTTCTGATAGCGTTGGTAATGTTCTCCTTTAGTTGGTGAAGATTGTGAGGATTATTTGCATAAACTTTTTGTTTTAAAGTCCCCCAAAGATAAAAGTCACATGATGACAAGTCCGGGGAACGTGGTGGCCATAACCCTTTGTTTATTGCTCTCTCTTCTGTAAACTCGTGTCAGTGATCTGTGAGACGTGTGGAAAAAGGATTGCATTTTGTCCTGTGGTGTCAGTTGGTCGGTAAGAGAAAGATAGATCGGGCTACTTTTAAGTAGGCTAACCTGAAATTATGCACATGAAAGGTGATTGGAAAGTAATTCTCTATTATTAAGTTTTTGTAGCTCTAATTCTTGCAACAAATTAATATAATAAGAAAGTATAATTCAGTATGGTTGTCAGCGTTCGAAACTAGCTTTTCAGGACGCCTGGGAACCACATCAACTGATTTCACAAGGAACTTTTTTTCTTCATTTTCGTACTAAGGAGTCAACACTTATCAAAGCCAAAAATCTATCTGAAAATTAGGGTCAACAAGATGGATAGATTTACAGTTGATGAATAATATGTGGAGATTAAAAATTTCTACGTATCACCAACTGAAAACAACAACTGATACAGAAAACATTTTTCCCTATCATTAAAAATAAATAGAAAAATAGGTTGCCTTTTTTTCTTTCTTGACCTTAGGGCCAAGATCAAAGTGTAGTCTCTGTTTTGATGCTGCACTTTCTTTTTTGGTCTCGGTAAATGGGGGATAAATCCTTCATGACTGATACATTTTTTTTTATTTTTGTTACTAACCAGAGTGCCCATTTTTGGGGAGCTGCCCCCCCCCCCGCATTAAAAACCGACCTTGTGTCTAACTCTGCCCTCGTGGGGAGGCAAGTAAACAAAAATAAAATAATAATATCGATCATGGAATGTGAAAACCGAAAGAAAAAATAAAGGGACAACCTCACAACGTTTGCTCCATCCTTGCCCTATTTATTTCTTGTAAGAATTATATTTCAGTAATACATTTCAAACATAGAAAGTTACTTTCCAATCACACTCTCTCTCTCTCTCTCTCTATATATATATATATATATATATATATATGCTCGCTGTTAGTTTTGTTTGTTTGTAAATAAACAAGCTGCTCGAGCACTATAAAAGTGGTGGCCGAGTGTCTATTTAAATGGACATCTGATGAGGTCATTTGCGAGCACTGATCCCATAGGCAGAAGGTTAGAACTGCCGACTATCAATGTAATGGTTGTAGATTCAATCTACGGCTAAGTAGAGGTGCTGGTCTAGCCACACTGATGAGTTGTAATGCAATGAAGCAGTACTGTATGTGAATGACTATATATATTGTTGTGGGGACATACACACCTTTATAATCACTAAGATGGACTTATCCATTAGCCATATAAGCAGCAAGTATAAACCGCTCAATGAGAGCTATCCGGATGTCGTACAGAGACGACTCTCCACGGAGTTGCTAATCTTCCTGTATCACTAACCCTGTTCTGGATATAAATGTTCTTTGTATTCTCACCAGTCGTGTTTTCCTACTTTCACCTTTCTCGACTCCACTACATATATATATTCTCTGATTATCATCTTTAAAGTGAGTTTTTTGCCTTTTTTACATGCTGTTTTTCTTGGTTTCCTTGGTCAAGTTTCTTCTTTTTTTTTTTTTACTTTGTTTTAGAATACTGTGTTTGTTATTTATTGGTAATTGATCGTCTCTGAGGAGTAGCCAGAGAGGCTGCTGACAATATTTTTCGTTATGGGTTGTGAAGCACATGTCAGATGGTAAAGAAGAAAATATATACATGGAAGTAAACAAAAATTAGGAAAAAAATAGATGTGACTCGCTGAGTCACCTTCTGAGCTCAAATTAGATTTCTTGAACCAAGACAAAAAGATACTTTGCAAGAACTCCTTCCGTGTTCTTTCTTTCTATAACTTTACCAACATGTGAAAATTTAAATGTATGTGAACATATATTTCTCTGCACAATTGTCAAATGAGAATGTTCCTGTATGTACAGTCCCTTAATTCATAGTAAGCCCTGTGATTGTTTGTCATGAATTTAAGTAAAAAAAACAAAAACAAAAAAGGAAACCACAGCAAAATGGTTTGAAAAGGAATTGAAAAGATAGATGTCAAGATGGTGAGGTGAGATAAAAATGAACACCTTACCAAATCCTGTCCAAAGCAGTATAGTGTCATCAACCAAACAAATTCTTATCTAACCCACAGATACCTAGTACTGACAACTGCGTCTTTTTCTCTTCAGAATAGATCTGGGAATAATTGTATTTAAATTGATACTCCACACTTCCAAAAATGATTCTAAATTGGGGCCACGCCAATGGATGCACATAAAGGTCATATATGTATTGACATACTCAAAGCCTGTGTTTATTGTTATAGTCAGGACTTATCTTTGGTGAGTGTACGAGGGACGTTCCAAAAGTAATGTCTCCTATTTTTTTATTTCGCTCAAATAAATCAGAGGGGATTGCAAATTGCATTGTTAATATGACTGAACTTATGCATTCATAACCTGAAAGTTTCATCTCTCTGTTGCAGATATTAACGGTGTGAGACTCTAAGAAAACAATCCCTGTCATGGTTGTGCATCAGAAGTGGAGATGCGTCACTAAATTCCTGGCAAAAGTGCATTGAGAATGGTGGTGACTATGTAGAAAAATAAACTCTGGAGCATAGAAGTTCGCTAATTTTAATGGTATCGCTCCTGTCTTCATAGCTCTTCAACTTTTAGAGTTAAAAAAATTGGAGTCTTTACTTTTAGAAGGACTTTTGTATGACGAAGTGCACTCCAGACGCCCAGGCACAGCCACCGTTCATTGACAAAGTGCAGTGAGAATACTGGTGATTATGTGGAAAAATCAATTCTGGAACACAAAACGTTTCTCGTTGTGATGGTATCACTTCTGTTTTTGTAGCTCTTCAACTTTTTGAGTTAAAAAAATAGGAGGCTTTACTTTTGGAAAAACCCTCGTAGCTGTGTTTATTGTCATGATTAGGACCTGTCTTTGTTGGGTGCGGTTATTGTTATACTCAGGGTCTATCTTTGGTGGGTGTGTTTGTTGTTTATTCAAAATTTCGTATGGATATCTGAGTTTGACAAGATTCACCTGAAGAAGATCGGAGGTCACACCCGTCAAAATAATTGTGAGAATAACACTCGAGATGAGAACAGTTGTTCAAATAATAAAAATAATACAAAATTTGTTTTGGTTATTATAATATAATCTGTAATCGTCTCGGCTTCCATACATTTTAGAGACTTCAGTTCAGTATATAAAGAGATAATTTGGGGTTTTCCTACCCCTTTAATCCAAGGCTTCTTGCATTATCAGAAATAGACTTCTGTCATCTAAGTACTGCATTAATTCCACAAAAACAGTTGTGTTCTTTTCAATAAGCTCAGGGTTGTTTCTATTTTCAAGTTGTTGAATTATGTTGTGTAACTTTTTAAATTCATAAATGTCCCCAAAATTGCACTTGCCACCATTCTAATTTCGATTCGATCCATTGAAGTTAAGGCACATCGCTGGGCCCATAACCTCTTGAATTGAAAACCATGTTTAATTTCAGAAGAGTTCACGATGGGTAGCTATTCTGTACAAGTCCTGGAGATGAAGAGTTTTCGGTGGGTAGCTGTTCTGTATAAGTCTCAGACTTTATAATTTTTGCAGGCAAGGAGCAAAAGATCTTTCCTGTTGACATGAAAAGATTATTTGCTGGAATGCTAAAAGGTTCAATATTTTTGTGGAGCAATGCTGGTTTCTGATTGGTTGATAGCAGAGCATGGCTCCATTTGATTGGTCAGTTTCTATCGTCCGTGTCTACAAGTAGAACCTTCCAACTTTTGGTGATTATACCCTCATTATAACAAAAATATTGCAATAGTATATAATATAAAAGGTCATGGATTTTTATTCTCTTATATACACGCATTGCTGCAAGAATGCTTCCCTGCATATGACAATGCAGTTTTTTTTCATCTGATGCTTGTGACCTGTATGATAGCCACATACATCCTAGGATGGAGTACTGTTGCCACATCTGGGCAGGAACTGATCGGAGCACCGTATCCTACCTTGACAAATTTCAAAACCAACTTCGTAATCTAGTAGGTGATGCCCTTTTCTCTTCTCTGCAACCTCTTTCCCACAGAAGAGACGTTGCGAGTCAGTCTCTGCTCTATTGTTATTTTCATGGCAAGTTTTCAACTGAGCTCCAATCTATGGTTCCTCCTCCGCATCTTTCACAAAAAAAACACTCGTCTTTCTAAAACCACTATCAATAAATCCCCCATTCTCTATCAGTGCCTAAACCCAAACGTGGATTCTATGACCAAAGCTCCTTTCCTAGAACCGCCCACCTATGGAACTCTGTTTCGCTGGTCTGCTTTCCAGCTGACTACAATATCGTAATCTTCAAGTCCAACATAAACAAGTTCTTATTGACTCATCCTCATAAATAATCTGATTATACCAAGTTTCCACCACAACCGATTCCTACGTTACTGTCTCAATGATTACCAGACACATTAACCCTTACTCTCTGGGTCTTGATATGTGATGACACTTTTGAAAAAAAAAAAGTACTTGTGAATAATTGCAAAAATAACTTAGTCCATTGCATTGATCAAATTTGGCTGACAATTGTTTCATTTTATTAACCTTAGCCTCGAGTAACTCTTGGCCTTGATAAATGATAACCAATAAGCAAAATAATAATTAAACATGTTTGAAACGAGTAAGTCTTGAAGTCGACATAATTGAATTTTTCTACCTTCCAGTCTGCCATTTTCATCGAAATGGCATGCCCGACAGTGTTATTTAGTATTTTTGCCAACAAGAGCAAAATGCGTGCCAAGCAAACGGACATTCTTTGAAAACTCTAGAAGACATTTTTGGTAACGGAACAATATTTGCATTCTGTCTTTGAGATGATTATTTTTTTTGTCTTTTAAATATATTTTAAGATTGCCGCCGTTATGTAGTATTTTTAAACCATTCTTTCTTCAACGGACCTCCACAGTTGAGTACATCATTTTAAGTAGATAGACGCATACGAGGTCAAAACTTAAGGGGTCATGAAACCTCGCTGTTTTAGTAGCTAAAAATATACGAGTATTAGTCGTTCAGTTTTTGTTCTCTCATATATAAATATATATATGTGTGTGTGTGTGTGTGTGTGTGTGTGTGTGTGTGTGTGTGTGTGTTGGGTTTTGTGTTGCTTTTATTTTTCTTATATTTTGTGTGTTTTCCTTTTTCGATTGTTTGTCGAATGTCGAGAATAAAATGTATCAATAGTTGAAAAGTGGGATGGATATTGATTATTTTGAGCCGAGCATGAAACATTGTGACTTGATGGACTTTGCCACAGACATTTTATAACCTTTTATATGGCACTGGACCAGAGGCCAGTAGACAACAGCGGTCAGCTTCAGACTCGCAATCACATGTTCGGCTGCGTGTATGTATACAAGTGTGGAAAAACAAACAAATAATTATGTACAAGTTGTCTAGAATATATATATATATATATATATATATATATATATATATATATTCTAGATAACAATATATATATATATATATTCTAAATAACAATATATATATATTCTAAATAACAATATATATATATATATTCTAGATAACAATATATATATATATTCTAGATAATATATATATATATATATATTCTAGATAATATATATATATATATTCTAGATAACAATATATATATCTATCTATCTATCTATATATATATATATATTCTAGATAACAATATATATATATATTTTCTAGATAACAATATATATATTCTAGATAATATATATATATATATATTCTAGATAATATGTATATATATTCTAGATAAATATATATATATATGTATATTCTAGATAACAATATATATATACATATATATATTCAAGGCAACAATATATATATATATATATATATATATATATATATATTCAAGGCAACAATATATATATATATATATATATATATATATATATATATTCAAGGCAACAATATATATATATATATATATATATATATTCAAGGCAACAATATATATATATATATATATATATATATATATATATATATTCAAGACAACAATATATATATATATATATATATATATATATATATTCTACACAACAAAGTATATATATATATATATATATATATATATATATATATATATGTGGTGTGGGTGTGTGTATATACATATATACATAGAAATCAATAAAGAAAATGACGATATAAAACTATATAATAATATATTTAGATTTATTCACTTAGGGTATACGTAAACGTCGTATCCCTATTATGTTACCTAGCATCTTCTCCCGTCTTCTGATAAGAAGTATTAGGCTTCGAAATGCCATGGTATAAAGAGTTCTCACTTACCCTACGCCCACATTGATGTATACACTTATTAAAAAAATGAACAAATCTATCTCCATATATATATATTACTATGTAGTTTTATATCGTCATTTTCTTTCTTTATTGATTTCGATGTAAGCTATAAAACAATTTGTTGAGCTTTGTATTATTCCAATCAGTCTACTTTTATAGAATTGATTTTATTCTTTTTCTTTTAATTCCCCCATATATATATATATATATATATATATATATATATATATATATATATATATATATATATATATATTAATCAAATATTACCTGTAGTTGAAGCATTGCATATTAATTGAAAATAAGAATTATGTATATAAATGGGTATGTTTGGAAGGTTAAGAAACAACCCATGTTTTTTATTTTTGTTCATATAAACAATTTGCTTATATAAAAAATTGTGTATATAATAAAATTCTCTATTTATGTAAAAAAGAAAATATGCTTGTTTTTTAGCCTTCAAAACGTATTCATTTATATATGTATATACTTAATTCTTATTTTCAATATATATACATATATATATATATATATATATATATATAAATGTTTATCTTTGTAAATATTATTAATTTCAATATATACCGTTTTCGTTTAACGGGTTGAGACTGTTATGATCAAAACTGAATCACCGTAAATTTAGAGTGAAGCGCAATATATCTATTTTATAGATGCAGAGCATACATAGTACAAAATTTTGTTGAAATTCAAAGACATACATTTTTTCCTACCAGGTTTATCATGTACAAAATCAGCTTTTTGTTGGTAACATCGAATGGAAACAACATCTCATGAGTTGATGAGAATCAGGAAATTTTTATCCACGCATAAAATCATAAAATTGCCATCCCATTAAGGAAACGGCTGTAATGAAGTACTCCAAGATGAAATAAACAAAAGTTACAAAAAAGAAAAAAATGTAAGCCTTGGAATTTCAACAAAGTCATGTACTATATATATATTCTAGACAAGTATACATATTATATATATATATATATATATATATTCTAGACAAGTATACATATTATATATATATATATATATATATATTCTAGACAAGTATATATATATATATATATATATATTCTAGACAAGTATATATATATTATATGTATTCTAGACAACTATATATATATTATATATATATATTCTAGACAAGTATATATATTATATATATATATATGTATATATATTATATATCTATATTTTTATAAAGTAATAGGGTTCGTGTGTTTCTGTCTGTGTGTACAGCTCTCCATCATCAACGAAATATAAAGGAGGTAAGAGGGTAGATCTCTCCTGGTAGAGAAACATTAGAACCCATTTTAGGATGTTTCTGTTAAAGGAGACATAATAATCTATGCCTAATTTCTTTATATACTAGTCTACAAACCACCCCCATATCGAATGACTTATGCTCATTTGCATATCACATTATATTAAATCTCTTTAACTAATTACCTCGACCTTATTACATATTGGAAATATTCTAATCATTTCAACTGTACTATTTACAAAATCTATTTAACATTTAATTATTTAATATATTTTTATTTAATTTTATATTCGATTTATTTCACTTTACGTATATTATCAAAACAATTCATTGGCGAGGAAAGCTTATGTTTTGGGATTGTATTGAAAATGTAATGGAAATTTCAATTTCGTTCCGTTTTAATAAATAAACAAAAACAAATATTTTAAAATAAAACTTTATTAAAAAAGAAATAATTTTATTTTTAAATGAAAAAAATCAATTTAGTAAAATAATTGTATTAAACACCCCCAGCCTTGTCAGCAAACCTGTAAACCTATAAAAGTTAACATTTCGAATGTAAACAGTGATTTTTCGATTTTGTTAGCGCTTGCCGCAATTAAAGACAATTAAAACGGAACTAACTTTATTTCCATTCTATTTTTTAAACAACCCCCAAAACATAACGCTCTCTTCCAGTTATAGCCAATTTTTTTTAAATTAAATAAAACAGGTCAAAATAAACAGATAAGCGCATTTTCTTTTACATTTTTCTTACAACCATTGTCATTTAACCAACTGCAGGATACCGTTACTTTTGTGGGGTTGTTTTGAAAATGGCACGGAGATTATAATTTCGTTCCAATTTAATCTTTCTGGTCGAGCCTATTTCGAAAGCCTGTCTTATCATAGATTTGAACTACAAATAATTTATTACATTTTGATTATTACTATCTTAAGACTTAAAGCTTATATTTATTTCATTTTTCTATTTATATATTGAATTAGTTATTTCCAGTCTTATTTAAACTTAGTGCTTTCTTTAAACCGGATGAACCTTTTATAAAAATATGAGTTTAACGTAAAGAACACGAACAAGGTTTTATTCAACTGAATTTCTTCCAGTTTACTAACAAAATATATAAATTTAAAAGAGATATAAATAATAAAATAAAAAGGTTATGTAATTTAAAAGAAATACACGTACTCACAAAAGCAGAACTTTTTTTACACATTTTTTTCTTTAAAACCATAACAATGAGACTAACAATTACCTAGATCTTAGTAATTATTTGTTTTAATAGAACTGTTTTAATTGTACTGTTTACTTAGTTAACCTAAGTTGGTATTACATTTATTTTACATTTACTTTTTTTTTTAATTATTACTTTTAGACTGTGACGTTTACACCCGGAAGTAATGAGTCACACGTAGGTCGCTTTTATTCATTCCTTTTGGTCAAGATCAAAGTGTAGTATCTGTTCTTCAGATGCTGCACTTCATTTTCTTGTTCTCTTTCGGTGGAGGAGAAATCCTTCACGACTGAGACAATTTTTATTTTTGTACCTTTTCTCCACGTTAAAAAACGACCCTGGTGTCTAACTCTGTCCCGTGGGGAGGCATAATAAATAGGTACAATATAATTGTTTATAATTGTACTATTCAGAAATATTATTTATAGTTCGTCCATTTCAGTTAGTATACATTTCCTTTACGCTTAATTAATTTACAATCATTAATATCGTTAAACAATTCCGTTTAAAACCGAAATTATGCCACCCAAACGAAGTAGAAACGAAAGTGAGGAAGAAATGATGGAAAGATTGGAAGCTAATAGACTAAGAGTTGCTGCAATTCGCTCCAATGAAAACAATTCAGATAGAGAAAGACGTCTATAACTTAACAGGATACGTCAAAGAGAAAGGAGAGCAAGACTGTCAGATTTGGAAAGAGAAACCCAACGTGAAGCTGGCAGAACTAGACATGCTGTAAGGCGGTTAAATTCATCACAAGATGAAATTCAAGAAAGGCAAAGATATGCACTGGAAAGAGAAGCAATATTACGATCGAATGAATTATATGAGGTAAGTAGACGTACACAAGGTCAGTTGAGAGTGGCTCAACGACATCAGAATGAATCGGAAACCCAACGAAGCTTTCGCCTATACCAAGGGCAACAACGAGAGGCTGCATGGAGAGAGAGTATGACTTTGTCCCAGCAATTGACAGAAAACGAGGCAGCTAGACAACGAATGACTGCTTTGAGACACCATGAAATAGAACACTGCAATAGAAAAGGATTGCTCTACAACAAAAATGACTCTCTCACTACAGCTGATATAGGAAAAATGGACAAAGTATGTCAACATTGCTCAGCTGTAAAATTTAAAGGAGAAACCCCTGGTTGTTGTTGTTCTTCTGGCAAAGTTGTGCTTGATAGCTTTCCACCACTGCCTCAGTTGCTTCAAGATTTGCTCTCCGGCAATGGTCCCATCTCTAAAGATTTTCTGCAAAATCTACGCAGTTATAACAATTGTTTTGCAATGACATCATTTGGTCACAAAATTGCGGCAGTACATGGGTGGAATCCTTCTTTTAGAATTCGAGGCCAGGTTTGCCACCAGATTGGGAGTCTTTTACCACCTGAAGATGAAACAGCAAAGTTTATTCAAGTCTACTTCTTGGATAGTCTGGAAGAGGAACTACATAATCGGGGACGTGACAATAGACTCAATAGAGACATTCTCCAAAGTCTGACTGAATTTTTACATGAGAACAACAGCTTCATTTGTCAGCTGAAAACAACAAAGGAGAGGATTGAAGAAGAACACTTGGTAGAACATAAAGTTGTCATAAGGGAAGACCGAAGGCCACAAGAAGAGCATCCACGGCGATTCAATGCTCCAACAACAACGTATGAGATTGGAATATTAATGGAGAATGAACCAAAAGCTAACCGGGATATTGTCTTGCGTTTTAGAAATGATACATTAAAATGGATCTCCGAACTACATCCCCTCTACGATACTTTAATGTACCCGTTAATGTACCCCTATGGTTCTCCATCTTACAAAATCTACATGAAGGCATCCAATGGGCGAAAAGTTACCCAACAGCAATTTTATTCGTACCATTTAATGACTCGGCCTGGAAACTATTTTCTCTGGTACCGAAGGCTATTTCAACAATGGCTGGTGGATGTGTACTGCAAGATTGAAACAGAACGTTTACAGTTCCTGAGGCGTGAGCAACAGACCCTGAGAGCTGACAATTAGAGCAACTTGAGAGATTCAATTCTTAGGGAGGATGGGAATCCAGAACAGTTTGGTCAACGAGTTGTTCTTCCGGCAACTTATACAGGAGGCCCTCGATACATGTTTGAGCGTCAAAGTGATGCCATGGCATATGTTCGGCGAATGGGCCGAGCCGACCTCTTCATCACGTTCACAACAAATCCAAAGTGGACAGAAATTACAGAAAATTGTCTTCAAGGGCAAGACCCTCAAGATCGTCCAGATATTGTTGCCAGGGTTTTCAGGCAGAAGCTAAAAAAGTTACTTGAATTTATTAAAAAGGGAGGATTTGGCAGGTTGAGGGCTTTCCTGTACAGTATTGAATATCAAAATAGAGGACTGCCGCATGCACACATCCTCACCTGGCAGGCCCCAGAGGACAAACTTCTACCAGAAAAAATGGATCTCTGCATATCTGCAGAGATCCCTGACAAAGAGGAAGATCCTGATCTTCATGCTAAAGTGATGGCACATATGGTGCATGGACCTTGTGGACCATTTAATCCAAATTGTCCATGTACGATTGACAACAAATGTTCCAAAAAATACCCAAAAGAATTTCTTCAGTGTACCGAGCAAGGCCAAGACTCTTACCCCAAGTACAGGCGAAGAAAACCAGAAGATGGAGGCCAGACTGGTACAATAAGGATGAAGAGAAATGGTCGGTATGTTAATCAAGAAATAACAAACCAGTGGATTGTTCCGTACAACAAGGTCCTCCTTCAGCAGTTCAACGCTCACATTAACGTAGAAATTTGCAGCTCGATCCAAAGCATCAAATATGTCCTCAAATACGTGAATAAAGGATGTGATCAAGCAGTGTTTGAACTACAAAGAACTGATGGAGCAGCTAACCAACAAGGCCAAGTACAAAGTCACATTGTGGATGAGATCCAGCAGTTCCAGAATGCAAGGTATGTCAGCAGTTCAGAGGCGGCCTGGAGGATATTGGAACATCCCATCCATGAAGATTTCCCCCCAATTGTACAACTTTCTGTTCATCTTGAAAATGGGCAGCATGTCATGTTCTCAGCTGATACTGCTCTGGAACGAGCCCAAGGTCCACCGCCTGCCACAACTTTGACAGCATTTTTTCAACTCTGCCATGAGGATGACTTTGCAAGGGGTCTCAAATACGTAGAAGTCCCTGAGTTTTACACTTGGAACAAATCGACAAAGAAATGGATGAGAAGAATGCGTGGGGTACAAGTTGAAGGTACTGAAAATAATGATGTATGGAAGGCACCATGCATTGGGAGAATCTACACGATTAGTCCAAAAGCAGGGGAGTGTTATTTCTTACGCCTGTTGCTCAATGAGGTTGCTGGTCCAACTTCATTTCAAAATTTGCGAGCATACAATGGTCAGGTGTTTGAAACATACAGAGCAGCGTGCCTTGCTCGAGGCCTTCTAGAAAATGACCATCACTTGCATCAAGCAGTAGGAGAGGCAAGTGCCACTCAATCACCTTCAAATTTGCGAAGCCTATTTGTGATAATTTTAACAGCCTGTGAGCCAAGAAATCCTCTTGAGATCTGGATGGCTTTTCGTGATGTAATATCTGAAGACATTCTTCACAGATACAGGCAAGAAGTTAACAATCCAGAAGCAGATTTTAATGAGGACATCTACAATAAAACTCTTTGTCTAATTGAAGAAAAAGTTCTCCTTATGTGCGGTCAACCATTGGCAAGCTATGGATTACCTGCACCAACGCAAGGGAGAGATGAAAGACTCGCGAGAGAGTATCAACGTGAAGTTACTTATAATCTTGAAGAACTTTCCCTACAAGCAAAAAATATGCAAGAAAAACTGACCGATTCTCAAAGAGAAGTTTACAATTCATTCATGGCAATGTTGGAAGCACAAGGTGAAATGAACAAAAACATGATGTTTCTTGATGCTCCAGGTGGTACGGGCAAGACTTTTGTAATCAATTTGATCCTTGCAAAGATTAGATCCATGAGAAAGATTGTGCTTGCAACAGCATCCAGTGGCATTGCTGCTACTCTACTACAAGGTGGCCGCACTCTTCACAGCACTTTTAAAGTACCCTTGGATACTCATCGAATGGATCAGCCAGTTTGCAAAATTACTGGTAACTCAGCCTTGGCAAATGTAATTAGAGACACCTCTGCAATCATTGTAGACGAAGCCCCAATGACGCACAAGAGTGCTTATGAAGCAATTGACCGAACACTGCAAGACATCACAGGAAACAAGAATCCCATGGGTGGCATTCCAACCTTATTTTGCGGTGATTTCCGTCAAATCCTCCCAGTGGTTAAAAATGGCACAAGGGCTAACATTGTCAATGCAAGTTTGAAACAATCTTATCTCTGGAGGCACGTTATAGTGAAGAGACTGACTACTGATATGAGAGCCTATATCTCTGATAACACAGCTGCAGCAGACTTCTCAAAATTGCTTCTCCAAATCGGTAATGGTCAGTTTCCTATCACTTCTTCACCTGACACAATTAAGATTCCAACTGCGCTTGGTAAATGTGTCGGTAATCAGAAGCAACTGAAAGACAAAGTGTACCCAGACCTGCAAAACAATGGAAAATCACCGGATTGGCTTGCTGAGAGGGCTATTATTTCGCCATTAAACAGCAATGTGAATCATTTGAACAATTCAATAATGGATGAATTTCCAGGAGACACAAATCAATACAAGTCAGTTGATTCGGCTACTAATGAATATGAAGCTGTTCACTACCCTGTGGAGTTTTTAAACTCTTTGGAGATATCTGGAATGCCTCCACACATTTTAAATCTCAAAATTGGATCGCCAATCATGATTCTTCGATCCTTGGAACCGCCAAAAACAACAAACGGAACCAGATGTGTTATCACCAGATTGCACACCAATGTTCTTGAGGCCACCATTTCCTGTGGTCCCTACAAAGGCGAAACCGTTCTACTGCCAAGGATCCCCTTAGTTCCATCGGACTCAGAACTTCCATTTAAATTCCGGAGACTCCAATTTCCTGTGAAGGTGTGTTTTGCAATGAGCATAAACAAAAGTCAAGGTCAGACATTTAACACCATTGGCGTAGACTTGACATCAGACTGCTTCAGTCACGGTATGTTCTACGTCTCCATCAGTCGGACAGGAAGTTCAGAAAAACTCTACATTCTGGCTCCAAATCAAAGCAGCAGAAATGTAGTTTACCCTGAGGCTCTTCAGTGAAAAATTCGAGAAATGGATATGAGGAAAAACTGACATGATCTGATTGTGGTAAGTTTTTAGTATTGAATGTGCAAGATAAAATTTAAGCAAGAGTTGAAAATTACTTCAATGAAAAATTTACTATGTAACATCAAGTAACCTTCCTTTTTGATGAAAATGTTTTGTGAAGTTCCTGATTGAATTTCAGTCACTACAAGAGGTAGTTAAAATGTTAATCACCTTATGCAATCGTTGCTCTTACAACATCAACTTACTGGAAAGGTGCCCACAGATTTTGGTACCCGAGTGCGCAAAAAAGCTCCGTGCGAAGCACGGGTATCTTTGCTAGTATTATATATATATATATATATTCTAGACAACTATATATTATATATATATATATTCTAGACAACTATATATATATATATATATATATATATATATATATATATATATATATATATATATATACTAGCAAAAGTACCCGTCGTTGGCTGGGTTCAAAAACAGCCTACAGAAAATGGACTCTGATTTATGAAAGTATGATAGTTTATGAAAAGGAACGGTTGTAAAGAGATAGCTTCGAATTTGGGGCATCAAAACTAAAGCAAAATATGATGAAAGTAAAAATAAATTAGATAAACCCCATAATTTATTATACGATATCTGTTCACACTGAAACACTTATCACAATATTCTGTGAGCGGGGGGGGGGCGGATTTTTATCTGTTTGTCAACTGTTTCACAAATGCACATGCGGGAATCGTTCACGTGTCAAGCTGGCCTAATGGTTATCGTACCTGACTTACTGCATTTAGGTTTTGGTTTTGATATCAGCTCGAGTATTTTTGTTTTCTTTATAAGATGTGGACTGTTTTAAAAATGCATAATGCTCTCATGCGCATGGCTCAGTTTCTACATGAATTAAAATATATTTATATGTATTTTACGACCGGGCAACGCCGGCCGCATTGCTAGTATAATATATAAAAATATATATAGTTATTTAGAATATATATATATATATATATATATATATATATATATATATATAGATTGATAGATAGATAGAGAGAGAGAGAGAGAGAGAGAGAGAGAGAGAGAGACAACAATGGGTATAATATAATATATAAGATGATCCCAAGTAGATAAAAGAAAGCTCAATATGTGAGATAGAGCAATAATATAAATTGGCAAAGGAGTACAAATAATTATCAAAGGTCTTTCCTTAATCCATGAATTTGCAACGAATGGCTCATCTCATCGGAGGAAATGTTATTAGCAATTTAAATGTGGGTAATTCTAAATTTTTTTTATTAGCACAAAAAACTGAAAATTAAAACTGAAGCGACCGTGTAAAAAGTTTAAATAATAAATGTAAGGGAACACGTGTAAAATCCAATGGTATATTCCAGAATGAATTGCGTTTCTAAATAGCATATTCCCGGCTTGAAAGTAAAATCTAAGACATGTATATTTTGGTGATCCAATATTTTCACTGTGATAGAATCCTTTGAAAAGTCTTTTAAATAACTCAATAGTCATGCAGTCATTATGCTGAAATAAATTAACTGAAAAGCAGTTTTTTTATGTACTTTTTGACGATAAATTTCTTCTGTAGTTAAATTTATATTGAATTAATATATACTAGCGGGACTTGTGGAAATTCCACAGTGGAATCTTTCATATGTTGATGTTGGCATTTTGTGGATGTTCAGCATAAATGGAAACGCCCTAGTATTATTATAACTTTTTGGTTAAAACTTCAAAGGTATTTATCTAAGCTAGCAGGGACGCCCGGTCGTAAAATATGAGTAAATATGCTTATATATATTATTATAGAGTCAGTACGATTCGTATAAAGTTGTGATTAATATATATATAAATATATATATATATATATATATATATATATATATATATATATATATATATATATATATATATATATATATTTCCTTCAGCTATCATTAATATATATATATAAATATATATATATATATATATTTCCTTCAGCAATCATTAATATATATATAAATATATATATATATATATATATATATATATATATTTCGTTCAGCTATCATCGAAACTAAAACTTATGAAAAATTCTTAGTAAAATTATTTATAAAACAAATAGATAATTGGAGTGTCATCAGCCATAATCGAAACAAAAACAAAAAACTTGTAAATAATTCTTGATAAAATTATTTATTACAAGATATTGACGGTCATAACAATGAAACGCCAATCACTCGGAAGGAGAAAGATGTAAGTGCGACACACAAAAGAACACACTCACTATCGTATTAATATATAGATATATGTTTGCTATATTAAAGGTTTTAAAGGGTTTAAATTATACTATAATGAGGGGAAGAAATTCTCAAATGCTTTCATTGGCGTTTTAAGTACAAATAAAAGCTTTAAGAAAATATTGTTGTACTTCTACATAATTTAACTCAGAATTTATATATATATATATATATATATATATATATATATATATAATCTGTCTGTCTGTCTGTCTGTCTGTCTGTCTCTCTCTCTCTCTCTCTCTCTATATATATATATATATATATATATATATATATATATATAAATAAATATATATATATATATATATATAGAGAGAGAGAGAGAGAAATAAAAAGGAACAAACCGTATTATGTGTTCATCAACGTTTCGTCTTTATATCGAGACTTCCTCTCGAAATAAAGACGAAACGTTGATGAACACATAATACGGTTTGTTCCTTTTTATTTCTCTATTTTGTCGGAATAATATTTCCATTATTTTCATCATATATATATATATATATATATATATATATATATATAACTACTCAATGTACTCACATAAAATTAATATACGAAAGTATAGATTTATGTGTAAACTTTAAGTATTTACTTCAAAAGTGCTCAATACGTAGGTAGAGCTAGTTAGTAATTTATAAAATGTATATGGCGATTAAGCTACACTAAATATTCCGCGTTTCATGCACTTTAGTATTCTTCAGGCTTATGCGCGAATTCTGTGGTTGTTTGTCGTTTTTTATATGCGCATCTTCTATTGAGACTTTAGTTAGCCAATCAGCTTTCTAGTACCCACCGCGCCCTTCCTATCAGCCAATGAGAATGCATTTATCGGACAAAGGCCTATTTGACCTTTGGTTGACCTGTTCCTTTGTGTGTACTCTATTAAGCCTGGATATTTAGCTGCTTGATCTGTTTTAAATCTAGGTTAGTGTTTTTTTTTTATTAATGTTAGTTTATATATAAATATATATGTGTGTACACACATATATGCACATAGATATATACGTATATACATATACATACATATATGTGTGATCGTTTATGTATATTCCTGTTTATTTAATTTATTCGTTTATTTTCGATTGTTTTTTTTTGGTTTTAAAACTATTTTGTATCGCTATCCTAGAGTAAATTTTATCTTGTGAACACAGTTCTTCTGCAGTTTAATAGATGTTGGGGTTCTTTAAAATACAGGATAGCAAATTTTCCATGAAGGCATAATCTACATGGGTCGTCTAGGTTCCTATACCTGGTAGCTTGTCTTATTATTTTTCATTTGACTACCGGCGAATGTCCGCTTTCCTTGAGTTCCCAGTATTTATTCGCTAGTCTTGTTTTCATATGGTATTGTTGAATGTACTTTTTCAATAGAAGATGCGCATATAAAAACGACAAACAACCACAGAATTCGCGCATAAGCCTGAAGAATCCTAAAGTGGATGAAACGCGTAATATTCAGTGTATCTTAATCGCCATATACGTTTTATAACTTACTATATATATATATATATATATATATATATATATATAGATATTAGTGTTGGGACGATTAATCGGAATCGAGAATCGGAAGAATTGGAACTTTTTGGGGTATCGGAATCAGTATCAAAATCGGAAAAATTTTACCCTATTTTCCGATGCCAAAATCGATTCCTTTAATCATCTATTTTAATTGTATTTTGTTTTTACAAAACATCTTCCACTGTTGTAGTAATAATAAAATAATAAATATTTATTGATTTAAACTTCTAGTAAGACCGAAATCCCGTCACCCCGTCACAAGTGTGTTTTTATGTTTGAGAAAATACATGCACATTTAAGATGTGTTTTTACAATAATCGGGACAAAATAAAAATTTTTATAGTTAAATATTTAGAGATTTATAAAGAATCGGAATCGGGAATTGTATCGGAATGGGGAATTTAGTACGGAATCGGGAAAAATATTGGAATCGTCCCATCACTAATATATATATATATATATATATATATATATATATATATATATTGTCAGTCTATGCCACCGTTAAGGTGCAATGCATTAAATAATGTGTTATCTATTTGATGCACGGTTAGGAATAAAAAGGGATATCTATCTATCTATCTATCTATGGTAACCGCAGGAATTTCCCTCTGAACCATAGTATCCGAGGTTTGCAACAACACTTGCCACATACAAATTCAATACATCTAGGCTAATAGTCACTATCTTGTGTAGCTTTCGAACACCTTTGCTGACACATTGAATCGTCTTCTATCTATCTATCTATCTATCTATCTATCTATCTATCTAATATATATATATATATATATAGAAGACGATTGAATGTGTCTGCAAAGGTGTTCGAAAGCTACATAAGATAGTATGACAAATATGTACGCAATAATGTTTTTCCCTTAAATACTTTTTATAGATTCTGCCAGTAACTGAAATTTATCGCCCCAAACCAGCTCTAATCGCCAGTAATCAACAGTGCTGACAATCACAGACAGTGGCTTCCATTAGTTGCCACTGGAAAACAATGCCCGACAGTGGAAGCCAGATGATTTCATTTGGAACCCGGCCATATATATATATATATATATATATATATATATATATATGTTTATTTATTTCAATGGACGCCATACGTCTGTTTGATCTCCCGTCGATATCCTCAGTTTCATAGAAATACTGGAAATTCATCCCATAGATTTCATATGCAACTGATTAACCAGTCAATGTTCTGATAGTGAAGCACAGGTTAATCTATCGATTGAAAATCAGACTAATATATAATATTAGTTGAAATTAAAAAATATAATATTAGTTGAAATTGAAAAATATATAATATTAGTTTAAATTAAAAAATATATAATATTAGTTGAAATTAAAAAAGATATAATATTAGTTGAAATTAAAAATATATAATATTAGTTGAAATTAAAAATATATAATATTAGTTGAAATTAAAAAATATATAATATTAGTTGAAATTAAAAATATATAATATTAGTTGAAATTGAAAAATATATAATATTAGTTGAAATTGAAAAATATATAATATTAGTTGAAATTAAAAATATATAATATTAGTTGAAATTAAAAAATATAATATTAGTTGAAATTAAAAAATATATAATATTAGTTGAAATTAAAAAAAATATAATATTAGTTGAAATTAAAAATATATAATATTAGTTGAAATTGAAAACTATATAATATTAGTTGAAATTAAAAAATATATAATATTAGTTGAAATTAAAAAATATATAATATTAGTTGAAATTAAAAAAGATATAATATTAGTTTAAATTAAAAAATATATAATATTAGTTGAAATTAAAAAAGATATAATATTAGTTGAAATTAAAAATATATAATATTAGTTGAAATTGAAAACTATATAATATTAGTTGAAATTAAAAATATATAATATTAGTTGAAATTGAAAAATATATAATATTAGTTTAAATTAAAAAATATATAATATTAGTTGAAATTAAAAAAGATATAATATTAGTTGAAATTAAAAATATATAATATTAGTTGAAATTGAAAAATATATAATATTAGTTGAAATAAAAAATATATAATATTAGTTGAAATTAAAAATATATAATATTATTTGAAATTAAAAAATATATAATATTAGTTGAAATTGAAAAATATATAATATTAGTTGAAATTAAAAAATATATAATATTAGTTGAAATTAAAAATATATAATATTAGTTGAAATTAAAAAATATATAAAATTAGTTGAAATTAAAACATATATAATATTAGTTGAAATTAAAAAATATATAATATTAGTTGAAATTAAAAAAAATATAAAATAAGTTGAAATTAAAAAATATATAATATTAGTTGAAATTAAAAAATATATAATATTAGTTGAAATTAAAAATATATAATATTAGTTGAAATTAAAAAATATATAAAATTAGTTGAAATTAAAAAATATATAATATTAGTTGAAATTGAAAAATATATAATATTAGTTGAAATTAAAAAATACATAATATTAGTTGAAATTAAAAAATATATAATATTAGTTGAAATTAAAAAATATATAATATTAGTTGAAATTAAAAAATATATAATATTAGTTGAAATTAAAAATATATAATATTAGTTGAAATTAAAAAATATATAATATTAGTTGAAATTAAAAAATATATAATTTAGTTGAAATTAAAAATATATAATATTAGTTGAAATTAAAAATATATAATATTAGTTGAATTAAAAAATATATAATATTAGTTGAAATTAAAAATATATAATATTAGTTGAAATTGAAAAATATATAATATTAGTTGAAATTGAAAAATATATTATATTAGTTGAAATTAAAAAATATATAATATTAGTTGAAATTGAAAAATATATAATTTAGTTGAAATTAAAAATATATAATATTAGTTGAAATTAAAAATATATAATATAAGTTGAAATTAAAAAATATATAATATTAGTTGAAATTAAAAATATATAATATTAGTTGAAATTGAAAAATATATAATATTAGTTGAAATTGAAAAATATATAATATTAGTTGAAATTAAAAATATATAATATTAGTTGAAATTGAAAAATATATAATATTAGTTGAAATTAAAAAAATATATAATATTAGTTGAAATTAAAAAATATATAATATTAGTTGAAATTGAAAAATATATAATATTAGTTGAAATTGAAAAATATATAATATTAGTTGAAATTAAAAAATATATAATATTAGTTGAAATAACAAAAATATATAATATTAGTTGAAATTAAAAAATATATAATATTAGTTGAAATTAAAAAATATATAATATTAGTTGAAATTAAAAAATATATAATATTAGTTGAAATTGAAAAATATATAATATAAGTTGAAATTAAAAAATATATAATATTAGTTGAAATTAAAAAATATATAATATTAGTTGAAATTGAAAAATATATAACATTAGTTGAAATTAAAAATATATAATATTAGTTGAAATTAAAAAATATATAATATTAGTTGAAATTAAAAAATATATAATATTATTTGAAGTTAAAAATATATAATATTAGTTGAAATTGAAAAATATATAATATTAGTTGAAATTAAAAAATATATAATATTAGTTGAAATTAAAAATATATAATATTAGTTGAAATTAAAAAATATATAATATTAGTTGAAATTAAAAAATATATAATATTAGTTGAAATTAAAAAAATATAATATTAATTGAAATTAAAAAATATATAATATTAGTTGAAATTTAAAAAAATATAATATTAGTTGAAATTAAAAATATATAATATTAGTTGAAATTGAAAAATATATAATATTAGTTAATATTAAAAAATATATAATATTAGTTGAAATTTAAAAAAATATAATATTAGTTGAAATTTAAAAAAATATAATATTAGTTGAAATTAAAAAATATATAATATCAGTTGAAATTAAAAATATATAATATTATTTGAAATTAAAAATATATAATATTAGTTGAAATTAAAAAATATATAATATTAGTTGAAATTAAAAAATATATAATATTAGTTGAAATTAAAAAATATATAATATTAGTTGAAATTAAAAATATATTATATTAGTTGAAATTGAAAAATATATAATATTTGTTGAAATTTAAAAAAATATAATATTAGTTGAAATTAAAAAAATATATAATATTAGTTGAAATTGAAAAAATATATAATATTAGTTGAAATTGAAAAATATATAATATTAGTTGAAATTAAAAAATATATAATATTAGTTGAAATTAAAAAATAGTTAATATTAGTTGAAATAAAAAAAATATATAATATTAGTTGAATTTAAAAAAATATAATATTAGTTGAAATTAAAAATATATAATATTAGTTGAAATTGAAAAATATATAATATTAGTTGAAATTGAAAAATATATAATATTAGTTGAAATTTAAAAAAATATAATATTAGTTGAAATTAAAAAATATATAATATTAGTTGAAATTAAAAAATATATAATATTAGTTTAAATTAAAAAATATATAATATTAGTTGAAATAAAAAATATATAATATTAGTTGAAATTAAAAAATATATATTAGTTGAAATTAAAAAATATATATTATTAGTTGAAATTAAAAAATATATAATATTAGTTGAAATAAAAAATATATAATATTAGTTGAAATTAAAAAATATATAATATTAGCTGAAATTAAAAAATATATAATATTAGTTGAAATTAAAAAATATATAATATTAGTTGAAATTAAAAAATATATAATATTAGTTGAAATTAAAAAATATATAATATTAGTTGAAATTAAAAAATATATAATATTAGTTGAAATTAAAAAATATATAAAATTCGTTGAAATTAAAAAAAAGATGTAAAAGCCTTTCAACAAGTATTTAAGTATGTATTTATTGCGGACTATTATCCTCATCTTTCTTAGTTGTTGTTTCACAACTTTGGCCAACTATTCCTCTGGCCTTCGTCAGGTGGTAACAACGATGGGATAGAAATTCCGAATCTCCTAACCGCATTCTCAGCAATTACTGCCATACATAGTTGTTGTCGTCTCACCACGTTTTGGTCAAGTACGCATCTGGTCGGTTTTGGGTCGGACTGAAACTGCGCCACTGGCATCCATAGTTGTTGTTGTTGTCTCAGGGACACCCGAATTTTGACCGCGTGATGTCTGGCCTCACGTCAAAATGATCCAGATTTCCATTGCCTTACGATTCACCATTTCCTGTAGAAAATAAGCGCGTTATATCCATCGTTTTTGACCGTTTTTGTCATTACTTTGCTGTTGCCATTAGCATTTTACCTTTATGCCCACTTCTTTAATCCTTATCCCCTAGTGGCTTCTGGACCTTGATAAGTGGTGACCTCCATGTAAAAAAAAAAAAAAAATCATAGTATTTGTATTCATCAGACTACTGTTCTGATCTTGAGTGTCATTTTCATAACGTTTTGATCGATGTAACCTCCGACCTTCTTCAGGTGTATCTTGTCGAACTCGGGAATGTTTTTGTTGAACTCGGGAATTCGAATGGAATTCCAAACGGAACTCCTTAATTAATTCACGGGGTAGCATGCTCTTTTCCTGTCAGCCATGGTCTGCAAGGACCCGTGGCACAGTGGTTAGAGTACTTGGGAAAACCAATTGGAAAAATGATATTTTCCTGAAGGTTTAAGGTTCAGTTCTCAGTGTTGGCGACCGAAAAATAAAATTGCGAATTACTTAGGACCTCTACCCAATCATACCTGACGGAACAAGAGCATGCTACCCCCGTGAAGTAAACAGAGGATTCTGTTCGAAATCCTATCCAAATTCCCGAGTTCGACAGAAACATTCCCGAGTTCAACAGGATACACTTGAAGGTTGGAGGTTACATCGACCAAAACGTTGTGAAAATCACACGCAAGATGAGAACAGTAGTCCGATAAATCCAAATAATATGAAGAACCAATCCTCATCTCAAAACTTCAGAACCGCCGTTTCTTTATATATTTTCATATATAGGCTATCTAGAGTGCTCTATTGGTCTGTGAACAGCTATTCATTTAGGCTAGATGAGGGACAGTAATCTTCCTTATGAAAGATTTTTATGTATCTATGTATGCTTTCTTTCTTTCTATTTGCGTGTGCATGAACATAATTGTATATGTTATCACGTGTGCTACTTCAGGCCCAAAATTAATTTCGCACATTAATATTATTTTTCATTCTGTAGATATCCGTGTTTATTGCCTATAAAAAGAAAAGATATATGTCCGTGCTTATTTCGGCGGATTATCTTCACAGGTGTGTAAATTGCAAAGGAGAGAAAAGCGTTCCGCGTCAGGCTTTAGTGTAAGAATAGACATCGTTGCGTGCAGTTGTATTTATAGGCGCTTTGGAGCAGACCCTTCGAAGCGCACTACAGCCACGATGAAGAAGAAGAACCCAGCAGTCAGCGTCGTCTGACTTCCACCTCTGCTGACCCTTGTTGTGCCGCATGAGTTAAGCTCCGGTTATCTCCCCCTTTCTCGCCATCACCCTTTTCCTTCTGCTTCCTCTTCATTCCACTTCCTCCTGAAATCCCTGCAAATTCCTCTGGCCACAAGCAATTATTTATGTATCGGACATGTGTTCGTAACATTATGACAGCTTCCCCCATCACATCGGATTCACCCTCCATCCTGGACTAACTCCCCGTCTGTTTCTCCCCTCCATCAACTCTCACATCCCTAAAGCGGTCCCTGGACTAAATCAGTGCGATAATTCGTAACTCCCCCCTTTCTCCAGTTATACGAGCGACAGCTATATTTGATATTTGAGATCTAATGGTCGGGCGGGTGGGTGCGAATCGGCGTTTGCACATAATGAGAGACGGACACAACGGACAATAATCAATACATACATAAATACATATATATATATATATATATATATATATATATATATATATATATATATATATATATATATATGTATGTATATACATAGTTTTGTTCCCCCCTTTCTTGTATATGTATATATGTACACCCCCACCCCCACACACACACGCACACACACACATATAATGTACGAGTTTACATGTATCTAATATAAATACACACGTATACAGAAATATATATATATATATATATATATATATATATATATATGAATGTATAATTTGTGTTTGCATATATAAAAGCATAATATTATAGGTGTGTGTATATGTGTATGCGTGTGCATTTGTATACATATGTTTGTATGTGTTTATGTATATGTGTGTTTGAGCAGATCAACATGCATATATATATATATATATATATATATATATATATATATATATATATATATATATATGCATGTGCGTATTTATATGTGAGTGTATGTACGGATATGTATATATGTGAATGTGTGTGCATGTATGTATATATATGCAAGTACACCCACTCGCGGGCGTGTGCGTATGTATTTGTATATGGTTACATCGGTAATCTCTCAAGCAACCTGTCAGTCAAATCTTGATCTAAAAGAAAAACAATAAGAAGAGAGTGGGGAGATTGGTGAAGAGACCAAAACAAAGAATAGTTTTTTAAAGACTAAAAAAAGACATGTTCTTGGAGAAGGAAGGAACAAATGCGGTGGCGATCTGGAAAAGCCAAAGTTGCTTCTCTAAATTCCCTGTTTATTTGGTCTGCTTGACGCAGCTCGACTTAGCAGGGTTTATCAGAATCTGTTTTTGTTTATTGGTAGATTTTGCAACCAAAATTATAAACGGCGATCGCACAGTAGTTCATGGCCCACGCAGTAGATTTGGCATCGCCTGTTCAAATTTTTCCTAGGTGCAGAGGCATTTATTTATTTTTTGTTGTTTTTAGTTATCCTTTCACAATTAAGGTTTAGTAACCTTATTTTTTTTTAATTTTAAATTTTTTTATTTTTTACTAAGAGTTTACTCCTTATCACGTCTCAAGGGCCACTCGAGGGCAAGAGTTAATGAATGTCGGGTAGACTAAGACAAAACTGTGATGATCGGTAATGGTGGAATTTGAATGCAGTTTAATTATTTAAAAGGATGGCTCAACAAGAAATAATTTACATTAGACTTGAAAACAACCATAGTCAGTTGGGAAGCAGCCTCACCGTATTGTGCTCCACAGACGGACACAGACAGTTCTAGGAAAAACTTTGCTGCTCATAGAATTTAGATACAGATAGAGAATAAGAGAAATATTTGGCAGCTGTTGTAGCTAGACAAGTGCCTGTTACGAATGTTCTATAGGGGCATAGATTGAAGCTTAGTTGAGCACCTGCTATGAAAATAATGATGAAGCAAAGATAGACTCACAACGTCTTCTCTGTATATGGCTCTCATATAGGTAGAGAATGTACAGTGAACTAAATATTACGTTACCCGTTTGATGCATAGTTAGGGTTTATTAGGGATTCCATCCAGCATGGCGATAGAAGAGATTGAACTCGCTACGTAAGTTTGTAGTGTAATCCGAATCTTGTCGGAAGCTGAATACTTGATGCTTCGCCAGGGCTATCAAGGGTATTTTTTATTTTGAGGCCATTACTAGATGGAGTGCCTACCACGGCTTAAGAGAGTCCCATCTACCCTCGAGAGAAGGATAGACTCCGCCAGCTTCTCAACCTGGTATTTTACCTCGCGGTACATACAGCGCCTCGCCTTACCATCTGGTACTGGCCATGCTCAACATTACTTAACTTTGGTGATCTTGCGAGAACCGGTGTGTCAACACAAATTACTGGGTAGATCCGGCTGCAATATGTATGGACCTTTTTATGATAAGGTGAAGCGAATTAAGTATTATGGTATCTGCTCGATGCACAGTTATAAGGATTAAAATTTAATGCCATAATGAGCACAAATTTAACCATATAGAACCATCAATTTGATGTAAAACACCCATCTTAAGCCAAAAGGCTGTAGCGTTGCCTGGTTTAAATATGCTAAAAAGTCTAGTTTCATAGTATTCATTCTTGAATAATAATTGCCTTGCGATACTTGAACATCTTGTATCCCTATTAGATATAAGCAGGGCAGCGTCGAAGGTATTCCCATTTGACTATTGTTATGATCATTGTAATATTTGTAAAAATAGAATGTCATCATAGCGAAATAAATATTTACAGAGAAAATTATTCATGTTAAGATGTTTTAATAGAAAAGAATGTTAGAAACACAAACAATAATTTGACAAATAGGTTGACCTCTAGCGTCTGACGTAGCATTACGTAGAGGTCACTTAAAGTGACGTGGACTTTAGGTAGCGCTTGGTAAAGACATGTAGGATTTGATGAGTCAAGAATCAGGAGTAAGAGAAAGCGGATCGAGTCAGAGTCAAGAGAGGGAGAAAGACGGTCCATGGACGGTAATGGCCCCAGCAGAGGGGATCAGAATGTGTTAGTCTAGGACCAGCGTTTCAGCTTGCCAATGGGAAACATCGGTAATAAAGTTGCTTAAAAGACAACCCGAAATTTGTTCATTCATTTGCAACTTTTCCCAAGGATGCGTCAAACAACAGACCAGGTAGAAAAACTAGATTAGGTCAACACACGTACATACATTCATTAGAACATTTTGTACTAGTTGATGCATGAGTTTAGACACGTGTGTATATATATATATATATATATATATATATATATATATATATATATATATATATTATATACAATTATATATTGTCTATATATATATTATATACTATTATGTATTTTATATATTATATATATTATATATATTAGCATGGGTTCCCGGCGTTGCCCGAGTGTTTGGAGGTGTGTGTTGAGCCATAAAATAAAGTGGTAGGAGGAAGGCAGGCTCGAACCCGTACTGCGAAGGAGGAAAAGAACGTGAAAAAAAAACGTGACGTCTTTGCTGTTATGACCACCACCAAACCGAAAGTGCCATAGATTTAAATTAAGGCTAGACAATCGAAAAGAGAGGATAACTTTTTACAATATCGGCGAAAAAAGCGACCCCTCCCTGTAGAAAAGTGCCTAGTTGAGTGTGAAGAAATTAATGGTTTTAGCCAATCTTTCAGTATTTGTCGTCTGAAAGGTCGAGCTTCAAAACGATACTGATCTTGTGAAAATCTGTTACTTCTATCGAAAGTTTTAGGCAGACATGCAAACATACATACATTTATATATTTGTAACTCAAGTTTTTGACCAAAACCGATTAAAAAGCTTGCCCTATCTCTGAACACCCTTTATGTAAAATTTCAAATGTTTAGATCAGAAATTGTCTGAGTAATTTGGTAGAGACCGCAGAGGTCAATTTTTATTTTTAACTTTGACTCCTATTATGACCCCTTAACATTTATTGTTTTGGGATCAAATCAAGTTATTAAATTAGATCCATGATCAAAGAACCTATATCTAAAATTTCAAGTGTTTCGACCCAAAATTGGTGGAGGTGTTTAGTAGAGTTTAGTAAAATTCTTTTCTTTAAACCATTTTTTTTTTGGTATTTTTTATTTTTTGTTTTAGTCTTAATTTTCAATTTTTTTTCCTATTATTTATTCTTTCCTATGTTTTTATAATTTTTATTGCTACATTTATGCAGATTTTTCTAATATTTTTTTTGTTTGGTTTCGAATTATTATTGAAATCGTTGAACTTTGACCCCCCCTAACAGCCAAATTTCTGGCCAAAAACAGATTACAAAGATTTTCCGAAATCTTCATACCCTGTATATCAAATTTCGAGTCTGTAGACTGACAATTGACAGAGTTATTGTGTAGGGAAATTTGCATAGATAGACAAACAGACAGACAGACACTTTCACTTTTATAGATATATAGATTATATTATATATTATATTTTATATTATATACATATATATTATATATATATATAATAATATATATATATTATATTATATATTATATTTTATAAATGTTTATTTTTGAAATATTGTTAATTTCAGTGTATACCGTTTTCATTTAACGAGTTGAGACTGTTATGATAAAAACTGAATCGCCGTTAATTTCGAATAAAGCTCAATGCATCTTTTTTATAGCTGCCGAGCATATATAGTACAAAATTTTGTTGAAATTAAAAAACTTACATTTTTTTCTTTTTTGACAATTTTATGTTTTATGTTTTCATAAAATTTTCTTTCTCACCAACTCGTCAGATGTGATTTCCATCCGATGTTACCACCAAAAAGTTAATTTTGTACATGATAAACCTGGTGCATTTGTTTGGGGAAAAGAAATTCCATCCCCATGTTGTTACAGGTCGGCCATCTTGGGTACCACGCAAACCAAAATTCTTTTCTTTAAACCATTTTTTTTTTGGTGTTTTTTATTTTTTGTTTTAGTCTTAATTTTCAATTTTTTTCATATTATTTATTCTTTCCTATGTTTTTATAATTTTTATTACTACATTTATGCGTATTTTCTCTAATTTTGTTTGTTTTCGAATTATTATTGAATAGTTAAGCCCTTTGTTTCAAGGAGAGGCCACTCTCATAGAATATATTTTTATTACTAGAGTAACTTTCCTTATATTTTTTTCGTTACCTATATTACACCTTTTGGTTTTTGTTCATTTTCTCATTTAATTGTTTCTTTCTTTTTCATTTTATTTATTTTTAATAAAATTTATCCAGTTTTTATTATTATACTCATTACGTTCTATTATGTTAATATTATTCTTAGTCGATTGATCTATGTTTTTTTGTTACTTTCTCTACATTTCTGTTCATGTTGTTGTTGTTTTTAGTCTCGTCTAATGCATGAAATTAAGTATCGATTTATGTGCAGACAACCGTGAATTACATCTTGTCGTCTGTTTCATAATTTTTCTTCTGATATTAGTATATGGTATGTTTCTCGTATGCTGTTTGATTTGCTTGGTTCATATTTTTGTATTCTGCAAACTATCGGCTATCTTAATTTATATTCTATTTTATTTTTCTTTAATTCCATAACCCATACTGCTAGTGTAGTTGAGTTTTTCTTAGTTTTTTTCTTGTTATTTTCGTTATTGCTATTGGTTCTGTTGCTCTCCTCTTTTTTTTTTCATTTTTATTTACATTGTTGTTGTTTTCGTTACTTGTAATGTTATTTTCTTTCTCGTTGTTTTGTTTAAACGATGTTAGGTGATTACGATATCTGTCCTTAAAGAAACCTCCGGTGCTTCCAAGATATACTTTCGTTTCATTACTTGTTATAATTTCACGTTTGTATACTATGTTTGAGGTTAAACAGTTTCCCTCAAGAAGACATTCGGTAGGGTTCCGGCAGTTAAATTCTTTTTCGTTGTTAGATTCATTTTCAGTCTCATCGCTATTTTTCATAATTTAATTATGTGTTGTTGGAGCCAATTATGGTATTTGTTAAGTTAGCATGTGTTGAGAAGGATAGCTTCACAGTGTTTTTATTGATTATCTTACTTAGTTTACTACCTTGCGTGAAATTTTTGTCTATAATTTAATAAAATTCCCTTACTTAACAAATACCATAATTGGCGCCACATATATTTTACAGCACTCTATCATATCACATGTGCTTTTTAAAAGTCTCTGTCCCCGCCACCTGACACCGGCCACAGCCAGTGCTTTTTCACCATCAACTTCACACGTCCATCTTCTCTGGCATGCACTTTGCTTCGTCTGCTCGCCTATGTGCTGTCCTTTCTTTTCTTTTTTTCTTTAGCATCTTCCCGTACTTTAACGACGACTACTGCTAATGTTTTTCCTAGTCAGCTATTCTACGGCTGCTGCTGATTTTCTCATATGCACCCATACATTCTATGTTACCAATGGAGCGCACCACTTAGTTACAATTCTAAAATAATTTTTTTTTTTGACCATGTAATCATTTGAAAGAAGGTATAATCTTGGTCACGTTTGCACCATTCACTCTGCTTATGTTAATACAACCCTGTGCTTATTTAAATACCACTGGTATTAATCTTGATGCAAACTATAAAAACATTATCTCGAACGCATTTTAGTCATGCAAATGTTTGCTATATTTAGAATTGAAATGAAATGCATAAACACATCTTAATATTACAACAGAAAAATGCGACCATGAAAAGTAATATGGTTAAGCTTAAACATGGAATAGTAAAGGACTAGTTGTTAAAACTGGAAAAGGAAAGGACAAGAAATTCTAGTAAAAATATAATAAATTTATAACTTAAAATATTGCAGCATTAAGTTTTTTTTTTATTCAATTCTTAATTCTGCAATATTTTAAGTTATAAATCATTTAAGTTATAAATCATTGATTACAATAGAAAAATGTGAGCATGAAAAGTAATATGGTTAAGCTTAAACATGGAATAGTAAAGGACTAGTTGTTAAAACTGGAAAAGGAAAGGACAAGAAATTCTAGTAAAAATATAATAAATTTATAACTTAAAATATTGCAACATTAAGTTTTTTTTTATTCAATTACATTATATAATCAATTCTTAATTCTGCAATATTTTAAGTTATAAATCATTAAAGTTATAAATCATTGATTACAATAGAAAAATGTGAGCATGAAAAGTAATATGGTTAAGCTTAAACATGAAAGCGTAAAGGACTCGTTGTTAAAACTGGAAAAGAAAAGGACAAGATATTCTTGTAACAAATTTATAACTTAAAATATTGCAGCATATTTACTTTTCCATGTTTAAGCTTAACGATATTATTTTTCATTCTCGCATTTTTCTATTGTAATCCATAATTTTTCCAGGCTTCTAGTAAATTCACTTGTTCTTTGTTTAATTTCAATCTTATTTTTTGCCTCCATAAACATAACATACACATATGAAATAACAATGCATGGCACTCGTCTGCTTTCAATAAAATCACCCCAATTATCTCCCTTTCATGCTTTCATTCTGTCTGTTTCACTTGTTACTTCTCTTTTCGCGACAGCAGTGAATTGGTAGCAACAGTAATCACTGAAGCGACGTGGTTGCTATGGAAAAAACGTTGCCCACCTCCTTACATATTTTTATGATTTTGAACACAAGTAAATTAGTCATAACTTTTTGAAAAATGAGTGAGCGGTGGAGCTATAAAGCAGTTCTAAATGACTAAAACTGCCACTTAACCATATATTCAAACACGGTAACGTTTGAATGATTATTCTGCGTTCATTTTTGGTGTACGGATTCAATAAAGAAAAACAATACATGTTTAAAACAAAATGATTATTCATAAATTTTGCAAACCTTTAAAAAAACATTTCAGTATATTCAGAAATGCTTGTAAATTAACTGTTTTTCAAATAACGGATAACAACATGCATGCTTCATCCATTGCACATTCTTTTTCACAAAACCGTAACTTGCTCAATCCGCCTCCCAGATTGTGTAGACCAGCAAGCCTCACTTCCCAACCTATTCTTGATAACAATCACTAAGGCTTTTGTGATGGTTGCCTACAGCTAACTTAAGAATGCTGATCACATTAAACTTCTGACCCCAAGCCGAAGCATTGTTTCTTAAAATCATAAGATTTTATCAAAATGCAATAAGATTCGTGTCATCCTCCAGAAAATAAGAAAAGGCATCATCACAAAATGGCTGTGATGGGTCAGCGAGGATGGAAGGACCGAGGAAGGATAGCACTAATCAAAACTTCACTGAGATGAGTGTGAAGAGTTCTAGGACCTCAGGAGTCTTATTTCAGACCCACTACTAGTAATAATTCATCATCATTTCCAGCAAGAAATCAATGGTAAGCGGTTGTTGCGAGATCTCAGTTATCTGCAAAAGTTATTGAAAGAGGCGGAGAGTATGGGAAATCTGGGGAGATGGGTTGTCACCTCATGGGACACTACCGTTAATTATCAGTGAGTAATCTCTAATGATGACCTGTTTAAGAACTCCTAGTGAATAATAATAATTAGTGGAACCTGTAGAAATTCCACAAGGGACTCATTCATAGGTAATATATTGATGTTGGCATTCTGTAGATGTTCAGCGTAAATAGAGACACTCTGATATTAGCCCTTTTGTTAAAACTGCAAAAGTATTTATCTAAGCTAGCAAGGGCGCCCGGCGTAGCCTGGTCATAAAGTATGCTTAAATATGACATTTTAATTCTTGTAGATTTTGTATATATTATTATCGATTTTTATATATTATAAAGTCGCAATTTCAAAAATAAAAAAAATATATCCATATGACTTGTGTGCATCAGCTTGAATCAAAACCGAAACCAAAACTTATGAAAAAAAAAAAATATATATATATATTTTTAACTCTTTTTCAAAGTGTTTTTTAACATGTTTTATTAACTGTTTGCTCGTATATATATATATATAACTTGTTCCTTTAACTATAATCGAAACCGAAACCAAAACTTATGAAAAAATATATATATATATATATATATATTTTTGAACTCGTTTTCAAAGTGTTTTTTAACATGCTTTATTAACTGTTTGCTCGTGTGTATATATATATATATATATATATATATAACTTATGAAGAATTCTTGATAAAATTATTTATAAAAAAAAAGATTACTGGATTGTCATCAGCTATAATCGAAACCGAAACTAAATATTGTGAAGAATTCTTGGTAAAATTAAAAAATAGATTACTTGAGTGCCAACAGCTATAATCGAAACCGAAACCAAAACTTATGAAGGATTTTTGGTAAAATTCCTTATTACATGAAATGGAGGTCCATAACAATTTAACGACAGTCACTCGGATGTAAGCATGACACACAAAATAACACACACGCTATCCTATTAATATATAGATTATAGAGGCAATAATCTATTGATTATTATATTGTACCCAATGTATAGTAGTGATTTCAAGTTTAAAAAAAAACAATATATGGCTTAAGTGTCATCAGCTATAATCGAAACCAAAACATATAGCTCTCCAGTGTTATTAATTACTG
Organism: Euprymna scolopes; assembly: GCF_053919585.1. NCBI lineage: Eukaryota > Metazoa > Mollusca > Cephalopoda > Sepiida > Sepiolidae > Euprymna > Euprymna scolopes. The sequence goes on along the minus strand of NC_136496.1, from coordinate 28,926,844 downwards.
CCTGAGCTTAGTCCATATAAAAATTTTTTTTAAATAACATTGTAAAATGCAACAATGTATATATTACGCTTGAAAAGTTCCAATCTTTTTTAATCTTAAATCCTTAGCAGCTATTTTTATTGGCTAAAAACTAAATGGAAATTGTTCCATATGTCCAAATCCACTATATATCAAGTTTCAAGTCTGTAAACCAAAATGTACGGAGGAGTTTGGTAGAGACGGTTCTGTACAGACAGACAGACAGACAAGGACACTTATGTAAGAAAAAAGGTAAAATGATTTATGGAAAAATAATTTATTTGGGCATCAAGAACTCAGCATAACAACCAGTCCGTATATAATTATTTGGAGCATTGCTGTCACATTTGAGCTGGTGCATCTGCTATTAGTTTCTCACTTCTGGACAGGGTTCAAAAGAGAGTCGTCAACCTGATACGTCCTGAACTGTCATCTAAGCTTCAACCTCTGTCCCATCGACGAAATGTTGCATCCCTCTGACTGTTCTACAAGTATTTTAATGGTGGATGTTTCGATGAACTACAAGTCCTCGTAGATATAAGACGTAAATACCACCGACAAACTCGACAAGCAGCAAAGTCTCACCCCTACACAGTAGAGATCCCTAGATGCAAGAACGCCTTCTACTCTAATAGTTTCTTCCTCAGAACTGCTAGACTTTGGAATTGCCTTCCGGGTTCCTGTTTCCTTAACTATACTGACATGCAGAAGTTCAAGTGTAATGTGAACAGACATCTGGCTTTTCAACTCACTACATTGTATCCCTGCAGCTTATATCTCTGGTAGTAGCCCCCTGCATCAAAGTGGCACTGTGCCTTGTTTGGGGTGAAAATTGAATAAAACAAATTCTGAGATAAAACAAAAATGAATTATTTGAATAAACTCTCGCCATCCGCATTGGACATCAAATAGAAAGCTTAAATATCTGATCAACAGGAAAGTGAAGAAAACGAATCAAATATAACGCGGCAAATACAATCTATTTAGAGAAACGCTTGTATGGTTATATGAGACAATTATAAACACTATTTAAATACAAGGTTAACAACACGTAAGTAAAGATATCAAAATATTATACAGTAAATCAAAATTATAGGCTAAATAAAGATAAGATTATCTAGTTAGAGAAATGGTCATATCAGGCAAATAGATATATTATTTAAACAAAGCGGTACAATAATTTTTATATATTTTGTGTACCAAATAGAAGTAGATGTAGAAATCATTATGACAAATTGCTGATTAGAGATTGTTGAAAAAATAGATTTAAAGTAATTTAAAAGGAAAAATATTCCACACACTCACACACGTGTGTGTGTGTGTGTGTGTGTGTGTGTGTGTACTAACCGGCTGCCAAACGTGGTCTGGTCACAAGATCAGTATCGTCTTGAAGTTCCACCTTTCAGACGACAAATATCGAAAAATTGGCTAAAAACATTAATATCTTCACCTTCAACTGGGCACTTTTCTACACGAGGGGGGGGGGGTCGCTGTTTTCGCCGATATTGTAGAAAGACATCCTAACTTTTCGATAGTCTAGCCTTAATTAAAACCTACGTCACTTCCTGTTTTGCGGGGGTCGTAACAGCAAAGATGTCATGTTTTTTTCCCCGTTCTTTTCCTCTTTGTGGTACGGGTTCGAGCCTGCCTTCCTACTATCACTTTTTTTTAATTTGCTCAACATACACCTCCAAACACCCGGGCAACGCCAGGCATCAATGCTAGAAAATCCGTTGCCTCTGTCGAAAGTTTTAGGCAGACATGCAAACATACATACATACATTTATATATTGGTAGCTCAAATTTTCGACCCAAACCAATTAAAAAGCTTGCCCTATCTCTGAATACCCTTTATGTAAAATTTCAAATGTTTAGACCAGAGATTGTCTGAGTAATTTGGTAGAGACCGAAGCGGTCAAATTTTTTTAAAACTTTGACCTCCATTATAACCCCTTAACATTTATAACCCCTTAACATTATTTATTTGTTTGGGCTCAAATCAAGTTATTAAGTTAGATCCATGTCCAATGAACCTATATCTAAAATTTCAAGTGTTTAGACCCAAAATTGGCATGGACTTTGATAGAGTTCTAAAAGGTCAAATCGTTGAACTTTGACCCCTTAATCGCCAAATTTCTATCCGAAAACCTATTACAAAGATTTTCCCAAATCTCAATACCCTGTATATCAAATTTCGAGACTGAAAATTGACGGAGTTATTGTGTAGGGAAATGTACACAGACAGACACACACATACGCAACAAACACAGACAGACAGACAGACACTTTCACTGTCAATTTTTTTTAGGGCAAGCTTTTTCATCAGTTTGGGTCGAAAATTTTTAGTTACCAATATATAAATGTATGTATGTCTGTTTGCATGTCTGCCTTAAACTTTCAATAGAGGCGACGGATTTTACCAAGATCAGTATCGTTTTAAAGTTCAACCTTTCATACGACAAATATCGAAAAATTGGCTAAAAACATTAATATCTTCCCCTTCAACTAGGCACTTTTCTACAGGGGAGGGGGTCACTTTTTTCGCCGATATTTTTTAAAGTTATCCTCTCCTTTAGATTGTCTAGTCTTAATTTAAAGAAAATGTCACTTCTGGTTTGGCAGTGGTTGTAACAGCATAAACGTTAAGTTTTACCCTGTTCTGTTCCTCCTTTGCGGTACGCGTTTGAGCCTGCCTTCCTACTACCACTTTTTTTTTTTTTTTTTGCTCAACATACACATCCAAACACCCGGGAAACGCCGGGCTGAAATGCTAGTATATATATATATATATATATGACTACTTCATTTAATCATATAAATTAATATACCAAAAATATAATCTTATGTCAAATTTTCAGTATTAACTGCAACAGTGCTCAGTACACATAGCCTTTTGGCCAAGATCAAAGTGTAGTATCTGTTCCAGCAGATACTGCAAGCTATGACTAGCAAAGACCAGCTATGACTAGCAAAGACCAGATGTGGGGGCAACCCCACATGCCTGACCTTTAACCAGCTCCCATTTCCCACCTCTCGGGAGCTGGTCCCCTTTTTCCCTTCCCCCTCCCTTCACTCCTCACATTAAAAATCGGCCTTGTGCCTAATTTGCTCGGTGGGGAGCAAATAAATACCATCTGTTCTTCAGATGCTGCACTTCCATTTCTTGTTCTCTTTCGGTGGAGGATCAGTCCTTCACGACTGAGACAATTTTTTATTTTTGTACCTTTTCTCCACGTAAAAAAAACGACCCTGTGTCCTGTGGGGAGGCATTGTCAATAGGTACACATTTAGAGCTAGGTAGTAGTTAGAAAAATAGATATGGCAATAAAGGTACACAGAATATTCCGTGTTTCATTCTTGTACGAATTCGTCAGGCTTATGCATAAAAGAAAAATAGATATGGCAATTAAGCTACACAGAATATTCCGTGTTTCATTCTTGTAAGAATTCGTCAGGATTATGCATAAAAGAAAAATAGATATGGCAATAAAGCTACACAGAATAATTCATAAGCCTGATGAATTCTCACGGGAATGAAAATGGAATATTCTGTGTAGCTTAATTGCCATATATATTTTTCTAATTCAGTATGTACATAACATTCATTGAACGTCACATTTCCCTTGTTCAGGAGTCAGTTGCAAGCTATTTCTCCAGTACTTGTGTGTCAACTTAAATGTGTCCAAATTGAAATATTTCATGATATTATCAATTCATTTTCTTCCAAGTTTTCCAGACTTCTTGCTGTTCATGTCATCACTCTATCCAGTAGAATGGAACTCTACATGACCTTTATGCTCGACAAATGTAATGCTTTCAGCATATCTATGAATCAGTTTATTGATTAATGTAATTCAACCTGAAATTTATTAGCATTTAATTGAATAGTTAGGCTTGCAATATCTACCCAAACATGATTAATAGTGGATAGTATTTCTATTTTTGCATACATGTGCTCTATTGACTTAGATTTTAGGAACATCCATGCCCTGTGATGCATGAGGCAGTCAAAGTACACCATCATTTTTCGATCTGAAGCCAGGGTTACAGCATCCTTCCAGCTTCTTCCCATTGCAATCAAATCTCCCTCTCTCTCTCTCTCTCTCTCTCTCTCTCTCTCTCTCTCTCGCTTCCAGTTCAATTTTGATCTTCTTCTTTGGAACATTTGGTTGGTAATTCTCTCTGGAACCGATCTTAAGTTATGTCCCAGCCAGCCTATACATCGTTTGGAGATTACTGACGATACGACCCGTTGATTAGTTCTATCTCTGACTTCTTGGATGTTTTTTTTTTTTTTGTTGTTTTTATTCAATTTTCACCACAAACAAGGCACAGTGCCACTTTGAAGCAGGGGGCTACTATCAGGGGCTTAATTAGTGGGGTCATTATGAAGGGAGATGAGTAGAAAGATGTTTGTTAACATTACACTTGCATTGTAAAGATTTAATAAAACTATTTGATATATAATGACTTAAATTAAAATTTAAAATGCAAAAATAAAGTAGCATGGTTCAATTGTGCTCTAAATAGAAATATTCATTTCGTATGCGTCCCTGTCATATCAAATAACCTACTGTTGATTTTATATGACGAGCCATTCTGTTTGCATGGTAAGAACACTTCTGACATACACTTCTTTCAACGGATTGTTTCTATTTTCGATACTTATTACAGACATTTCGATAAAAAAAACTATATAAGAACACTGCCAAATAGGTGAAGTGCGTGTGTGTGAATTTTTTTTTTTTATTTATTTATTTATTTTTTTTATTCAATTTTCACCCCAAACAAGGCACAGTGCCACTTTGAAGCAGAGGGCTACTATTAGGGAATTAATTAGCGGGGTCATTATGAAGGGAGAAGAGTAGAAAGATGTTTGTTAACATTACACTTGAACTTCTGCATATCATTGCAGTTGGGAAAGCAGAATACCGGAAGGGAGTTCCAAAGACCCGCAGTTCTGGGGAAGAAACTATTGGAGTAAAAGGCTTTCTTGCACCTAGGGATCTCTACTGTAAAGGGATGAGACTTGGTAGCTTGTCGGGTTTGTCGGGGGTAGTTACGTCAGGGAGGTACAAGTGTTTGCAGTTCGTCAGAGCATTCACCATTAAAGTATTTGTAGAACAGGCAGAGGGATGCAACATCTCGTCGATGGGACAGAGGCTGAAGCCTAGATGACAGTTCAGGACCTATCAGCTTGGCGACTCTCTTTTGAACCCTGTTCAGGAGCGAGAGACAAGCAGCAGATGCACCAGCCCAGATGTGACAACAGTACTCCATACATGGGCGAATGGTTGCCTTATAGAGGTATAGGATACTGTCAGGCGTAAGTAGTTTTCTAGCACGGTAGAGGGAGCCAACCTTCCTTGCAGCAGCCTTGGCAATGCTCTCAATGTATCTATTCCAGTTCATATTCCCTGTAAACGTTAGGCCGAGGAGTTTAAAAGAAGCACTTTCAGGTAATGTGTTCTTGGCCATTGCTATTGGTGGTAGAGAAGGTTTCTTGTAGTTATTGAAGGAAACAAGCTTAGTCTTAGCAGCATTGAATGTAACCAACCATTTTTGTCCCCATTCCACTATGGATTGGAGGTCATCCTCTAGTGTTTCTGCCATTTCCTTGGATATGTGTTCATTTGTTTTCCCCTCATATCTGTTATAGAGAGTGGTGTCATCGGCAAATATACCCATCTCCGAAACAATTTTATCAGGGAGGTCGTTTGTGAATATCAGGAATAATAGAGGTCCAAGGATAGACCCCTGAGGTACTCCCGCATTTATGTCATATTGTTTAGATGTACGACCATCGAGGACAACTTTGATTTTTCTATTACTTAAGAAGGATTTAATTACATTATGAATTCTTCCAGTGATTCCATATGATCTAATTTTCCTTAGAAGACCACCGTGCCATACCCTGTCAAAAGTCTTAGATATATCGAGGGCCACCGCTCTACCCTCCCCTGTTTTATCCAATGAACGGTATATACGTTCAGAAACTACAGTTAAGATATCTGCTGTTGAACGGGCTTGCCTGAATCCATATTGTTTGTCAGTCAGGAGTTTAGCAGTTGTTAGGTGCTGGACTAGGGCTTGATTAACTAAGGACTCAAATATTTAGGCGAAAAGCGGGAGGAGGCTAATGGGGCGATAATTTAGTGGGTCAGTTCTTTCACCAGAATTCTTGAAGACTGGTACCACAGAGGCGGTTTTCCATGGATGGTAATTCGACAGCTCCATTTGATCCCTACAATCTTTTCAAGACACTTCTAATTTCTTTTCTTAAAATGCCAAGTTTCACTTCCATATAACAATGCGGACAAGACGTTGCTATTATAAAATCTTGGGTTACCCGAAATCTTAATTTAGATCTGAAGGTGAAGTTTTTGTTTCTCCAGATCTTGCAGACCCGATTAAATGTTGCTGAGGCCTTACCTAGCCTGCACTAGTGCAACTCATCGTCGATATTGCTGTCCTTGTTTATGGAGCTTCCTAAATAGGTGAAGTTGTCAATTATAACTATTGTGCTCTACTGAGTTCTATTTTTTTTTACACTTATCAAGTCCCGAAGGCCACTTGAGGCTAAGGGTTATTCTATTCTTATATTACATGTGCTGACATCAAAAGCCACCAGAATCTAGGCCGTTGTTAAGGTAGCTTGTTTTCTGTTGACTGAGCTATAGTCCTGTGAAGTTCTAGGAGGTTCAGTTTCCCAAGCTTTGCCTTCTCCTTCTTTAAGAAGTGGTTAGTTTATTGGGAATCACTAGGGCTATGGCAAAAGAATATTCTTATCATTGTTTTAACTCTCGAGTATATATCTTGTTACAATATTTTGGAGTTATAATGGGGTATGATCCCACACAGTCGGGCGATTCTATTTATAAACGATGCTGCTAGGAACTGGCGAATTGAATTAATTCACGTTCTGCTATCAACCAATCAGAAACCAGAATGGCTCCATAAATATCAAACCTTTTCTGTAGCAATTTCGCATGTTTTTAGTTAGACACAGGTAATCAACCAAGAACCACATCACTCTGTATAAAAGCATATAAGATATCAACGGTTACACACTCAATAGTCAAAACAATGAAAAGAATATGCTGTTGTCATAGCTCTAGTAATTACCTGAGGCACCTCTATTAGGGAATGTCGATGGGGCTGTCCAAGTGTGTTTTGCAGGCCAGATTGCTCTACCTTTAGAGTGCTAGCTTTGCAAATCCCATTTTTCGACCTTTTGTAACATCTTCTCGCTGTGAGAGAAGGGATAAGCATCTCCCCTTTCCTGCATTCTGATAGTTTTCCACTGACATTTCTAGGTTGCAATGTTTATCATTTCTGTTTATTATGCATATTATTTAAGAATGTACAGATACAACAATTTAGTTATTGAATGGTGAGAAATTATTAAACTGATCATTATTGGTGAGGAAGCCTCTGATTGTAACATAGTTCCACACACACACACACACACACACACACACACACACACATTTCTGTAGAAATATATTTTCTTATAATATATACCAATTCTTATTTAAGAAGCTCAATGTAATTACAGAGCAATATAGTGAATAAATGACAAAAAGCTATATTCCAACATTCATGATGTTGACCATCTTATAATTTATTCCTTTAATTCAGTTGACATTTACTGTCAAGAATTGTAAATAATGTCAACTGAATTAAAGGAATAAATTATAAGATGGGCAACATCATGAGGTTTGGAATATAGTTTTTTGTCATTTATTCTCTCTCTCTCTCTCTCTCTCTCTCTCTCTCTGTGTATATATATATATATATATATATATATATATATATATATATATATATATATATTGGTGTTGAGACAATCAATCAGAATCGGGAATTTGAAAAATCGGAACTTTTCAGGGTATCGGAATCGAAAAGAAAAAACACTCCGATTTCTGATCCCTAACCGATTCCTTAAAAGATATGTTAAACTTAATTTTATATTGTTGGCATTTAAGATAAAATGATGAAGATTTATCGTTTTTAAGTACCTAGTGATATTAAAATCTATATAATAACACCATAAAAACGATGTAAATTTATTTTACTTGTACCCCCCCCCCCAAAGACAGAAAAATTTTGGCTTTTGCCCGTCATTGACCTGACAAAAAAAACTTTAATGACCTCGAGGTTTTTCACACTTCTATGCTAGACACATTTGGGCTTCAGTGATTCTTGTCTGTTAGTAGTGTTTAATTGTCATAAAAGCACATTTTCAATATGCTGATAAAGGCCATAAACTAAATCGAATAATAAAGGATTCATGGTTATCAGTTAAGTTTATATTATTTCCACTGATAAGACATACACAAATACACATCTATTAAAGTAATCAACCATCTCAGCAAAAATAATCTTCTTAGTGACACCTGCTGCTAGATCTACAGCAGATGTGCTTACAGTTATATCTCATAGGATTAGCGAATCTCTCCAGGGAGGCTACCTTTCTAGGGCAATTGCTCTTGACATATCAAACGCCTTTTATAGAGTATGGCATAAAGGTTTACTTCACAAGATCTCCAGCTAAGGTATAGCTGGAGATGTCTTCTCAATTATTAAATCATTTCTCTCTGATAGTTCCATAAGAGTAGTGGTTGATGGGCAGAAATCAGAAGCTCTCAGTATTAATGCTGGAGTCCCTCAGGGGTCCATCCTGGGCTCAACTCTCTTCCTGATCTACATTAATGATCTTCCAAATCACATCCTTACATCATTCGTAGAAATTTATGCTGATGACACTACTATCTATAGTAGCACATCTAGGACGATAAACGACCAAGTTCTCTCTGATTCTCCCTCTTCTGATCTTGAGCAAGTGGTACAATGGGGAAAGAGGTGGCTTGTTACTTTTAATGCATCTAAAACCCAGCTTTTATCTTTACATCATCAACGCTCTGATCCCCATCTGCCATCAATTGAAATGAATGGCTCTCGTCTTGGGGAGGCCTCATGTTTTGACAAGCTTCTGGGCTTGACCTTTACTCCTGATCTTAAATGGAACACATACATTAAATGCGTTGCCAAGGTTGCTGGGAAAATGGTGGGATCCTTCTATTGATCCAGTAGATATCTCACTGCTGATGCAATTCTCTATCTATATAAGAGCCAGGTACGTCCAAGGATGGAGTACTGTTGCCACATTTGGGCAGGAGCTGCTAGAAAGGACTTATCCTGCCTTGATAGAGTTCAAAATAGACTTTGTAGCATCGTAGGCGATGTCCTTTTCTCTTCCCTGCAACCTCTTTCTCACAGAAGAGATGTTGCGAGTTTGTCTTTGCTTTTTCGTTATTTTCATGGCAAGTGTTCGGCTGAGCTCCAATCTATGGTCCCTCCCTTGCCAAACTTTCACAAGAAACACTAGACTAGCTGAAAACATTATCAATAATTTTCCCCACTCTTTATCTGTGCCTAAACCTAAACGTAGATTCCATGAACAAAACTTCTGTCTTAGAACTGCACGCCTATGGAATTGTCTTCCGTTTTCCTACTTTCCAGCTGACTACAATATGGTTGTCTTCAAGTCTAATGTAAACAAGTTTTTGATGTGCCGTTCCATATAAGTTAATAAATTTACCGAATTTTCATTATTAACGATTACTATATTGTCCAATTGTCTACTGTACACTCTTTAACCCTTATTCTCGATTCGCCTCTTGGCCTTGATAAATGGCGATGCCTGTGTAAAAAAAAAGATTGAAAATGTGTCTGCCAACAAAAATATAAGTGAGTATTTTTAAAAATAATTGAAAATATATTTTACTAAAATGTTTTTCTTATATTTCGTTTAATATTTAACCTTATATTTTCATGTAAATCTAAAAGTTAAGTGGATTATTTTACTATATAAAAAATTATTATTGTTGTAGTTGTATATGGAAGTCTTCAACAAATCCCTTTAAGCAAAAGTGAGATTAAGTATGAACACCCTGAAATATTTGTTGAGGAAGAAAAGCATGAATTCTTTTAGAATTTAGAGTTTCACATATGAGTAGAATTTCCGAGCTATTATTCTATTGTTTTTTGGACAGTTTTCTGGGCATTTTGGGGAAAGAGTTTGGAAAATGATTGAGTGTGATTTTACTATCATTCCAGTCAGACTTGGGTTTAGGGATAAAAAATGAAATTTATTGAAGAAACTGATCCCCTAGTCCAAATTCTAAAATAATTTTTTGTTTTTTTCTATTTTTTTTACTGTTAATTTTTTTTTTTTTTTTAGAATGTTCAGTCACAGATAATCAGCTAAAAAGTAGAAACTCATTTTGGAAGGCAATTATTTTTATTTTTTATTTATTTATTTTTTTTTTTACACAGTGATCACCACTTATCAAGGCCCGGAAGCCACTCAGGGATAAGGGTTATTGCAAGTACATTTAGTTACGAGCGTTATTATGGTGCCCGGAAAATTTATACATATGGATTCGAAAAATTGTCAAAATTGTGGTAGAAGCCCACCCAATAAATGCCACGGTAACATTTCTTTTAATATTATATAGGTTTAGTCTCTCCTAAAAACAACACCCCCTACAAGAATAGTCATAAAATATGTTTTCAAACGATATTTATTCAATAATGGGCCAGTTTTCTTATCGAGCAAAAATGGACGAGTTTTCCAACAGACGAGTTTTTCATGGACGAGTTTTCCTAAATTCTTTATTACTTATGTATCATTCATTTCGGTTATCTTCTCAGTGTGACTGATGTAGGCACAATGTTGGTTTATAATATACAGACTCCAGCTCTCCAAGAAGGGTCATTCTAAATTGGGATAAAAATAAAAATTATAACCGATGGCACTCAAGTCATTTGTTTTTTTATAAATAATTTTACTAAGAATTCTTCAGAAGTTTTGGTTTCGGGTTCAGCTGAAGGAAGTTAAGTCATCTATTTTTTGTAAATAACTAGCAATTCCGCCCGGCGTTGCCCGTGTGTTTGGATGTGTATGCTGAGCAAAAAAAAAAAAGTGGTAGTAGGAAGGCAGGCTCGAACCCGTACCATGAAGGAAGAAAAGAATAAGAAAAAAACCTGACGTCAAACTGGAAGTGACATAGGTTTAAATTAAGGCTAGACAATCGAAAGGAGAGGATGACTTTCAAAAATATCGGCGAATAAAGCGACCCCTGTTGAAAAGTGCCCAGTTAAAGGTGGAGATATTAATGTTTTTAGCCAATTTTTCGATATTTGTCATATGAAAGGTCGAGCTTAAAAACGATACTGATCTTGGTAAAATCCGTCGCCTCTGTCGAAAATTTTAGGCAGACATGCAAACATACATACATACATTTATATATTGGTAACTAAAAATTTTCGACCCAAACTGATTAAAAAGCTTGCCCTATCTCTGAATATCCTTTATGTAAAATTTCAAATATTTAGACCAGAAATTGTCTGAGTAATTTGGTAGAGACTGCAGAGGTCAATTTTTTAAAAACTTTGACCCCTATTATCACTCCTAAACATTTATTATTTGGGGTTCAAATCAAGTTATTAAGTTAGATCCATGTCCAAGGAACCTATATCTAAAATTTTAAGTGTTTAGATCCAAAATTATCAGAGGAGTTTGGTAGAGTTTTCAAAGGTCAAATCGTTGAACTTTGACCCCTTAACAGACAAATTTCTGGCTGAAAACCAATCACATAGATGTTCCCAAATCTCACTACCCTGTATATCAAATTTCGAGTCTGTAGACTTAAAATTGGCAGAGTTATTGCGTAGGGAAATGTACACAAACAGACAGAGACACAGATACGTTCACTTTCATAGATATATAGATTTTACTAAGAATTCTTCATAAGTTTTGGTTTGGGTTTTGATTATAGCTGGGGAAGTCAATTATAGCCATCCCATCTGTATACAGTAATGTTTCGCTCATCAGTGTTATTCTTCAAAAGTTTTTGTTTCGGTTTCGAGTCAAGCTGATGCACCCAAATCATACAGATATATTTTTGAAATCACAACTTGACTCTATAATAATATATACTAACATATTTAAGCCTAATTTACAACCGGGCTATGCCAGGCATCCCTGCTACCTTAAATAAATTATTTTGCAGTTTAACAAAAGAGCCACAGTATCTACAGGATGCCAACATCAATATATTACATATGAAAGAGTCTGTTGTGGGATTTCCACAAGTCCCGCTAATAATAAAAAAATAAATAAATAATAATAATAATAATAAAACTGAAACTGCAAGAGATCTTATAAACCGCCATCATTTTCCAAAAAAGATGACATCGGCCTTGGCTAGTACCACGCAAAAATAGCCATGAAGCATCAAGGAGAATGGAAGGACCAAGAAAGGAAAATACTCTCGATACCTCCACTGGATGAGTGCAAAGAGTGTTGGCAACTTGGGGAGACTTATTGTCACCCAAATTCCAGTGAAAACCAATGGTCATTGCCAGCGAGAAATCAAAGGTACTAGAAATCTTGAAAGACTTGTTGTCACCAAGACTCCAGGGAACATTACCGGTTGTACCCAATGAATAATCCCTGTTAATGGCCTGTATGAGAAGTATAAGTGAATAATAATAATAATAATAATAATAATAATAATAATAATAATAAAAAGCAGATATACATTATTTGAAATGTTGCTATAAATTTTGTATTTCTTTGTTTAAAGAGAGATAGGGGGAGAGAGAAAGAAAGGAGGAGGTGCTGGATGAGAAGAAAGGAGGGTAAGAGTTAAGTGGAGTATAAGTTTTACAAGCTGAATTTCCAAACAGCAATAAACAAACAAAGAACAATAAAGGATTTTGTTTGGCCTTAAAATGTTTGTATAAAAGTGCTGAAGAATTCATATGCAGCCCTAAAAGATATTGTGTTCATGCCATAAAAATACCCATAAAAAAAAACAAGGAACTGCTCTAGGGATAAGGAGAAGAAAGCGGGAGACAGTGTGTGTGTGTGTGTGTGTGTGTGTGTGTGTGTGTGTGTGTGTGTGTGTGTGTGTGTGTGTGTGTGTGTGTGTGTTCCCTGACAGTGTTTATAACTTAAAGGAATATTTATGACTGTCAGATTTTATTGTTGCTGGCTAAGAATACAATGTGCCACAAACAGGAGTGAGAGGGAGAGCGGCAAAGAGGGGGATTAGAATCTGTCAAAGATTGTTGAAGGTGTGTCTTGGAGAGACAGGACGTGGAGGGGGGGAGAGGCATCAAAACTGTGAGAATTTGGAACCTCACTGTATTTCTCCCTGGACACTTCCCTTAACTACCATCCTCATCACCACTACGACGACTACCACCACCACCCTGCTGCTCTGCTGTCCACAGGTTTGTCTCACTCTGTTTATATTGCAGGCCAGCTGGGTCCACCTAGCTCCTAAGTTCTAAAAAAGATTTTTAGACTTAGGTTTTATTAGACCCATGAGTTTTGTGGAAAGGGGTATCTGCAGTTTTAGAAGAAGGGAGTGGGTGGAGGGGTTTGCTTATCGAAAATACATAAATGAATTGGGAAGATGGTTGTGTGAGTATTCACGCATATGGTAGTGTGAGTATATATATATATATATATATATATATATATATATATATATATATATATATATATATATATATATATATTCATATGGATGACAGGATATAAATCCCTAAAGATACTAAAATGTTTGTTTTTTATGTGTGTTTATAGTTTATATGTATATTGGTTTTATGGTTCAGTGTTTAATGTCTGAAACTGTATGTATACTTGTAAGCATACACCTGTTCCAGTTAAATCAGTTAAGCAAAGTTAACCCTGGTCAGTATTAAAATAGGCGACCAATTGTGACTACCAGCTGCTGTATATGCTCTCTTCTTATCACTAGAATCAAGCAGCACTATTCAGGAATGTTGTGTAATCCTTGCTTCACAATTACATATGGAGCTACTCTTTAGACTGAACGGAGACCATAATATATATATATATATATATATATATATATATATATATATATATATATATATATATATGTTGCGGGGGGGGGGTCGGAATCTATTAACCAGTGTTAATCGTGACACTCTGCACTGAAGATTCCCCGAAAGGATGAAACATTAGTGTCGGTAGGTATTTAATCATTATAATAAACAAAATATATATATATATATATATATATATATATATATATATATATATATATATATATATATATATATATATATATATATATAACATTTTATAGAGGGAATTAGACCTGGAGTCTAAAGAGCAAAGTTTATTTTTATGTGTCAATGCTTTAAAATAATCTTGCTCATAATACTGGGAATATAAAATAAGCTCAATAGGTATATTTCTCCTAGAGCTATATTAATATTGATTATAAAGATTAATAATTATAAATGGTGAATTAGTTTAAACAGGAAAAACAAACAAAATCAACTTAGGTGTACGATCGTTTCGGAAACGATATTTATTTTATTTACAGTTGACAATAATCATTGCAAATAATAATCACCTCAGGAATTTGTCTACACT